>NC_139912.1:3911920-4351920 GCF_905171665.1 Trachurus trachurus
TTTTGTTGAGTAGCTTGAATAAAAAACCCAATAAATATACAGTCAGAATGAATAAAGATGCATTTTAGATGCTAATAAATATATATATATACATAAATATACTGCATACTTACATAGTGAATAATATAAGCAGCACCAGGTCACGTTTTCTCCTTCTTGTTACTTTACTATAAACTGAAGTCTCTGTTATAATCCAGTAAAAATGAAAACTGATTGATAAATGTCCAATCAGTTAAAGAGGAAACACCGGCTTTAAATCACATTTGCTCAATGATGACATCACCGATCATCATGTTGAACCAGTTCATGTGTTCGTCTCTTCTCTGCTGCGTGTTTTTATTGATACGATCGATCGACTGGATCAATAGGATTCATTGATTTATCCAGAACCAGAACAAACGTTATTGTTCCTGTTGGGAAATCACATCACTAAAGACTAAAGAATACAAACTGTGTGTGTGTGTGTGTGTGTAGCAGGTTACTGAGTGAAGGCTGGGACTCATATTCAAGCTGTCGACTAGTTGATTATAGATTATTGATTTGGTTTGGATCAGTGTGTGTAGCTGCCTCTCTTGCATTTTTACACAACAACACTTTTCTGTTCCACTCCACTGGTTTTGTTTCACAAGCTTCTCAGAACTCACTTCTCTCCCACCTCAACATCAACCACTCGCTGTACCAGTGTGTGTGTGTGTGTGTGTGTGTGTGTGTGTGTGTGTGTGTGTGTGTGTGTGTGTGTGTGTTGACTCCACCACTATGACTGTAGTAGTCAGCTCACAGACAATAAGCAGCTCTCTCCCTCTCTCTCTCCTACTTATAGAAACAGAGTGGGTTTTCTGAGTGGGAGTTCTGGAGAAGATTCACTGCTGACTCTGCTGGACACACACACACACACACACACACACACACACACACACACACACACACACACACACACTGAAACACTGTAGTGTAAAAGCAGCGTTGCCTCTGAAGTGAATCCTGTAGAGAAATTATAAATATTCAAGATGAAAACCCTCGAAATTCATTTTTAAATTAAGAAATATTCTTATTATATAAATGTGAAGTGATTCAACACGGCTGCACTTCACCACACAAGAAACTACTATTGATATATGACACAACCAATCCATACACAGTGGTGACTCATATTGATCACTGGTGATTAGATATTCCCAGGAGTGTGTGTGTGTGTGTGTCATATTAAATAAGATTATTATTATGAAAATCAATGGAGTGTGTTATCTCATATCAATGTGAGACTTTGCAGAGAATTCACAGCTTCTCTATGTCTGATAAAAAACTGAATATCATCTGATTTTGATGTGAATTGATCAGTTGGTTAATACTCAGCGGTGGTTGAGTGGATAATTGAATCATATGAGCTCCTTGTTCATGTCAAATTTTTAAAAACAGGAAGTTAAATCCTCAGTCGAGTGCAAATAAAACCTGCTTTTGCAATATTTTTATTATCCTGTTAGTAAAAAACAAAAAAATCTGGAGTAATCACAGAACCTGAGATAGTTTTTGCATCTTTAAATGTTAATATTTATCCAATAAATGAGCAGAAAATCTCACAATTAGATTCTGATTCTCATGATTCAATTCAAAGACCTGATTATTATAGGTCATAGTATTTTTAATTAACCAATAGGTTGTTGATAATTCAGGAAACCTCCTCCTCCTCCTCCTCATCTGGAGTAAATCAGAGTTTAAGCCACAAATCTACGTGTAAACAAAAAAAAAATGTAGAGAAAAGAGTGGGTGGATGGAGGGATGAGGATGTACAGTAAGGAAGAGGAGAGATGGAGGAAGGGAAGGAGAGAGAGTAAGTGTGAAGGAGAGGATGAAGATGAAGATGAGGAGGAGGAGGAGGAGGAGGACGAGGAGAGAAGCCAAGGCCTTTGGGCAAAGCCAACGACCGCCTACAGATGCTCTCTCCTTCACTCCCTCCTCTCTCTCTCTCTCTCTCTCTCTCTCCCTCCATCCTCCCCCAGAGGAGAGTGAATGTAGGCCAGAGGAGGAGGAGGAGTGGAGTGAAGGTCGGCCTCAGACCTTCACCTCTGCACGTGCTCACACTCAGACTCACTGTGACGAAGGGAAACGTTCAAGACAGACTCATTATTATTATTATTATTAATAATAATAATAATAATAATAATAAATCAATAATAATGAAATGATTATTAACATCATGTGAGCAGAGCAGAGATGTTGCTGTGTCCTGAATCCATACATGAGTGTGTGGAACGTGTGTTATTGGTATTATTCACGCAGACAGAACCGTTGAAAACTGTTGCCTGCAAACGCACCACAGTTACTTCAAAATAAAAGCCTAACACGCACACTTATGTTTGTAATCTACACAGGAATATTAAAGTTAGATAATAGAAGGTATGATGTTTAAAGGGATAGTTGAACATTTTGGCAAATTGGCCCATTGCCATAACCCCTAATAGTCATAGCAGTAGGTTTGTTACCTTTAATTGTCGGTGCAAGCTGTTTTTAGAACGGCGGAGCAGAGCCGCGAGCTGCTCAGAGCTACACTACGGAGGCTCATGGGATTTCTTGGTTTCCCTCATCAAACTCATCAAATACACAATCCAACAACTCCACAACGCTCTGGTGGACAAGTTGTGACCTGCACATTCACCACGCTATGAGATAATAACACAACGTTACCAGACAGAGTTGTTTTAGAGGGAAATTCATGCAAAACCACTGATGCACGTTGCCTTCAGGGACAGTTTTTCATCAAGCAGTCTCTGAATTTGCCTCTAAAACAGCAGCTCGCCGGTCTGCTCTGCCGTTCTAAAAACAGCTTGCACCGACAATTAAAGGTAACAAACCTACTGCTATGACTATAGGGATTATGGCAATGGGCCAATTTGCCAAAATGCTGAACTATCCCTTTAAATATTAATGTTTATTTTACAAACAGGTCAGACAGATCATATTATCATATCATTACCTTTATTTTTATTTTTATTGGTAGCTCAGACAGTGTAAAAGCATGAAGCAGATAAACGGTGCATGTTTAAATTAAATCTACATTATTAATGGTTGAAGCATGTAAAGCATTTACAGTGTGTAACAGAGATGTTGGAGCTTTTGAACGCAGCGCTGATTGATCGATGTTGAAATTCTTGATTTGAATTCCTAATGATAAAAAGTGGGAAAAAAGAGTGAAGCATGAAAAATGAGTGTGAGAGAGAGAGGGAGCTTATAAATAGAGGGAGGAAGGTCAGAGGGAAAGAGTCAGGCTTCCTGTATCCAGCCTCACAACCGGATACACACACACACATACACACATGCAGACAAAACATACAACAAAAATGTAACATAGGTGTTTGAACTGATTCCAGTTTTAATGGTTTGTATCCCTTGAATTCCTTTAAAAGCTCTTTATTGTGTTTTTTCTATCATCACTAATCAATGATTATATTATATATTATTACATATTTTCATCATTTAGTTTCTGAAAGTTCAGGAAATAGAAAAACAACAGAGTCAGTGTTGACAACAAGTTTGGGTTACAGAAGAAAAACAGTTTAAACTAATAAAATATCATCAGATTTATTGATTATTACCCGTTGATTAGCTATAATAGATCATTTTAATGGCTCTTCCAGCTCATGTGTGTTCTATCCCACACACCCCTCGAACTCTGTGTGTGTGTGTGTTGTTGGTCGCCACTCTGCACCGTTGTTGAAGTTGCCTGTGAACTTGTGTGTGTGTGTGTGTGTGTGTGTGTGTGTGTGTGTTAGTGCTGGTGTGAAGACAGTGAGTTAATCAGAGCTGATAGTGAAGCTGCAGCTGCAGCTGCTCTCACACTCCCACACACTGTCACACACACACACACAGAGGACACGACTACACTGTCATTAAATATATTATACTTATTAAAGTAGAGAGAGAAACTCTGGAGGAGCACTTTGTCTATACTAATACACACAAATACACACAACGCACACACACTATAGAGTAGCTATAGCAACAGTAAAACATTGATTTATCTAAACTCCACTTCACATCCACTCTTGGGAACAACAACACTTTCTATTCTGCTCCTGTGTGAAACATTTTATTCACTGTTTAACTTATTACCACGTTTTATCACTTGTTGTAAATGTCGCTTGTTTAACGAGCACGGCGGTGATTGATTGATTGATTGATTGATAGATTGATAACGTTGTCTGTTGGCTTTGCAGTGATTGATCAGTAGCACGTCGCTCTGTCGGAGGGGAAACAGAAACATAACTCATAAAAAGAACTAATCCCAGTTCAGAACCAGTTCCAGCTGGTTTGACTTATTGATATAATTTCCATCTGTACTCAACAATTCATTTCTCGATGTCTCCTCCTATGCCTGTGTGGCCTGTACGACAATGACATCACCAAACAGGAAGTTAGTACGAACGATAACAAAGGAGTTAAAGAAGTGATCACTGGAAATCAATTGGAAGTTTTCCCATGGGACAAATATAGGAACATTTTATCGTATCTTACCTTATAGTACTGTACCTTACCTTACTGTTCTGTACCGTACCCTATAGTACTGGACCTTACCCTGCCCTCGCTTACCGTACCTTACTGAACCTTACCTTACCGTACTGTACCATACCTTACCATACCTTACTGTATCTGACCTGACCTTACCTCACCTTTCCTACCTTACCATACCTTACCATACCATACCGTCCCTTACCTTACCTTACCTTACCTTACCTTACCTTACCTTACCTACCTTACCTTACCTTACCTTACCTTACCTTACCTTTCCTACCTTACCATACCTTACCATACCATACCGTCCCTTACCTTACCTTACCTTACCTTACCTTACCTTACCTTACCTACCTTACCTTACCTTACCTTACCTTACCATACCATACCGTCCCTTACCTTACCTTACCTTACCTTACCTTACCTTACCTTACCTTACCTTACCTACCTTACCTTACCTTACCTTACCTTACCTTACCTTACCTTACCTTACCATACCATGCCGTCCCTTACCTTACCTTACCTTACCTTACCTTACCTTACCTTACCTTACCTTACCTTACCTTACCTTACCTACCTTACCTTACCTTACCTTACCTACCTTACCTTACCTTACCTTACCTTACCTTACCTTACCTTACCTTACCTTACCATACCATGCCGTCCCTTACCTTACCTTTCCTACCTTACTATACCGTACCTGCCTTACCTTACCGTATCGTAATCATGTTGTCACATAATATGATGCTGCAACATGAACCTGCAACATGAAAATTTCAAACAGATGTTTAGATTAAATGCTTAAAAAGCTCCAATATTGAACAATTTTGACAATTTCATCACTCGTCAATCAGTCTTACTCATTTCCAAGGTGACGTCTGGTGTTGTCGTGCTAACACTGTAAAGTCATTAGTATCGTATCTTGTTCATATTATTAATGAGCGTGTGACATTTTAACAGCATGGGATCGATAAAAGAATCAGATTAATGAGCAGAATTGATAATGGTATCATTAAAATCTAATCAATGCCCGTCCCTATAAATGTCTCTCCTGCTTCTCTGAACCATCATCTTCATCATGACCACTCTTTACTTTAAGGTCTTAAATGTGCCGATGGAAGTCAGTTAAGGGAGTGTGAGGCTCCACAGGTGTGTCAGGTGCTTCGTCAGGTGGAGAATCACGGTGTCTCTGTGGGGGGTTGGGGGTTCGGGGGCAGTTAGGTAGTCTGTTGTCCTCTGTGGTCGAGCTGCAGCTTCAATAATAATAATGTAGGACAGAGCTACAGGACGGATGGACGGACGGACACAGGGAGGAAGACGGACAGACACAGGGAGGAATGCTGTACGCTCAGATAAAACCGGAGAGGAAGTCTGAGTGGGGTTGCCATGACAACCACACCCTTCACACCCTGCCCCCTCTCTTTCTCTACACACACACTCACACACACTCTCTCACACACACACATTCTCACACTCATATAAACCCATCGGCCAGTCGGCAGCAGAGAGATGAGTGTGATTATCGAAGAGTGTCTGCAGATAAGAAAATGTTTTTTGCGCGGATCGACAATAAATTACCTCATACACAACTATTATAGTAACTCTGTGTGTGTGTGTGTGTGTGTTGCTGTGTGTGTGTATGTGTGTGTGTGTTGATTTCTTCCTGCTATTGTCAGTTGTTGTATGTATGCCGTGGTGTTCCTGTGTGTCTCTGGGGTCAGACTGAGGCCTCTCAGTGCTCGGTTGCTCTACGTCCACGGCAACAAACGTATACGATAACGTATGGATTTCTATAGGCCGCGGTGTTTTTTCCGGCTCTTTTCAGTGTCTTGATAAATGAATGAAACCCAGACGTGTACGGACATGTTGGACCAGAAATATGTGGTCGCTGTCGAGGCCGGAGAGACGTTCAGGAATGCAGATGGAGATGGAGAAGGTTTTCAGATGACCTCAGAGTTCCTTGAATGATTTGAGGAAATGCTCCTGTTTAAAGTCAGATATATGATTTAAAACATGATAAATCTACACTAATCTACCAGCAGAGTGTTTGATTACCATGTGGCTGAATGAGCACAGAAGTTGAGCCAGGTATTGGTTGGGCTAACGTGTTTTCTGTTACGTAATCCCTCAAGTTTCTTGGTTGAGAGATGTACGGATTATTTTGAGGTCTTTCAAAGGAGCTACGTGTAAGATAACGTTAGCATGTGAGGCTTTTTGTAGAGGAAAAAGTTGTGAATTGAGCACCAAATGTCAGTCCTTTATCTCAAGAGCTGCCTCACTTCTGTTCTTCTGCTAACGTTAGCATGCTAAGCAGTTAGCCCTTTCCGATACCGAGTCAGTAGCCTTCAGTCTGCCCTGAGGAGGCAGCACTGCTCAAAGAGTATATAAATCTCTTATCATTTACTGTACGTAGCATTGATTGTGGCTATTGGTAAGATGGATAAGTAAACAGTTGTCAATGCTAATGCTAAGTGTGTAGCAACATGAAAACTTACCAATTTAACCTTTAAGCTTTCATTGGAGACGGTAGAAAGAAAAAACTCAGAAGTTAGCCAGAGATGTGTCACGTCAGGAAGCTACGGCGTTTACATGAGCAGTAACTTTATACATTAGGCTAATTCATATATTTTGCTTCAGTAGGGGAGTGAACAGGAAACTACGGTGGCACATTTGGGCCATTAACAAATAAATAAACTGGAAGAGGTTAGAAATGCAGAATTTTTGAATTTAAAGTTGCAAATTTGCCTCAAAAATTTATCTGACAATATAAAATCACAAATTGGCAACAACAACAAAAATAATAATAAATTTGCTTTTTTTCTCCCCAAGGTCAGACAATCAGCACTAAACTTTAAAAGGACACAGACACTTCAATGATGATCTGCTACTAACTGTTTCCTCACAAATTTAGGACTACACACTGGCCGAATAAATCTCTCTCCCACCTATAATTTTTCCATTTCTTACCCTACAACCACTCCAGTGAACTATTGTAGTGAACAGAGCGGCCGATATCAAGAAAATCTAAAACTCTGGATCTGGTGCGGCATCATTTCCTGTGAATCCCTCCCGTGGGTGGGACGGGAATTTGCCCCCCCACCCCCCACCCAGTGGGAATGACTTTAGACTCCACCACTAACAATAAAAACTACTACATACAGAAGTAATTACAGTACAGAGTATAAATAGACTGAATGGGTTTATCTGAAAAGAATAGACCAGGAATAGAAAGTCTGAGGTTGTGGGATCTAATCTCGGGGGCCTGGAGGTGGTTTTTCATGTCCCTGCTCAGAAGCCATGTGGACCTCAGGTGGTGGTTTTGTTTTAAAGGGATAGTTCACCCAAAATTGAAATTTCATTATCTACTCACCCTCATGTGGACTAAGGGCTGGGAGAAGTTTCAGAGTCCTCTGTGGCTTCTCTGAGTTACAGGGGGTCTCGGCGTAGCAGTGCATGTCCATATAACAGTTGCAAATTGATACCAACAGTCTTCGTAACAAAAAGACACACCAAAAAACATCCAAATACCTCCATGCTGCTCGTATGTAATGTCCGTCTTGTATTGAAGCCCCGAAATGCGAAATTGTCCCGAAAAAAATTAAATAAGTCTATATTTCAAGCTTGTTTGTAGCGGAAACTCCTCTTCCCAGTTCGTCCAAATTTGACGAACCGGGAAGAGGAGCTTCGAGAAGCTTCTGCTACAAAACAAGCTTGAAATATAGACTTATTTAATTTTTTTCGGGACAATTTCGCATTTCGGGGCTTCAATACAAGACGGACATTACATACGAGCAGCATGGAGGTATTTGGATGTTTTTTGGTGTGTCTTTTTGTTTTGAAGACAGTTGGTATCCATTTGCAACCGTTATATGGACATGCACTGCTACGTCGAGACCCCCTGTAACTCAGAGAAGCCACGGAGGACTCTGAAACTTCTCCCAGCCCTTAGTCCACATGAGGGTGAGTAGATATAATGAGTGAAATTTCAATTTTGGGTGAACTATCCCTTTAAAGCCTCACTGGGCTTCAGCGGGTCAGATGTTATCTTTGGCCGTCGGTGGTGTCGGTTACAAACACAAGCCTTCGTTTGCTTCATTGGTCCCCAGGGTGCTGTTGATGCCGCTCTCTCAAAGTCAGTCTGAATTTTTCAATGTGTTTGTGCTTGTGGGGATCCATCACACACACATACACACACACTTAGTCCGTGCATGCTGTGTCACCAGCGGCAACGCACAAGCCTTTCACACTGACCCACATAGAGGCGGAAAGGAGAGAATAAAAGGAGGTGGAGAAATTGGGATGAGATTGAACGAAGGGTGAAGATTGAAAAGCAGCGAAATAAAGGAGCAGAAGTGGAGCAGCAGCAGGAGAGAAAAGGAACCAGCGTTTGGTAGATTGAAGTGGACGAAGGACAACGAAGAAATGAAGAAGAGGGAGGAGGAGGAGGAGGAGGAGGAGGAGGAGGAGGAGGGAGGCGTCGTCTCTGAAAAACGTCCTCGACAGCGCGTGAATGAATCAGACTTTTTACATGAAGGTTGAAGCTACGATCAGAAACTGAGTCATGTTGAAGCTGCAGCTGCTTCTTGATGCTCTGCAGTGGAAAATTAGAAGTTATTGTTGCACCGATGACAAAATAACTCACCTGTCATGACAAAACTCAATATTTCCTCAACATACCAGCCTTTGTCGTGTTTTTTTAAGTGATATAATTGAATATAATAATGTTAAATACATGTATGTCCAATATAATATTTTCAACATATTTGTCAATTAACTAACCAATAAAGCTGTTATTGTAGCCTTAATGATGATAAAGTAGTTAATTATAACGTTTTACTAGGACATGATCCCTCACTGGCTTCCCACCCACTTCTCATAGTTCACGTGTTGCATTAGAGGCCAGTCTGTAAAGTAGAAACTCCAAACCTCCGTCCAAAATGAAAGTGCAATACGTACTATATCATTATTTTGTGTATTAATTGCATCAAACTTTATGGACAAACATAGAGCTGAGTTGCAGCCTCTCAGATGTGACTATTTCCTACTTTTTATCTTTCTGTTTTATGTTTGCCATATATAAGTAGGCTATTTTATGCAACAAAATCAAGATACCGTATTTCTTTTCTTTGCTTCAACTGCTGAACTGGCCCGTCTTATATTAAAGACAGGCTTTTATTTAATTTAGAACAAATCTTACGCTCAACAAAGATGGAAAATCCTCTCAAATGGTGACTGTTTAAAAGAGTTAGATCCAGAGCAGCATTCATTTACAAGTTGAAACCTGATTGAAAACATGTTTAACTCGGGTTGGACAACAGGCTTCAGTGTTTCCCCCAGAAAATGTGTTAGTTAAGGTGGTGTCTGTCCTGTTGGGGGGGGGGGGATGTGCGCGCGCGAGCGGATCGATTGATTGGCGAGGGGGGGGTGTGCCGTATTAAGTTTCGCTTTCACCATGCGCGCTGCTGTTATGCGCTTCTCTGTGGTGTGTAGAGCAGGGGTCTTCAACGTTTTCCAGGCCAAGGACCCCCAAACTGATGGAGAGATGGAGCGGGGACCCCCTACTTATATACAGTATATTGTATAAAATTGTGTTTTATATTTAACTGGTCCTGTAGTGCCATACAGGGCCGTTGTATAGGGGAGAAAGGTGATGATCATTATAGGGGCCCAGCGCCCAGTAGGGCCCACAAAAAGTAGTCTAATCTTTGTATGACTGAATTATTCTGCATAAGACCCTGACTGATACTCATAGTAATGCTGCATTAGCATCAAAACAAAGTAGGCTAAATAAGAAATGATAATAGATACGTAAAAGTGGAAAAGTCAGGGGGCAGTTGCCCACTTTAGTATACTTTCAGGGGGCCAAGGATTCCTAGCAACGGCCCTGGTGCCATATGCCAAAAGTACCATGTTATGAACTATAAATCACGCTTTTTTTAGGAGTTTGGCTGGTCTTGGGACTTTTCGAAGGGACTTACATAAAAAACATATGCCATGCCATCTATGATCACAACAGGTCACAACTACGCTCGTGGTAACTGAACGCTGCTACTACACCAATGAAAGAATTACTAAACCATAAAATGACAGAGAAAACAAAGCAGTGTTTCCCCTACTTTGTTTTTTTCTCTGGCTTTTTATGCATTTATTTTGAAAGGGCAGCTGGAGAGAGACGGGGGCGCGGAGAGAAAGTGAGAGGGGGGATTGACACGCAGCGATGGGACTGTCGGAGGGTCGCTGCAGCGGCCGTGCTCTACCAAGACCATGACGCTCGCGACTCACCCCCAGTCGTCAGCGCCGCGGTCACCGGGGCTGAGAACTTTTACACCGGGCCCGCCGTGTCATGTCTCGGTTCCACGGAGCGTTTGCTGCATTGTTGCTGCGCTATGAGCAGACGTGGCGGCGCGCGTTAATGTCACCGTCGTGTGTGTGTGCTGTGAATATCGCTACATTTTTATTTTTTAAGACGTTAGTTTAGGCGGCAGCTCTTTCCTGTTAAGGCGGCCGCCTTAACAGGAAAGCGCTGCGGGAAACCCTGGGCTTCCTTTTTGTTTCGGTCGCATCGGGTCGGGTTTTAGTCTTCAGGCCCGTTGAGAACTCAAACGGGCGATCGTAGGCTTTGAGAGGTTTTGTACAGTGACACTTGCAGAAAATAGAAACAGACCCGGCTTCTATTTGAGACTTCACGGTGTTTGAAGATTTCTAATTCCACTCTAATACCAATATTTATTGGTAAAAATGACAAATAAATAAATAAAAATATGTATATATATATTTATATCTATATCTATATCTATATCTATATCGATGTGAGTATTATAAAAGTTGAAAGGGATAATGAAATGAATTCCAGTTGCAGCTCTGAAGTAGAGGAGACGTTTAAATCCTCTGAAATCTAGTTTGAGTCTTTTTTTTTTCTTTCTTTTTTTCAGGACTCCATCAGCATAAAAAGCCTAAAATAAAGTCCTGGTCTTCTTGGCCTTTAAATCTCCATATCAGTCCAACTGCTGCTCTCTGAGTGGAGCTGATGAGTGTGTGTGTGTGTGTGTGTGTGTGTGTATGTGTGTGTGTATATATGTGTATGTGTGTGTGTGTGTGTGTGTATGTGTGTGTGCGTGTGTGTGTGTGTCCATTTGCAAGTATGAGCTCATGCACTTGTCTGTCTGCATGTGTTTCTCAGGTTGCCCTTGCCAGGTTATCTCTTACGTAAGGTTTCCAAAAATAGCTCAGATTCACCTGTAAGGGAGCGACGAGGAGGAGAAGGAGGGAGGAAGAGGAGGAGGAGGGAGGGAGGGAGGGAGGAGGAGAAGGATGGATAGAGGTGAAGAAGGAGAAGAAGAGAGAGGAAGTTAAAACTCAAAAAGCACCATTTTGTCCTGGTGAGTGACACAGATAGAGACGTTGATGCTGCTCCGTGTGTCGGTCATGATGCTGTTAATGTGATGAATATGTGTCAGTGGTGATGTAAACAAAGGCCTGACGTGGACAGAGAGGATTCTGGGTAACGGTGATACGTCTGTGAACTGTTTTCAGGACAAGAGCCACTGATCATTTCACTTATTCTGATGATTATTTTTTCATTTGACCCCCAAAATATCCAGATAACTCTTACATATGACAGAGAAAAAACATGACTTTTTTTTTTTTAGAACTTTTTATTTAAACATTTTAATCATTTTTGCAAAACATCCGACATATGAGTTCATATAATACATTAATGACAGGCAGTTTAGCAGTATGTTACAATAAAAAAAGGAGTTAAAAAGGAGTGGGGAAATTAAAATAGGAATTAAATGCTAAGAGTAAAAATAAATAGATTAAAAAAAAAGATAATAAAACACACGCATACTTAAAAATACACACATGCATACACATACCTTCATACATATACATATACAGATATAAATTAAGATGAGGTATATTGCATACAGATAAAATATAAAAATAGAATAAGCAGAGATGTTCTATATTGTAATATGGAAATAAATACGTAAAAGATAAGGTAAATGAAAAATAGCTGCTAATTGTTTTTCTATCAACCAACTAATGGATTGGTGGATTGGTTTCCATATCTGTTTTTATCAAGCTGCAGTTTCCCACCTGTGAGCTCGGCCGCTTTAATATAATGTTATTGTCTCTTTATTGATATTTTATCTTTTCTCAATTGAATTGAATTGAACATTATTGATCGATTTGAAACACATGACACAGAGAGTTTAACTTCTTATTCTTCTTTTCATTATGAACCCGTGATGGAGCGTTTAATAAAGACCTAGAAAAGAACAGTTATTACAAACACACCAAGTGTCGTCGCCATCGTGGTCAAAGAAGGAAAGCTTAAAAGGTGTGGGGGATCCAGTGTCTCACACACACACACATACACACACATACACACACATACACACACACACACACCATTGTTTCTATTGTAACAAACTTCCACCGACTCCATTCATTTTATATGAATAACTCTAATCTGGCTGCAGCTCCTCAGCTCTGACCTTTAACTTGACCTAATCTACATCTGAATCTTATCCTGTGCTACACCCAGGCTAACACACACACACACACACACACACACACACACACTGACTTACACACTTAGACACACACACGCCGTCACAGTGTAACAGTGGACGGAGCTCAGGTGTCTGGTGTCAGCTCTCGGTCGGCGTAATTACCTGAGCCGTCGCTGCTGCTGCGAGGAAACGGAGCGCCGGGAGATTTCACTACGTTTCTGTGTTTTGTAAACTGGAATAAGTGAAGAAGGAAACTTTGAGATCACTAAATGACGAACGTTGGGGCCGGTTGTCGTGGGGGACGGAGGGTGGATGGGAGGGGGAGGAAGGTGCGTTGGTTTCACCGGCTGCTTGGCTACAGGTGAGTCTGACTGTGTGTGTGTGTGACTGTGTGAAAATGAAGCTGTTGTCACTCTGACAGGAAGTTTGGATGTTGGCTGTTCTTCTGAAACTGTGAGTGGGTGTTTTTAACTTTAGCTGAGTTTCATGTTTTAGAGTGTAAAAAAAAAAAAAAGTTTAGAAAAGTGATTTACATGTTGTTAAAATCCGCTGATTCTCCACTTTGACATTTGTATGTGAGTCAGAGCCGGAGCTGGAAGGCGTCTAGAAAGTACAGTAACAACAACTTGACTCATTGTTGTTAAAAAACATATTTGTTATTTAGGTATTTATTATATATTTAATTACAGTTTTATTCACATGTTGCAGGGTTTTTATGAACCTGAGAGTTTGTTCAGGCACCAAAAACAATTCACCTACATCAGCAGATAGACATTTTATCAAGAGATTTTAAACAACTGGCTTCAATGATTCAGCATTTGGGCCGAAACCTCGCTTTATCGTGACTGGTCCTTCGCTTTATCGTGACTGGTCCTTCGCTTTATTGTGACTGGTCCCTCTCTTTATTGTGACTGGTCCTTTGCTTTATCGTGTCTGGTCCTTCGCTTTATTGTGACTGGTCCCTCTCCTTATTGTGACCGGTCCCTCTCTTTATTGTGACAGGTCCCTCTCTTTATTGTGACCGGCCCCTCCCTTTATCGTGACTGGTCCCTCTCTTTATTGTGACTGGTCCTTCGCTTTATTGTGACTGGTCCATCGCTTTATTGTGACTGGTCCATCGCTTTATCGTGACTGGTCCCTCGCTTTATTGTGAACGGTCCCTCACTTTATCGTGTCCCCAGACTGGTCCCTCGCTTTATCGTGACTGGTCCTTCGCTTTATTGTGACTGGTCCTTCGCTTTATTGTGACTGGTCCCTCACTTTATTGTGACTGGTCCTACGCTTTATTGTGACTGGTCCTACGCTTTATTGTGACTGGTCCTATGCTTTATCGTGACTGGTCCCTCGCTTTATTGTGACTGGTCCTATGCTTTATCGTGACTGGTCCTACGCTTTATTGTGACTGGTCCTATGCTTTATCGTGACTGGTCCCTCGCTTTATTGTGTCCCCAGACTGGTCCTACGCTTTATCGTGACTGGTCCTTCGCTTTATTGTGTCCCCAGACTGGTCCCTCGCTTTATTGTGACCGGTCTTATGCTTTATCGTGACTGGTCCTTCCCTCTATTGTGTCCCCAGACTGGTCCCTCGCTTTATTGTGACCGGTCCTTCACTCTATTGTGTCCCCAGACTGGTCCCTCGCTTTATTGTGACCGGTCCTTCGCTCTATTGTGTCCCCAGACTGGTCCCTCGCTTTATTGTGACCGGTCCTTCGCTCTATTGTGTCCCCAGACTGGTCCCTCGCTTTATTGTGACCGGTCCTTCGCTCTATCGTGTCCCCAGACTGGTCCCTCGCTTTATTGTGACCGGTCCTTCGCTCTATTGTGTCCCCAAACTGGTCCTTAACTTTATTGTGACTGGTCCTACGCTTTATTGTGACTGTCCTATGCTTTATCGTGACTGGTCCTTCGCTTTATTGTGACTGGTCCCTTGTTTTATTGTGTCCGGTCCCTCTCTTTATTGTGTCCCCAGACTGGTCCCTCTCTTTATTGTGTCCCCAGACTGGTCCCTCTCTTTATCGTGACTGGTCCCTCTCTTTATCGTGACTGGTCCCTCTCTTTATCGTGTCCCCTGTCCTGTCACCGCGTGGTTCCCGGTCCTCAACACGTTGCCTGAACAAACACAAACCGTCTCTCCACACACCAAACCGACTTCGCTCTGCTGCGGTCGTTTCCTCCGCTGTCAAACCAACTTTTCTCTCTCCCACGTAATCACAGCGTCTCGGTCTCCTCCCACCTGCAGCTGCTGCTCCATCCCCGCTACTTTTGTTCTCACTTCGCTCCGTTTAAACCACGCCGAGAGGACACGTTACAGTCGTCGTCGTAGCTGTTGTTGAGGGGCTGGAGGAGATCATGACACCTCCTCTTCCTCCTCCTCCTCCTCTTCCTCCTCCTCCTCCTCCTCCTCCTCCTCCTCCTCCTCCTCCTCAGTAATAGTGAAGCACAGGAGCAGTTCTTCATGTTGTAGTAGCTGTAGTAGCTGTTGACCCCCCCACGGCTGCATTTAGAAACCAGTGGAGGAATCACAGGGATTACATCATCACCAGTGTGGAGGATCAGTGTGTGTGTGTGTGTGTGTGTGTGTGTGAGAGAGAGAGTGTGTGTGTGTGTGTGTCCACGTTAAGTCGTCCCACGTAGGGGTGAGAAAGGTTTCCCGTCTAAGTAACTGAATTTACTGTAAAGTTACTGAAACACACACACATTTGAACACACACACATGAGGAACAGATTCTCCACCAATATAATTACTGGATGAGCCGCCGATGCTCCCGCTGTGCCGTCGTCATGGCAACGCCGACAACCCACCTCTGCAGGAGGAAGAGGAAGAAGAGGAGGAGGAGGAGGAGTGGGAGAGAGAAAGGAGGAAGAGGAGGAGGGGAGGGACAGGATGAGGGAGAGGAGGAGAGGGAAAGGAGGAAGGAGAGGAGAGAAAGCAGGAAGGAGAGGAAGAGGAGAGAGAAAGCAGGAAAGAGAGGAAGAGAGAGAAAGGAGGAAAGAGAGGAGGAAAAGGAGGGAGAGAGAAAGGTAGGAGAGGAAGATGAGGAGAGAAAAAGGAAGGAAGAAGAAGTAAAGGAGAGAGATGAAGAGGAGAAGTAGAGAGAAAGGAGGAAAGAGAGGGAGAGGAACAAGGAGAGGGAAAGGAGGAAAGAGAGGAGGAAGAGAGAGAAAGATGGAAAGAGAGGAGGAGGAGGAGAGAAAGGAGGAAGAAGTGAAGGAGAGAGAGGATGAGGGAGAGGAAGAGGAGGAGAGGGAAAGGGTGAGGAAGAGAGTGAAAGGAGGAAAGAGAGGAGGAGGAGGAGGAGGAGGAGAGAAAGGAGGAAGAAGTGAAGGAGAGAGAAAGGATGACGGAGAGGAAGAGGAGAAGTAAAGGGAAAGGAGGAAAGACAGGGAGAGGAACGAGGAAGGAGAGGAGGAGGAGAGAGAAAGATGAAAAGAGAGGAAGAGGAGGAGAGAAAGAGAAAGGAGGAAGAAGTGAAGGAGAGAGAAAGGATGAGGGAGAGGAGGTGGAGGAAAGAGAGGGAGAGGAAGGAGAAGAAGAGGAGGAGGAGAGGGAGAGGAGGAAGAGAGAGAAAGATGGAAAGAGAGGAAGAGGAGGAGAAAAGGGAGATGGAGGAGAGAAAGGAGGAAGAAGTGAAGGAGAGAAAGGAGGAAAGAGAGGAGGAGGGAGAGGAAGGAGACGGAGAGGAGAGGGAAAGAATGAGGGAGAGGGAGAGGAGAAAAGAGAAAAGGAGGAGGAGAGAAAGGAGGAAGAAGTAAAGGAGAGAGAAAGGATGAGGGAGAAGAATAGGAGGAGGAGAGAGAAAGGAGGAAGGAGAGGAAGAGGTGGAGGAAAGAAGGAAGGATAAAGAGGAGGAGAAGAATAGCAGGAGAGAGATTAATTCCAGCAGAAGAGAGAGGTAGATGGTAAAAAGGGGAAAGGCCTAGTGACATAGAGAGATAGATCCAGAAAGAGAGAGAGAGTAGGTGTTTTCATCAGAGTTGAGTCAAAGAATCTTTTCTTGTTTCTCGTTAATGAAGCTGCAGCCGCTCGTTAATAATCACAACATTCATGATGAAACCATCAGTCGTGTCCCTCCGCCTCAGAAACTAGTCCCGACCACAGAGGGTTAAAACACTGAAGTTTGATCTTTAAACGACTAAATGAGAGTTTGATGCGTCGTGTTTACAAGAAAAAAAACAAAAATCAGGTCACATCTGAAGAAGTCGATGAGAAAAACACACAAACACTTTATGAGTGTGTGTGTGTGTGTGTGTGTGTGTTAGTGTGTGTGTATTTGTGCGACATCAATCCTGTTTATTTAAACGCTCTAAAACAAGATTTATTTTTAGATTGATGGACTTTTTTCTGCTTTTTCTGAGAACAAATCTACTTAAAATAACTGAGGTTAAGTTGCTGTGTGTGTATATGTGTGTGTATCAGTGTATATGTGTGTGTATCAGTGTGTCTGTGTGTGTATCAGTGTGTTTGTGTAGCCCCGCTGCAGATTTTATTTTTGTTGTTTAGATTTTAGGAGCGAGCCTTAATGCCTGTGATCCTGTCTGCTTTTAGTAGATTAGGACTCACTCAAATATAATGGTGTCCCGTGACCTCTGAATGAGAGAGTGTGTGTGTGTGTCTGTGTGTGTGTGTGTTAATGTGTGTGCGTCTGTGTGTGTGTGTTGTCATATTTAAGTGTTTAAGTGTTTCCCCCATTTATCCTGTTCAGCGATGAGCATGTCAAGTACACTGTGACTTCCTCTCCCTCTGCCTGTGAGCAGCTAAACACACTTTCATGCATGGATTGTTTCATTATGAGTAAGACACACACACACAGACACACACACACACACACACACACACACACACACACACACACACACACACACACACACACACACACACACACACACACACACACACACACACACACACACACAGACACACACACACACACACACACACACACACACACACACACACACACACACACACGGACACACAGACACACACACACACACACACGGACACACAGACACACACACAGCCTATTCATTCATATCTGATCAAAACTAATCAGTTTATAATAATCCTCACCGCTCAACACTCAGACATGGCAATAAGCACCAGGGTTAAGTGTGTGTGTGTGTGTGTGTCTGTGTGTGTGTGTGTGTGTGGGATGTTCATAGTCCAGTTGTAAGAATCAGGATCTGATGGAGGCGAACACACACACACACAGACACACACGGACACACACACAGACACAGAAACATCCATGTTTGTCACCTACAACAGTGAGTACAGTAGGTCAGAGGTGAATAGTAAAGTGACGCATTTTCACTTCCTGTCCTGTCTGGATTTTCAAAATAAATCCCAACAAATACACACACAGACACACAAACGCACACACACACACATACAGACACACACACACACACATACAGACACACACAGACATGTCCCCAGATGATCTTTACATAATTGTTCACACGTTCACTCTCGACTGTCGTCACTTTCACTTCCACATCAACAGTTTCAACAGAGACGAGTTTGTTCTCGCTGCTGCTGCTTCCTCCTAAAAACAACAACAACACAACGACAACACAACACACAACAAAAACGGTACAATGACAACACAACAACAACACTATGACAACTACAACAATACAACAACACGACAACACCACTACAACAACACAATAGTGTTGTCACGATACCAACATTTTGGTACCGGTATCGGTACCAACATGTTTTTCGATACTTTTCGATATTTTTCGGTACTTTTCCACATAAAAAGAGAACACAAAAAATGTCATTATTGGCTTTATTTTAATAGAAAAATTTTGGACCATAAAACAGGAAATCAGTAAACAGTTACTGCTGCTGCAGGATTAACATTCCATCTATATTAATCTGAACTCTTCCTAAATTAAAAAAATGTCTGTTTAAAAATGAACATCAACTTGTTTTCTTTGCATTATTTGAGGTCTGAAAACACTGCATCTTTTTTTGTTATTTTGACCAGTTGTAATTTTTGGGAGAAATTGTTATCAGTAGTTTATAGAATGAAACACAAATGTTCATGTTACTCAAACATACACCTATTGTTTCCCATATGTAGACCAAATTGATTCTGTTCCCCCCACCCCCATCAACGCAATATCGTTCCGTTAATTCATCTCCGCGTAGCGCTGCTTCGCCGTGCTCACTCACTCACAGAGAGAGAGAGAGAGACAGAGAGAGCATGCAGCCAGTGGTGATCCGCGGTAAAAACAAAACTTATTAACGAGGCTGTGGCGGCCGTCTCTCTCTCGCGCGCGGCGCGCACACACACAAACACAGGCACATGGACAGGTGGCGCTGTAACGGTAATGATAAAAAGCACCTTGCTTCGTTTGTGACTCGCTCTCTCGCGGCTCAAATTACAATGCGGCGACTTCACGCGGCGACGTCACCGCTGCTGGCGGCGCAGAATGAAAGTACCGGTCCCATCTAAGCGCAGTATGGTACCGTTTTAAATGCGTTAGTACCCCGGTACCAATCTAGTACCGGTATACCGTGCAACCCTACAACACAATGACTACAACACGACAACGATACAACGACAAACATGACAATGACAACAAAACAAAACACAGATAACAACACCACCACAACACAATTGCAACAATAACAACTACACAATGACTACAACAACACAGCAACAACAATAGGCGTGTCTCCACTGCAGGAACCTCCCCCACAGGGCCGCTTACAGGAACTTTTAAGGGGCCGAACGGAGTCCCTGCCTGGGGGTCGGTACTCAGATCGGCCCTGAAGAAGTCCTGGTGGGGCTTGAGATTTACTCTGTGCTGATTGGTCAGACTCAAAGCAGGATGTGACGCTAAGAGAAAGCCCCGAAATCAGCGGCATTTTAAAAACACAAATGTTATTAAAAACGGCCAGAAAAAAGAGAGAATAACTCAGTAAAAGACAAGAGTAGCAGTAGGCCTGGTAAAAAAAAAAAGTGTGTGGAAAATACACAATCGCGGGATTACGTGATGATCGATCAAAACCTTTTTTTTTTTCTTTTGAAAGCGTCTATATACTGCCAGAAAACAACAACAACAAGAGCAGTAAAAAAAAAAAAAAAAAAAAACGCTGCACAACGACCACGTGGTGATCGAAACTGTTGCATGTCGCCATAAGACCCCGGTGGGTCCTGTCTGCAGTGGAGACACGGTCACCGAGAGGAGAGGGCCGAGTGAGAGGACGGTTCCTGTAGAAGTTCCTACCCCCTCCTTTTACCAGGAACTCCTGCAGTGGAAACACGGCTAATACAACGACTCACAAAAATGACCCCAAAGACAACAATAACAGCAACAAACACGACAACAACAACACAACTTTGTATTAGACTGTGTGTTTGTGTGTGTGTGTGTGTGTGTGTAGGAGTTTGTGTGTGTGTGTGTGTGTGTGTGTGTTCCCCTGTTCTATGTGGCATATGTCCAGTCACCATACGTCCTTGCGTTTTGTTCTGTTGTCTCCCACGCACTGCTATTTTTATCCCAAGAGAGTTGCGCATACATACGTGTGTGTGTGTGTGTGTGTCTCTGTGTGTGTGTGTGTGTGTGTGTGTGTGTGTGTCCTCAGGTTACAGGGTGTGTAAGTGGACTCCTCTTTGTCCTGCTTGATAATTTTAGACAGACGGCCACTGAAAATTTCAACAGGGAGAGAGAGAGGAGGAGGGGAGGAGGGGGGGTCAGATGCTCCGTGCAACCTTTTTCCACTGATGGACACACACACACACACACACACACACACACACACACACACACACACACACACACACACACACACACACACACACACACCCCACTTCATTCCAGTAATTCCCAGTTTCCTATAAAAGTCGTGCCGATCCAACTCGCTGCCTCGTGTTTGCAGCAGTTAACTCCCTGTAACAGAACTTCTACTAATGAGCCGAGTGATAGATAGATAGATAGATAGATTGATAGATTAGTTGATTGACAGGAACAAACAGTGTAATAATGAACATTTTAAAGGGATAGTTCAACATTTTGGCAAATTGGCCCATTACCATAATCCCTATAGTCGTAGCAGTAGGTTTGTTACCTTTAATTGTCGGTGCAAGCTATTTTTAGAACAGCGGAGCAGAGCCACGAGCTGCTCAGAGCTACACTACGGAGGCTCATGGGATTTCTTGGTTTCCCTCATCAAACTCATCAAATACACAATCCAACAACTCCACAACGCTCTGGTGGACAAGTTGTGACCTGCACATTCACCACGCTATGAGATAATAACACAACGTTACCACACAGAGTTGTTTTAGAGGGAAATGCAGAGACTGCTTGATGAAAAACTGCCCCTGAAGGCAACGTGCATCAGTGGTTTTGCATGAATTTCCCTCTAAAACAACTCTGAGCAGCTCACGGCTCTGCTCCGCCGTACTAAAAACAGCTTACACCGACAATTAAAGGTAACAAACCTACTGCTATGACTATAGGGATTATGGCAATGTATGGGCCAATTTGCCAAAATGTTGAACTATCCCTTTAAACTAAACAATCAATCGATCGCACTAATCAAGGAGATTGATCAATATTGAAAACAATCAGTTGAAGCTGACCGGTTTAGACAGTTCAAAGTGTCACAATTTTCACATTTCAGCCCCTTGGAAACGTTAAATTCTTAATTATTTCTCTTTAACTTTAATTATTTATGATGAAATCAGCAGCAACAGTCAAATATTAAGTTTGTAAAAATGTTATTTAACCATCAATAATATCGTGTTATTGATCAGATGGAGCCGATGTCCCACAGCTGTGATCACATATTGGTGTGCTGGGGGGGGGGGTTATTATGGGCTGTGGGTTGTGGGTTGTGGTCGTCTCCGAGTGAAGAAGAAGAGGAAGTGGAGGCCGAGAGTCGGACTTGAGGAGTTGCTGAGTCATGCTCCGACAGCTCGGCTGAGTCGCCGTCTCCCTCTCACCCTGTCAACGAGCTGCTGGCGCTCTGTCGTCCAAGCTGCTCCTCAGATCCTCACATCCACAGCTCAACTCACTCAAACCGCCGTTACCGTGGCCGCCGCCTCAATTATTCATCTCCACACTCAGTCATATCAGATCTGTTTTAGCTGTTTAACCACCAGCACCATGACCATGACCAGGCTGATTTCTCTTTCTCTCTGAGTCCTCGACTGAACTGTGGTTATTTTTAACGTTTGTTCTTCTTCTTCTTTCGTGTCTCATGATGTTTTTTTTTTTGTTTTTTGTTTTGTTTTTACAGGAAGGCGATTTCACGTTCAGGCCTCCAGCACCTCGGCCCCCCCCAGCCCTCGCTGCCCCCTGCGTCCAACGGCCCCAACAAGGAGCTTCGTACCTGTGTGGACTGGACGGTCAGACATAAACTCTCTCTATAGTATATATAAATGTATAAACAGGATATATTATGTATGTTTGTAGTTTTAAGAAGCAAAAAATCTCCTCTCTCAGCTTCTCTCTGGAGCTCTAGTAACCACAGGTCAGTGTCAGCCAATCAGAAGAGAGGAGGAGGCTCTGAGTCTCTCTTCTGATTGGCTGACTGCTTTCTAAAATGATGATCCAATAAAAAAAACAGAGCAGATTTCAGAATAAAACACTCAGAGAAACCAAATCCTGCAAAGTTGTTGGATGGATGTTTGGGTCCAGGTGGTGAGGGGGCGGGGCTTAATTGTGACATCACAAAGTGACAGGAAGTCCTGACGGCTTCCTGAGCTTTAACACAAACATCTACCTTTATTTTGAAGGAGCTTTAATACAAACATCTACCTTTATTTTGAAGGAGCTTTAATACAAACATCTACCTTTATTCTGAAGGAGCTTTAACACAAACATCTACCTTTATTTTGAAGGAGCTTTCATATTAAAGGAGGATTAAAGTCTCCATCATTTCTCTCCTCTGAGTTTCACCTGTTGTATAAAGACATCGTCTTCGTCCTCGTTTCCGTTCAGATGAGTCACTGAACAACATTTGGATTTTGTTGCCACCAGATTGATCAGCAGACGTGTTTCAGCGTCCGTATGTTCATGTGCAGGAAGAAAAAGAAGAAGAAAAACAGGAAAAAGTCATTTTCCTCCTGTTGATCGTTAGAAGAAAATGTTGTTGAGAGAAAGTTTTATGAGATTAGACTTTATGAGATGTGACTTTTTTTTCTGCGTTCATTTTAATGGATTTCACTAAGACGCTGAGGGAAATGTCAGGATGATGAGGTGAAGCCTGAAAAACAGACAGAGCAAAAACTTTTATTTATTTTATTTTATTTATTTATTTCTCTCTAAATCGGACAAACACATGCAAAATTAATGTCGGTCCATTTCAGCCGTTCTCCTCCAAACTGATCTCTCAGGCAATCTGTGATGACAAAAATGAATCTGAATTATTCACACCTGTGTGTGTGTGTGTGTGTGTGTGTGTGTGTGTGTGTGTGTGTGTGTGTCACATTTCATCAGACAAAGGTCAAATCAAACGAAAAGATGAGGCGTTCACTGTCTTCTGTGAATTCTCCTTATAATAAATAATCTAAAAACTAAAGTGTTGATCACCTCCACCTCCACAGTGAATTATATTGTGATATTAATAGGATATATTGCGATATTTAATACATGTTTTTATTTCTATAACCACCTTATAAAAGCACAGTTTAACGCTTTGCTGCATAAAATCTCACCAGTGTTATTGTAGTTTATTGTAGTATCTGTATTATAATAATCAGCACTGGTTTTTGTTGGATCAATATCAGATCTTCAAGAAAAAGGGGGAAATCAATACCAAGTCAGATTTATTAGCTTTGTTTGTTTGGATGTTTGCTGTGTTTTCAGTTTTAATTCATTCAACCTGGATTTTATCTAAAAGATGAGTTAAAAAGGTCATAGACAAGAAAACAGTGATGTTGATCTCATGTAAAAGTGTCAAGACACGACAAAAACAATAAAAGCCATAAAAACCTAAAAAAAAAGTTCATTTACACATAGAAGAGGCCTAAACATTTTGCAATATCCTGAGTTTTGCAATAACATATTATGATGCAATGTGATTCATCACCTTTTTACACCTGCTAATTATAAAAAAAACTGTCATTATTTGTTTTATCTCATAAGATAAAGTTCATGTTTTGCTCATCTCACATTTTTTTTATTTCATTTCAGTCATTATTTTAAAACTCTGATATAATAAAACATTAATACTCTGTGTTTATTACACCTGCAGGAAACCGTCTGTTTCCATCTTGTTAAAACTCACCTGTAAATAATCTGTGATTTTCTTCAAATTACTTTTAAACTCAATTTAATTATAAATTCCTTCAAATCGGAGAAAAAAATCCAGTGAAATGATGTCATTCTTCTGAAACTGGGTGGGCAGCAGAGAAAAAAACCAGTGCTGCCAACTTTTTGATTGTTGACAGAGGATTTAACACAGAAGAAAGTTGAGCTGCTATTTCTATCTGATCCAACAAGAAGAGAAGGAGTGTGACGGAGCGACAGAGGGACGGTTTCAGAGGATTTTCAAATTAAAACGCACCAGACTTACAAAAAAAAAGATGGAAATCAAACAGAAAACTGGTAGAAAAGCTGTCGACTCCTCGTTTCCTCCTCTGATAAATAATCGATGCATCACAGTATTAATGATGTTAATTGGAAGGTGGAAGTGGACACATCTGGGCTCTGTCTGCAGGGACGCTGCCGCCACGTCATCACTGGCCTTTAGCTCTCTGCACGACACACACACACACACACACACACACACACACACACACACACACACACACACACACACACACACACACACACACACACACACACACACACACACACACACACTGATAATCATTACACTCAGTCTTTATCACACACTGTTTAATGTCTGAGAGACGTGGAGGAACAGAGAGAGAGAGAGAGAGAGAGAGACGTTTTCTTCGGGCGGAGATGACCGTATAAATCCATCCCATGCTTAAGAAGGTTGTTTCTGTGACGACGACGCTCTGTAGATTAACGAGCGGCTCCTGCAGCTCATCGACGGCGGCGACGAGCGTCTTAACTCAATTACATAAGAAAAGACTCATCAGTGCTTTTATCAGCTCTGATGTTCACTGGGAAAATCAAACTCGACAAAAAAATACAAGTTAATTTAAAAGAAAAAGAAGAATCAGAAGTTCCTCGTGGTCGTTTCCCTCCGTGTGGAGTCTGAGGTCAACTTGACCTTTGACCTTTGACCAGCAGAGGTTGTATGAAGTTCCCTCGAGGCGTTACAATGTGATGTCACCACCAGCCCCCTGACCTTTGACCCCCTGCACAAAGCCAAGTGAATGTGTCAATGGCCACTCTCTACTACTATACTGTGAAGTCACTGTGACCTTTGACCTTTGGGCTTAAGCCACCAAATTCACATCAGTTTGTCCTTGAGTTGATGTTTTATTATTATTCTATTTTTTTTGCATATTTAATTTACAGATATTGATTTAAAAAAGCTCAAAACTGATCTTATGTAAAAGTGTCAAGAAACAAAAACAGTGAGACAATGAGATTTAAGAATAATATTAATATTTTTGCAATATCCTGAGTTTTGCAATAACATATATTATGATACAATGTGATTCATCACCTTTTTACCATTGCTAATTATGTCCTAAAATAAAATAAAACTGTGTCAATATTTGTTTTATGTCATTAGATAAAGTTCTCTCTCTGTAACTGTGTAGTGGAAAAGGTCCATAAGTTGTGTGAGGTCACCGGGGCGTTTGACCTTTTTCCCCAAAAATCTAAATAAATTCATCATGACTGATACCATATATTATGAGGTAACCCTTTTTAAAATGATCATTTTACCAGGAAAAGAGTAAAACATGTTGGGTTTAAATTTCCCACAGAGCAAAGTGATGTCTTTAGATTTTCAGTTTTTCACCAAAATCCATAAGAAACTTAGTTAAATGCAAATATTTAAGACTTTTATTTTCTTAAAAATAAAATTATTTGACCATCAACATAGTTTCTAGTATAAATTAAATTATTATCTGTTGATTGTTTTCATGCACATCTGTAATATCGGCCAATAAGAACTGATATTACACAATAACACAACGCTGTCTGAGCCGAGTGTCGTCCGTGTCCTAGCACACACACTTACATGATGACATGGCACATATGTGTGTGTGTGTGTGTGTGTGTGTGTGTGTGTGTGTGTGTGTGTGTGTGTGTTCTGTAGGTGTGTGTTTGCTCTTGTAGTGTGTTGATTAGCACCTTCAATTACCAGTCACTGTGATGTTTCCTCCCACTCAGCAGCAGCAGCAGCGATTAGGTGCTCCACGCTCGTTGACCGCGTTGCGCCGCCGCCGAGTGTTTGTTATGTGCATATGGTGGCGCTTTAATGTGACTGAGATCATATGGAGAGAGAGAGAGGGGGGGGGGGGGGGGGGTAATGTGAGGTGGTGGTGTTATTATGATGTCGTCATGGTTTCCTCCTCCCTGACTCTGCAGGAGAACGCGGTGAACGGAGATCACCTGTGGATGGAGACGAGCTGCTCAGGAGAACTGTGTTACCTGGGAGAGGACACCTGCCTGCTGAAGACCGCAGTGAGTGGCCGCCACGCCGTGTGTGTGTGTCTGTGTGTGTGTGTGTGTTAATCCAGTGGAGCTGTCGCCTTTAAGAAATAAACTAGTATTAGAACAAGTGCTGTCAAAGTTAACGCAGTCATAACCCATGTAAATTCCTTTTAACGCCTCAGCTCTCTCTGTTGTTTTGACCTTTAAAACTTAGTTTGAACCAGATGTCGAAAATGAATCAGCTTCAGTCTTGGTCTAAACCGTCTCTGCTGACACTTCCCACTCCGATGAAGCTGTCTTGAGTGTATCACACTACACATGGACACCTACCTTTATTTTGAAGGAGCTTTAACACAAACATATACCTTTATTTTGAAGAATGTTTAAGGCAAACATCTACCTTTATTTTGAAGGAGCTTTAATACAAAAAACTACCTTTATTTTGAAGGAGCTTTAATACAAACATATACCTTTATTTTGAAGGAGCTTTAACGCAAACATCTACCTTTATGTTGAAGGAGCTTTAATACAAAAATCTACCTTTATTTTGAAGGAGCTTTAATACAAACATCTACCTTTATTTTGAAGGAGCTGTAATACAAACATATACCTTTATTTTGAAGGAGCTTTAACACAAACATCTACCTTTATTTTGAAGGAGCTTTAATACAAACATCTACCTTTATTTTGAAGGAGCTTTAACACAAACATCTACCTTTATTTTGAAGGAGCTTTATTACAAACATCTACCTTTATACTTTATGGAGCTTTAATGCTGCAAGCAAAGAGCCATCCATCCATCCATCCTTGAGTTATATCGCTCATCTTTATAGGGTTGTGTGTCTGTGTGTGTGTTCGTGGTGTAGTCGATCCCAGCTGACACTGGCTGAAGGATAACTGACTGTTTCAACCAGTCACTGTCACATTCACACCTACAGCTCCTGTAGGTTTACAGGAGGAAGGAAACTGTGTGAACCCAGAGGAACTTATACAACCTTCTTCCTGTGAGGCGACAGTTGAAACTTCTGCACCTGCAGAGACTCAACGACCACGTTGTGTTAATCTGAATATAAAGCTCAGTATTTTTAAATTTAGAAGAAAAGAAAAAAATCAAATTAGGTCTGAACCAACTTTTCCCCTGTGAGCAGTGAAGTCAAACGGTCCAGTTGAGGGACAGAGCAGGTGGTCTGTAAACCTCTGTAAACCTCTGGTTAATGTAGCGTTATCATCAACAGGATGCCTCACACTCACTCAGCTGAACCGTGTCTACAAACAAAAAGCAGAACAAGAAGAAGACGAAGAGGAAGAAATTACCCGTAAAGTGTTTTAACTTGTGTGCACACAGGAATCATCTTCAGCCCTTCTCTCTGCAGCAGCCGAGTGAGAAATAACCTTTAATTCTCACAATAACATAATGACACATCTGCATTTCCACTGACGCTGTGCAATTACAGCGAGAGCGACGACGGCTGCTGCGTTGTTGAAGAAGAAGCTGTAAAAAAAAAAGAAAAAAATGACTGTAATCTCTGTCTGTCAGGAATTTAATTAGATAAATATTCCATTAGCGGCGCGCTGCCTTCTTAAAAAGGACGGCGCGACCTCAGAGGAATCCGCGATCGCTTTTCAGGAGTCACGGTTGACATGAGTAAGCACATTCCTACCTGCTCTCAGCTGGATACGGACGATTTAGTCTTAGTCATCAAAGAAAAGAGTCTGGCAGCAGCTGCACGGAGAGAAAACAGCTCCTGTCACATCTGTTTACAAGTTCTCACGGCGCTTCGACAACGGGCTGAGCTGCAGAACCCAGAGTCAGAGTCAGCGCTCGAAGAATCAAAGACGACGAGGTGAAGAATCCAGAAGATGTGACAGGAAGTGAAACCTCTCTCTGTTTCTGTTTCCAGTCGTCGCCGTCGAGTCTGTGATTCTCATGTTGAAAATGTGATGACGAGAGAAACAAACCCAAACAGAACCAAGGATTTTTTTTTTTTTGTGCAAAATATATGGTGGCCCTGAGGGCTCAACACACATGCACAAGCACAAACTGCTGCAAATTCAGTCGTATAGTTTTATTTCAATGTGGGTTTTTTTTTTTTTACTTTATTTTTAAGAAGTTTTACAATATATATGCAGGGTTCCTACGCAAGTATGGAAAGTATGGAATTTGATTTTATACATTTCCAGGTCTGTAAAAGTATGGGAAATGGAAACTATTGTATGGAAATTATTTTATTTATCTTATCTTGGTTTGGTCTTACCTATTTGGGTTAATTGTTTTGTATGTGCTATTGTACTTAGCTACAATCTCCTGGTAATTATTTGGTTGCATAATGGCATACCCATTCAGAATAATGAAAACAAATGATAAATTGCATGCTTTTTTATATTATGCACATCTATTTAAATATCACAAATTATTAGATTTTTTTTTTACAGAGAAGTCTGGAAATTAGTGTCTGGAAAAAGTAAGGAATTTGGAAATTTCAAATGTGTAGGAACCCTGTGGAAAAAAACAGAACAAAAAGAACATAAAAAAATGGCACAGATGGAGAAATTAAATTACACAGGGGGAAGTTGAATCAATGTGACGTTTACATTTTAAGAGATAGGGCTATAGGTCCAGGTTTTAAAGACATTTCAGTTCCTTTAGTTCTATTTACCCACAGTCTTTCCTTCATATCATAAAGCATAAAGTACCACATGTACTCAAACAAAACAAAACACAATCAATCACATTAGTAAATGCTAACTGTGTCCTGTTGTGACGAGGGACCACTGTATTCCAGATGAGTTGTCCATTTCATTTCAATGTGGTTTTAATAAGTTTAACAAGTGATGAAGCAGTTTAAGTTCAGTTTTTATGTAGTTTTAGTCGTAGCTTTAGTTTATTACAGGTATCAGGAGGAAAGCCTTAATTATCTGTCCATCAACTTTCCAGTTTGTGGGGTCTTTTCCCCTTGAGTTGCCTCCCAGAAATGTTCCCATCAGTCCTCATCACGGTGCATTTACTTTTACTTTTATCTGCAGCTTTAGCCAGTTCTGGCAAATCATTGAATGCACCCTACTGTAAGCTGATGTTCTTCTCGCGGTATACGGCCGCCGATATCGGCTCGAGAGGCTGAACTGAACCGGACGCAGCGATCGAGGGAACAAAACTTATTTTATCTGCAATTCAGTTTTAGTTTCAGTCAGTTTTGCTTTGTTCGTTGTAGTTTTAATTAAGTTTTTTACCCATTTTTATTTTTATTTCCGTGAACTTAAAGAGACCCTGAGTTTGCTTTTGGTTATAAAAGAGTCTCATATTAATGTGGATGAATCTACGTTACCCACTTGTTAATGGTCCATTTTAGATAAATACTATATTGTTTTGTCTTTATAGTTATTTTGATATTATTATTTAGTGGTCGATTCGTCCAGCATTTCCTAGTTTCGCTTTCCCAGATGGGAATAACGCCTCCGGATCGCTAGTTGACATCGGTTATGGTCGGAACTACAACGGTATCTGATCGACTTCCAACCTCCGACTTTCATTCGTCATTAATGAAAACACTCTTGGCAAATGTTTTCACTTTCATCCGTCTTGCACCGGTCCAAGAATTTCACCGTGCACGCTGAGGCTCATGGGAAATGTAGTGCGAAAACTACACTGCTTTCCAAAACTCCTCGTAGTCCCTTTAATAACTTTTTCACTGCCAGCTTTAGTTTTAGTTTGAACCCTGGTTGTGATGGAGGTTTAGTCCTGACAGCCGCCGACGTTAAGAGCTGAAATCGAAGGAAAGTTGTTCTGTTAGTTCTTGAAGGCTCATATCTGAAAGACGTCTTCAGTTCTGATCTTCAGGACGAGAGACTAAACATTTATAACGTAACACTTCTTCCACATCTTAACGTAAACATGAGCGTGCCAATCCATCTTTGTTGGTTCATGTTTGTGACAAATCAGTGAGAAGTGATCTACACTTTGGTGCAGTTGTTGTGAAAACGTGAACTCACTGTTGAGAAACTGTTGACCAAGACCGTCCATGTTTCTAAGACAAGAAGACGAAACCTCTGGCTCTTTGGGCGTTTTGCAACGTGTAACATGAAATGTTTATCACACTTCTCTTTTCTTAAAAACTCTACGGTCTCTAAAAACTTCCTCAATTACTGGAATGTCTTACCTTACACCACCACCAACAACAACAGCAGCAGCAGCAAATCTATATTGAGAAGATCTTCAGAAATGATCTTTACTTCTTGTTAAAGCAGCATGAAAACCTTCAGAGCTGTGAACCAATCAGACGTCGCTTTGTTTGTTTTCATACGTTTAGTTGCTGCTCAGAGCGAACCCGGTGACCGCTCCATTATCAGCTGTCATATTATCGCTCCTTAATGACTGGTTGGACTGCCATCGGAGCAGGGGCAGCTGGGAAACGTTATTTATCGGACACAAACAGCAGCTTTGGCATCTTGAGTGTTTGTTCGCCTATTATTTTTTTATTGCCACTTTACGCTGTGTGATAAATGAGCGGGGGCATCTCCATCTCCAAGCCATCAATTCAACCGATCCTCCCGCCCCTCATTTACAGGTCGAGTTGAGTTTTCATCGCTTTTGCTTTTAGCTCTGGAGCTTCAACAGATTGAGATGAGTTGAGGCTGAAATTCTGCACAAAAAAAAAAAAAAATCCGCCAGCACATGAGTTAAATTAGCGTTCATTTCAGTCGTCATAAAGGAGGAAATTATCTCTAGAGCCCAAAAACTGTTAGTGTTGCAGCTGTAAACATGTTTAATTCTGCTGTAACGTTGGCTGTTTTAACATGGGAGTCAATGGGGACTGACTCACTCTAGTGGTCGGGAGAGGAACTGCAGTTTTTGGTGCCTTTTGCTAAAAAAATGTAAAATGTAAATGAAATAAATAAAAAAAGATTATTTTTCTCCAACCCTTTTGATCACAGTCATAATAACTCTGGTGTCCTGTGAAGCCGGATCTTTATATTTCATCACTAAAACATCAAAGTCGGTGTAAAACAAAAAAAAACCCACCGAACTGAAGTCACAGAGGATCAAACATGGAAGAAATCTAACAGAATACAAGAGTTTTAGGAGTTATTGTGCAGAAACCAAAGCTACAGGCAACAAATCCTAGAATTGGGGAGATAAAAAGCTTTAAAAAAAAAAAAAACATAATTATTCATATTATGTGCAAATGTTTTATAAGTTTAGCTCAGATATTCATTGTTCCCTGAGGATGAACCCTGAATTTTTTTCTTTTGTGCCACAATTCGGTTAAAAACACCCACTTATCCTGTCAAATAACTAAAAAATCTACAGTTTGTTCTGTCACAGACTGTTGCATAAATATAAATATTCATTTCCTCTTTAATAACAACAACAACTTTGAATTTCATGACTAAGTTCCTGCAAAAAAAAACTTTCCCATGAGCCTCAGCTGCTGCAGAGCTGTTGCACATGCGACACATGCAGCTCAGAGTGTCGCTAGTGTGGCCTGACAGAGCTGCTGCAGTAACAAGTAAAGGCTTCAGACTCTCAGTTTAGTCGGTTATTGATCAAAGATGATTAATATACACAGGGATAATCTATCAATATGTTGTACCGTGCAAAGTGTAACAGTGCAGCAGGAAACGTCGCAGCGTCGTCTCTTCATGTCTGCAGCTGTCGAACCAGAGGAGAAGTAAAATGTTCATGCACATTCAAGTGTGTGTCAGTGTGTGTGTTCATGTGTCTCACCGCCCTCTGTGTTGTTGTGTGTCTGTTTTCTCCTTTAAGAAGTCGGCCCCCAGGAGGAAATGTGCAGCCTGTAAGATCGTTGTTCACACCGGCTGCATAGAGCAGCTAGAGAAGGTACACACACACACACATACATACACACACGTTCATTTGACACATTTGTCCTGATGATGATGATTGAGACGTATTCAGTGTTAATTGTGCAGCACGTCGTCATATGTTCATTATGAAAACGTCCTAATTCTGTCATTATGTCCTGAACCGTTTACATTGATTTAACTGAAGCACATTTAGTTTCTTATAATGAGTTTTTCTGCAGCTCTTTAGTCACTGTGAGGACATTTTATTACAATTGCATGAGTGTAAATTATGTATTTTATTAATTCAGGTGTGAAAGGCATAGTTCAACATTTTTGACAAATTGGTCCATTGCCATAATCCCTATAGTCATAGCAGTAGGTTCGTTACCTTTAATTGTCGGTGCAAGCTATTTTTAGAACGGCGGAGCAGAGCCATGAGCTGCTCAGAGCTACGCTACGGAAATTAGGGAAATTCATGCAAAACCACTGATGCACGTTGCCTTCAGGGACAGTTTTTCATCAAGCAGTCTCTGTATTTACCTCTAAAACAACTCTGTCTGGTAACGTTGTGTTATTATCTCATAGCGTGGTGAATGTGCAGGTCACAACTTGTCCACCAGAGCGTTGTGGAGTTGTTGGATTGTGTATTTGATGAGTTTGATGAGGGAAACCAAGAAATCCCATGAGCCTCCGTAGCGTAGCTCTGAGCAGCTCACGGCTCTGCTCCGCCGTTCTAAAAATAGCTTGCAGCCGACAATTAAAGGTAACGAACCTACTGCTATGACTATAGGGATTATGGCAATGGGCCAATGTGCCAAAATGTTGAACTATCCCTTTAAATATTCACCTTGTTTGAATATTATTTCATATTTTGTACCAATATTTAGTCTTTATTCTTTTGTCTGTTTGTTCAGATTAACTTCAGGTGTAAGCCGACGTTCAGAGAGGGAGGATCACGATGCCTCAGAGATGTAAGTGTGTGTGTTTGTGTGTGTGGTTGTGTAAATATGTGTGAATGTGTGTGTGTGTGTTGTGTATCATGTTTGTGATGTGAAGTAAAAGACGAGGTCAGTGTTTCCCTGTCCGGCAGCAGAACATCCTGAGACACCACTGGGTCCACAGACGGAGGCAAGAAGGCAAATGTAGACAGTGTGGAAAGGTACACACACACACACACACGCGCGCGCGCACACACACACACACACACACACACACACACACACACACACACACACACACACACACACACACACACATACTGTACACACACACACACTGTAAACACTGTGTTGAGTTTCATTACTGCTGCGCGACCTCAGGGTTTTGTTCTGTTTCGTCTTGTTTTGTTTCTGCAGAGTTTCCAACAGAAGTTCTTCCACAGTAAAGAAATCATCGCCATCAGCTGCTCCTGGTGTAAACAGGCTGTAAGTCACTGATCAGCTCCAATAATCAATACACAGGACAATCAATCAATCAATCAATTATCATTTCACTGTAAATTTCACTGTTTACAGTAAATATTTGACTTACACTATGAAATATATGTTTAATAATCAACAATTCACTCATAAAACAATGCTTATTTCCATTGTTTAATGTGAACCAGTACAGCACAACTTCATTATTAATAATTGTTAAAGGGATAGTTCAACATTTTGGCAAATTGGCCCATTACCATAATCCCTATAGTCATAGCAGTAGGTTCGTTACCTTTAATTGTTGGTGCAAGCTATTTTTAGAACGGCGGAGCAGAGCCGTGAGCTGCTCAGAGCTACGCTACGGAGGCTCATGGGATTTCTTGTTTGGTTTCCCTCATCAAACTCATCAAATACACAATCCAACAACTCCACAACGCTCTGGTGGACAAGTTGTGACCTGCACATTCACCACGCTATGAGATAATAACACAACGTTACCACACAGAGTTGTTTTAGAGGGAAATGCAGAGACTTCTTGCTGAAAAACTGCCCTCAATTGCATGAATTTACCTCCGCCGTTCTAAAAATAGCTTGCACCGACAATTAAAGGTAACGAACCTACTGCTATGACTATAGGGTATATATTATGGTAATGCCAAAATGTTGAACTATCCATTTAATATTATGTCTTATTTAACACTCACACACAAATAGGTAAAAGAGACATTTTCAGCTTCGCGTCTCGTCGGCTGCAGATTTTCTCAGATAAAACCTTAAAAATCCTTTGAATAAATGTCGAAGAAAAACAAACCGTGAGTGAATAAACCATCGTCTGAAGGTCGGAGCCGAACCCACTGTTAATAATAAATATCCGTCTGGAGCAAAAAAAAATAAAGAATTAGATTAAAAATAACAGTTTCTCTTAGAAAATGTTTGATGTGACTTTTAATTCAGGGAAGAAAAAAAAAACGTCTCTGTCATTTCCTGGTTTTTATTCTGTTCATGTTTATTATGAAGCAGCTGAACTCTGAGTGTTTGAGCTTTTATGGACGTTTTATTTTGTTCTTGTTTGAAATGTAAAGGTTCTGTTCATTTTGTTTACAAAACCTGGAGTGAATTATGTGGATTAGTCACACAACTAACAGAGTTTTTACTGGAAATGGTGTCTTTATTTTATGTTATTCCAGTGCATGATGTATTAAGGAAATACATCTGCATGTTAGATGTATTTCCTTAATCCAAAGATCAGAGGACAAAAAAACTAAATAAAGCTAAAAATATTCCCTTTAATCATTAATCGATGATGTAATTTTGCTAAATATTTGACATGAAGTCTGAAAAATACCCAATGGTGTACAAGTTTTACTTAAAGAATAGTGCACATTAGGATCTTATTTTGAAAAAATCGCTTTCAGGAAGTCTATAAATTGCATCCTACATCAAATGGGAGTTAGTTTTGTGCCACTTGATGTTTCCACCACATAGTGACTGTGTGTTTTAAATGAATAAAACAAAAAAATATACAACAAATTAAAAGTAAAATATGAAATGTAAAAAAATAAGACAAAGAAATATGCACAGATAATTACAAACACACACATATTTATATTTGAATATGAATAACTCAACAAATAGATGATACAGATGTACAAGTTCCTGAAAGAACAATGCATAGAAGGATTTTATTTTGAAAAATCACTTACAGGAAGTCCTACACGCCCTTTTATTGTAAATGAGAGTGAATTATGTGGATTAGTCACACAACTAACAGAGTTTTACTGGAAATAAGTGTCTATATTTTATGTTATTCCAGTGCATGATGGATTAAGGAAATACATCTGCATGTTAGATGTATTTCCTTAATCCATCATGCTTCTGAAGATCAGAGGACAAAACAACTAAATAACTTACTTATTGTTTATTCTGATTGATGTTTTTCTTTATTTACTTTTTTCTTTCTGGTTTGTTACTTTTCTTTTAATGACATGATTGACTGAAATAAACTAAACTAAACTAAACTAAACTAAACTAAACTATAAACTAAATAAAGCTAAAAATATTCCCTTTAATCATTAATCGATGATGTCATTTTGCTAAATATTTGACTTGAAGTCTGAAAAATATGAAAAACTCAGAGTTAAAACAGTGTTCACTTTCATTTCCATGAACAAACCACAAGTTCTTGAACATTTTAATGTCACTTCCTGCTTCTCTGACTCTTCCACACACACCTACATGGCTCATATCATAGTGAGTGTGTGTGTGTGTGTGTGTTGACTGCTGCAGCCCAGATGTGAGAAAGATTCTCGCTGTTTGGTTTCAGTCGAGGTCGTTCAGGTCAAATGAGCCGTTAAAGGTCTGTGAGGTGTTAAAGTGTTCACACACACACACACACACACACACACACACACACACACACACACACACACACACACACAGGACTCAGACTCAGGTGTTTCTGATGGGATGTCTCACTCTGTGTGTGTTTCAGTTCCACAACAAGGTGACGTGTTTCATGCTGCACCAGATCGAGGAGCCGTGTTCTCTGGGGGCGCACGCCGGCGTCATAGTCCCGCCCTCCTGGATCATCAAAGTCAGGAAACCACAGGTGCACACACACACATGCACACACGCACACACACACACACGCACACACACACACACACACAGAGCTGCTCCTCACCAGGCGGTCGGTCGGTCGGCTGGTTGATGAAGTTCACTGTCTGTCGTTTGGTGACGTTAATGTGAAACGACTGGTTGGATCTAAATATAAAAAACCTAAAAGAAGGCCAGTGTCAAAGAGTGTGTGTGTGTGTGCGTGTGTGTGTGTGTGCGTGTGCGTGTGTGTGTCAATCTGTGTGTGTGTGTGAGAGAGAGAGAGGAGATATTGGTTATGATGTGATATGAGCTGACACATGTCTGATCTGTCTGAGGGAACTGCGGCTTTGTGTCTCTGTCAAAAGTCACACACACACACACACACACACACACACACACACACACACACACACATGTACACGTACAGACACACACTTCCCTCAGTCACATCACATGCTTCATTGCACTTTTAATTACCATCACAAGGGACATGGTGACAGTGAACTAACCATTGAACTTTGTGTGTGTCTGTGTGCGTTTGTGTGTGTGTGTGTGTGTCTTTGTGTGTGTGTCTGGACCCCAGAGCTCACTTAAAAACTCTGCCAGGAGAAAAAAGCGAACATCTTTCAAGCGAAGGACGAGTAAGAAAGGCCTGGACGTGAGTAAACTGACAACATCATTTACTTTAAACAACCCTTTTATTCTACTTCCTGTCATGTGACCTTCTGTGACTGTGACTGTGATGTCACTTCCTGTTTCCTCCTCCACGTTGTCCAGGAGTCTAAATGGCGTCCGTTCATGCTGAAGCCCCTCCCCTCTCCGCTCATGAAGCCCATCTTGGTCTTCGTCAACCCGAAGAGTGGAGGCAACCAGGTCAGTCCACCTTAAAAAAAAAATCTCCCACGGTCCTCGAAGGCAACGCTGACTTCAAACACGACACAGCTTTATTTATAACAACCTCATTTACACTCAGCTGTAAGAAGAAACAACACAACAGCTGCGTTATGTGATCTTACCATCGGCCTCTCGCCTCAGTCGTACAAGCAAGACCTGATGATGTCACACTGATGTCATAGCAACGTCGCTTATCCAGGAGCCAATCACAGCTGACTTAGAGGGAAAAGGGGGCGTGGCTTGATCCTTGACAACAAACAACCGCACACACACTCACATCCAATACAGAGTCACCATTTCAACACACACGTTGTCTTTGGGTTCGAACCCAGAACCGTGACGCTGCTGTGCAACTAACCACTGGTCCAACATGCCGCCCTAAATATGATACAGACATGAAGAAATATAAATATATATATTTATATATATATTTAAACCATTTTAGCAGCTGCATGTGAAGACAGCTGCATTTTATTCAGTTTGTTGATAGAAAAATCTATTAAAAATGATTTATTATTATTAATTTATGTTTTTAAATTGGCTGTGAAAAGTAAAAATGCATTATTGATCGTGGATTATACTTTATTTATAACATTTATATGATGAATTATTCCACTGAACATGCACATGAATATCTGAAGATCATAGGAGAGGATATAAACTAAATGAAAAAAATATAAATAACCCGCCCCATCTCTCCTCATTCCTTCACTCGCTTCCTACTTTTACATACACTACACCCACATGACTTATATAATAAGTATAAATACATATACTGAAAATATAGATATATTTTTAACCATTTTAGCAGCCAGACAGCCGGCGACACTTTATTTACATTTTCTGAGATAATAGGTAACAGAAAACATCAAGTCACATCAGCTTTTCATAATAAAAGAAGATTTCTTATTAATTAACTAGACGTGATTTATTTAAAAGGAAATAAAAACCTTTTTATATCCCAGGCTTCATGTTTAATTATATTTATATTTTCTTTTCTCAGGGTGCCAAGGTGTTACAGATGTTCATGTGGATCTTGAACCCACGACAGGTGTTTGACCTGTCACATGGGGGGCTGCGAGAGGCGTGAGTGTCCTTCAAAATAAAATCCCTGTGGTATATTCTGTGTGGAGAATGAAAAAACTGTGATTTCTGGATAATAATCCCCCCCCCCCCCTTTAAAACCTTCATTTCACATGATCATGTTATTATCACACTCCACATTATCCTCTCTTCTCTGCTCCATTCAAACGCTGCGCTGCTCATGGGTCGAGCAATTTACATGAAACTTACAACCAATTACACCCACTCGACACCAATCAGCACGGCTTTCTGCCACAGACGCTGCTTTTATTCTTTTATTCTGAAAACGCCACGCACACAGTTACACACTCACACACACAGACTGACTCACACACACAGTTACACTCACACATCTCTGCTGTGACGTTCAGGTTGGAGTTGTATCGTAAAGTGCCAAACCTGAGGATCCTCGCCTGCGGAGGAGACGGCACGGTGAGAATCTGTTGTAATCTACTCTAGTTGTGTTGTTATACTCTGCTTTTATTATGAAATGTAAAAAAAAAAAAAGCACTCACTAGATACACACAGATAATCACACACACACACACGTATTTATATATACGAGATTAATAATTCAACAATGGTGTACAACTTTTATTTAAATAATAGTGCACATTAGGATCTTATTTTGAAAAAATCGCTTTCAGGAAGTCTATAAATTGCATTTATTAGTTTTGTGCCACTTGATGTTTCCACCACATAGTGACTGTGTGTTTTAAATGAATAAAACAAAAAATATACAACAAATTAAAAGTAAAATATGAAATATAAAATAATAAGACAAAGAAATATGCACAGATCACAAACGCACATTTATATTTAAATATGAATAACTCAACAAATAGATGATACAGAAATGAAGTTCCTGAAAGAACAATGCATATTAGGATTTTATTTTGAAAAATCACTTACAGGAAGTCCTACACTCCCTTTTATTGTAAATGAGAGTTAGGTTTGTGGACGTTTCCACCACATCGTGACTTTGTATTTAACATAAATAAAACTAAAAAATATATATGTTTAAATAATATTAAAATATAATTTATAGAAATGTTGATGCTTGTGTTTTTTACATTGTGTTGTGTTGTGTAACCTCTGGTGTCTCTGTGTAGGTGGGGTGGATCTTGTCGACTCTGGACGAGCTGCAGATGAACCCTCAGCCCCCGGTCGCTGTTCTTCCTCTGGGAACAGGAAATGACCTCGCCAGGACGCTCAACTGGGGCGGGGTGAGTTCCTAACCTTGACTCGCGGCTCAGCGAGCGACAGACAGGATGTGGCAGCAGCTTCTCCTCCCTCCGTCCGTCCATTCATTCATCCACCACCAGAGGAGGTCACGTTATTCACTACATCAGGATTTAAAAGGAGCGAGTTTGTGTCTCTTTAATGATGAAAAATTGACAAATAGAGTCAAACATGGAGGTTAAAACTCACCTGTTCAACATTTAGTCAGATCCTCCTCTCACCATAATCCCTATAGTCGTAGCAGTAGGTTCATCACATTTAATGATCGGTGCATGTTGTTTTGAGATCGGCGGGGCAGAGACGTGAGCTGCTCAGTGAACACAATGGAGGCGAATTAAATGGTACTTTCGGCTTTCCCTCATCAAACTCATCAAATGCACAATCCAACAACTCCAAAACGCTCTGGTGGACAAGTTGTGACCTGCACATTCACCACGCTATGAAATAATCATGATGTAACATTATGAGATGGAGTTGTTTTAGAGGCAAATGCAGCCAGAACTACATTCCAGTAATAGTTCAGGTAACTGTTTACTTTATAGACCGTTAATTACGTGATAATGCCAAGAAATAGCCAAGAAATAACAATTAATTGTGTAGTAATGTGTGTTTTTCTACATAAAGGCAAAAGATTACACATGCTTTTCATGCTTTGAAATTTTTATGAAAGGCCAGAATTTTTCTCCATCAAGTCCTTGCAATCGACCGTTATTTCTGGGCTATTTCTACACAATCAATAGTTATTTTTTGGCTTTTTCTTGACATTATCACATATTTAACGGCCTGTAAATGAAAGGATTACTGTAGTTCCGAGTATTTGCTTCGTGTGTTGTAATGTTACATAATTATACATGATTATCTCATAGCGTGGTGAATGTGCAGGTCACAACTTGTCCACCAGAGCGTTGTGGAGTTGTTGGATTGTGTATTTGATGAGTTTGATGAGGGAAACCAAAGAAATCCTATGAGCCTCCGTAGCGTAGCTCTGAGCAGCTCACGGCTCTGCTCCGCCGTTCTAAAAATAGCTTGCACTGACAATTAAAGGTAACGAACCTACTGCTATGACTATAGGGATTATGGCAATGGGCCAATTTGCCAAAATGTTGAACTATCCCTTTAACTGGAAAGCACTGAACTCACCTGGAATGCAACATTAGTTTCCAAAAAAACAAACACACAAAAAAGCATTTGTGTCGCGACCTCTGTGTGACTCTTCACTTCCTGCTGAGCTCTTTATCAAACCTTCGATCTCTTTCATCTCGTGTTGTTTTTATATTTCGGTCTGAGCGAAGTCGTTGTTGGAACGTGGCGGCGGTGACGTCGGCGGCGTCACACCGCTGGTCGATCCGATCTATCATCTCATCAGCTGCACATAATTAAACCTAATTAATTATGAAACCGCAGCAGCTCCAGTCTGTCGGAGCAGCAGCTGACTCCACTTCTTCTGCCCAGAGAAAGACGGGTTCATTTGGCTTCGATGCAGGAAGAGAAAAGAAGAGTTCTCACTCTGTGGCGACCGATCAGCTGTTATTAACGCATCAAATCAATGTTTTGAGCTTGTTAAAACAGAGACTTCATTATCAGGATCAACAAGTCAATTGGTTGTGGTTCAGACATCAATCAATAATCAATAGTCAGTATTTCATGGTCAGGTTGTATTGATTAGGCTTCAGTTATGTTAATGTTTGTTCATTTAGATGCTACTAAAACCTGGAGGTGTGAAGCTGTCCTGTTGGATTATGGGAAATGTAGTATCCGATGTTTGCTCTTTCTTTCTTTCTTTCTTTCTTTCTTTCTTTCTTTCTTTCTTTCTTTCTTTCTTTCTTTCTTTCTTTCTTTCCTTCGTTTGTTCTTTCTCTCTCTTTCTTCTTTCTTTCCTTCGTTTGTTCATTCTTTCTTTCTTTTTTCTTTCTTTCTTTCTTTCTTTCTTTCTCTCTCTCTCTCTTTCTTTCGTTGCTTCTTTTTCTTTCCTGTGTTTGGTCTTTCTTTTGTTCCTTCTTTCATTCCTTCATTTGTTCTTTCTTTCTTTCCTTTGTTCTTTCTGTCTTTCTTCCCTTTGTTCTTTTGTTCTTTCTTTCTTTCATTCCTTCTTTTTCTTTTCTGCATTCCATCTTTATTTCTTTCCTTCCTTCATTTGTTCTTTCTTTCTTTCCTTTGTTATTTCTGTCTTTCTTTCCTTTGTTCTTTCTTTTTTCTTTCTTTCTTTCATTCTCTCTCTCTTTGTGGAGGTGTTGTGTTGCACTAAGTTGCAGAAGTTGCTTCAAGAGTTCATTTTTTTTAAAAACAAACTCAAAAACAGAGTTTCCTCTTCTTCAGGACGGAGGAGGCTGCCACACACACACACACACACACACACACACACACACACACACACACACACGTTGCGTAACTGTAGAAGAAAAAGAAGGAGAAGAAACCTTTTACAATCACCCACATCCTTCCATTCGTCGTTTCTTCAGTCCAGTTTTGTAACGACGATAAAACATCAAACATGTTTTAACATCATGACATCATCATGACATCATCATGACATCATCATGACATCATCATCACGTGACTTCGTCCATCTTTATTTATCTTTAAGGACCTTTTCAAATCCACACATGGCGACATTCATGTGAAGTTGTGTGTGTGTGTGTGTGTGTGTCGCCTGGACCGGGACGTTTTATTTTTATCGCCGTGGAAACAAAGAGATAATTCACCGTGATTCATTCGTTTGTCATTTGTCGTCCTCCGTCGTGTTCGGACGAGGAGACGAGAGCGAGTGAATGAAAGAGGAGAGAGAGAAAAGAGAGAGAGGGAGAGAGAGAGAGATTCCTGAAGCAGAGAGATGAAGACGATTTGAACAAAGATGAGAATTCATATCTGCCATGTGTGTAATTAGTGTAATTATTATAATTAGTTCATCCTCTGTTCACCGGCTATTTATGACTGTAGGAGCCTTTCCTCCTCTTTTCCTTTCCTCTTTTCCTTTCCCCTCCTTTCCTTTCCTTTCCTTTCCTTTCCTTTCCTTTCCTTTCCTTTCCTTTCCTTTCCTTTCCTTTCCCCTCCTTTCCTTTCCTTTCCTTTCCTTTCCTTTCCTTTCCTTTCCTTTCCTTTCCTTTCCTTTCCTTTCCTTTCCTTTCCTTTCCTTTCCTTTCCTCTTTTCCTTTCCTTTCCTCGTTTCCTTTCCTTTCCTTTCCTTTCCTTTCCTTTCCTTTCCTTTCCTTTCCTTTCCTCTTTTCCTTTCCTTTCCTCGTTTCCTTTCCTTTCCTCTTTTCTTTTCCTTTCCCCTCCTTTCCTTTCCTTTCCTTTCCTTTCCCCCCTTCCCTTTCCTATTTTCCTTTCCCCTCTTGTCCTTTCCTGTCTTTTTTTCCTGTCTTTCATGTCCTTCCCAACATTCCTTCTTTATTTCCTTCCAAATCTTTTTCTTTCCCTCTCTCCACAGCTTCTTCTCTCCTTTCCAATTGTTTTCTTTCCTTCCCTCCTTCCTCCTCTTCTTATCACTTCATCTTCCTTCCTTACTTTCTTCCTCTCCTTCTTCTTTTCTCCTTTCTTCCTCATCTGACCTCCTTCTGTGTGTCTGTGTGTCCTTTCCGTTTCCTTGTTTCCTCCCTTTCCTTTCCTTTCCTTTCCTTTCCTTTCCTTTCCTTTCCTTTCCTCTTTTTTTTGCCTCTCTTACCTTTCCTCCTTTATTTCCTTGGTTTCTTTTGATCTTTTCCTTTCCTTTCCCATTGTTTTCTTTCCTCCTTCCTTCCTCCTCAGCTCCTCATCTTCTTTCCTTCCTCACTTACAGTACTTTCTTCCTCCTGCTTTCTCCTCCTAATGTGAAACTAATGTGATGGAGGAAGAAGAGGCGAAAGGTCGACTTGAGAGACATCGAGTCAGTATCGGGAGTATGGTTTCGGAGAGAGAGAAGAATAAAGTCTGTGTGTATAATAATAACACAAACTCTATCTGTGTGTGTGTGTGTGTGTGTGTGTGTGTGTGTGTGTGTGTGTGTGTGTGTGTGTGTGTGTGTGTGTGTGTGTGTGTGTGTGTGTGTGTGTGTGTGTGTGTGTGTGTGTGTGTGTGTGTGTGTGTGTGTGTGTGTGTGTTCGTGCGTGCGTGCGTGCGTGTGTGTGTGTGTGTGTGTGCAGGGCTACACCGACGAGCCGGTCTCTAAGGTTCTGTGTCAGGTGGAGGACGGCTCGGTGGTTCAGCTGGACAGGTGGAACCTGCTGGTGGAGAAAAGCTCAGTTACACCAGAGGACGGGACGCAGAAGGTCAGACATCTATCTATCTATCTATCTATCTATCTATCTATCTATCTATCTATCTATCTATCTATCTATCTATCTATCTATCTATCTATCTATCTATCTATCTATCTATCTATCTATCTATCTATCTATCGTTCTATCTATCGTTCTATCTATCGTTCTATCTATCGTTCTATCGTTCTATCTATCGTTCTATCGTTCTATCTATCGTTCTATCTATCTATCTATCTATCGTTCTATCTATCGTTCTATCTATCTATCTATCTATCTATCTATCTATCTATCTATCTATCTATCTATCTATACATATTTTAATATAAGCTCATTTACAAACATTACTTGATATTTATACATCAATAGATCAATGAAGTAAAATAATCTTCTTTTAATGTTTATTTTAGACATGATGAGAGAATAATAAGAGTTTATTTATTCATCAACAGCAGCTGAAGCTCAGAGGGAGAAAACACCAGGGATGAAAAGATACTGACAGGAAAGATCAATAATAAAAGTATAAAACTGTATTAAAAATACATGGTTAAGAAGAAGAAGAGACAAAAACACAGACTTTATATAATAATAAACAACTTAAACACAAAGATGTGATTAAATATCACATAAATCACATTACATAGACACATTTATGTCACATATTTCCACACAGGGAACCAGCTCAGGTGTTTGTTCTTCCCCTTTGCCTCTGATAAAACGTGTTCATTCAAGATTGTTATTGATGCTGCGTTCAAGACCCTCTCTGTTGAATATGTAATCCTGTCTCTCTCTGTCTCTCCGTCCTCAGCTGCCTCTGAACGTCTTCAACAACTACTTCAGTCTGGGCTTCGACGCTCACGTCACGCTGGAGTTCCACGAGTCCAGAGGTTCGGACACATCTGTTTCACTCTCTAATGAATAAACTCTTGTGTGTTTACATCCCCTTAATACAGTAACTGCTCCTCGTTTGTAAAAGTAAAACATTGAAATATTAAAAAGAGAAGACGTGGACTCGTGAGTCAGATCCTCTCATGTTGAATTTATTCTTTATTCTCCTTCTCTCTTTCTCTGTGTTTCCAGAGGCCAACCCCGAAAAGTTCAACAGTCGCTTCCGCAACAAGATGTTCTATGCAGGAGTGAGTGACATACACACACACACACACACTAATGCACACACACACACACGCACACACACACACACTAATGCACACAAACACACACACTAATGCAGCCTAAACAGCAAATAGAAAGGAATATGAAGAGGATGAATGAGACGTCATGAACTTGGAGCAGATGGAGGTTTTAAAGTGAAAGTAAAAAAAAAAAAAAGAAAAAAAAAGGAGGAGATTGAGAGGATTTTATTTTGAAATCTTTTTTTTTCCTTCTTATTTTTCTTTTTAAAAACGTTTAATCCAGATTTGAGTGGTGTTATCTTGCTTTTTAGATGAATAGTGTACATGGTGTCAGTCGTGGATGAACTCTGGGACGTCACAGCTTCAATCGTTCATCCTGACCTTTTCACTTTTTCACTTTTTTACAGTTTTTTTTCTTCTTTTTTAAACTTTTTGCTCCTGTTTCTGATCGATCGTTTAATTAGGAAAATAAAAGGTCACTTGTTTCTGCAGCTCGTTAGATGATGATGATGATGATGATGATGATGATGATGATGATGATGGTGATGATGGGCGGGAGCAGGAGGGAGGAAGTCAGCAGAGGAGTTATCTGTTTTTAATGAGGGAAATGTAATGAACTGTAATTCTGTTTGATTGGGCCCCGCTGTGTGTGTGTGTGTGTGTGTGTGTGTGTGTGTGTGTGTGTGTGTGTGTGTGTGTGTGTGTGTGTGTGTGTGTGTGTGTGTGTGTGTGTGTGTGTGTGTGTGTGTGTGTTTGCAGGCTGCGTTCTCAGATTTCCTCCAGAGAAGCTCCAGGGATTTGTCGAAGCACGTCAGAGTGGTGGTGAGTGTGAACACACACACACACACACTCTCTCTCTCTCTCTGTGAGTCCGGATCGGTTTCCATGTCGACACGTCGTCTCGTCAGCAGCAGCAGCTCGGCGATCTGGTGATTAAAGACACCGTCCGTCCGTTCGTCCACTCAGGTGTCCTTCAGAGACACTGAAGCCGCTCCACACCTCCGACCTCCGACCTCTGACATGAAACACACTTTCTATTAATAGATACACATGATCAGTTATTGATGAGCATCGTTAAACAATTATAAACACAGTTCTAAAAGTGTTTAACTGGATCAATAAGATATAGATGGATCAGTTTGTGACACTTTATAAATGATCTAATGAACCACTGACGTTTCCTAATAGAACTGGTTTATAATTGATAAGTAATAATTGATTCATAAATGTGTAAAAAGTCCAGAGTTAAACATTTATAACTGTGTTTTATAAATTACAGACGAATCAATGATTTATTAATGATTAATTAAGTGTTTAATAACATTTCTTTAGCTGCCTTCCTATTGGAGGAGGTGGTTGAAGGTTCAGCTTCTTGTTGTAAAACATGTCAGAGCAAATGAACTAGAAAAAAAAACATTAATTAAAAAAAAGATCATGATTAAGACAAATTTTGCGTAAAACGTTTGACTTTTTACGTTTGAATTTTCTAAAATATTCAAATCTTGGGTCAGTTTTCTTAATGATCAGATCACGTGACGTTTTCAAAGCGCCATAACAAAGACTTAGGTCACCTGGAGCGCTGCTGTTCATTCGATTTGAAACTCTCTCCCAGTTATTTATTTGACGTTGATCGACCATGGCATGCATAACTGGAGATATGCTGTAATAGTGTTAATTTTATATTATAAAAATATTTATACCAGTGGGAACAGTTTTTTTTCTCAATATATTCGTCATTTTCTTGTCGAATCAGCTGATACAAATTGTTTTCAAGGTAAATTCATGCAAAACCACTGATGCGCGTTGCCTTCAGGGACAGTTTTTCATCAAGCAGTCTCTGTATTTCCCTCTAAAACAACTCTGTCTGGTAACGTTGTGTTATTATCTCATAGCGTGGTGAATGTGCAGGTCACAACTTGTCCACCAGAGCGTTGTGGAGTTGTCGGATTGTGTATTTGATGAGTTTGATGAGGGAAACCAAGAAATCCCATAATGAGCCTCCGTAGCGTAGCTCTGAGCAGCTCACGGCTCTGCTCCGCTGTTCTAAAAACAGCTTGCACCGACAATTAAAGGTAATAAACCTACTGCTATGACTGTAGGGATTATGGCAATGGGCCAATTTGCCAAAATGTTGTAAACTATCCCTTTAAAGAACCAACAGATCACAGTGAAAGTTGTCGTCGTGTCTGTGTTGTGTTACTATCGGAGGTAAAGTTCACTCTCTGACCCCGGATCAGTTTCTGCTGCTGTTTCCACCTCTGACATCATCAGAGCCGCTCGGAGAGAAACTCTGAAACGGAGAAGGAAAACTGAGAAGAGAGAGAGAGAGAGAGAGAGAGAAGGAGGAGAAAAAAAGAAAAACAGACGAGTGAAATCAGCTGATGATTGTTGACACGTGTTTGTGTGTTTGTTTTGTGTCAGTGTGACGGCACCGATCTGACCCAGAAGATCCAGGAGCTGAAGTTCCAGTGCATCGTGTTTCTGAACATCCCCAGGTAGGACACACACACACACACACACACACACACACACACACACACACACACACACACACAGAGAGAGAGGGATGAGTCAGAGTTTGGAAAGTGACTCATTCCATCAGATTATCATAATAATAATAATGAGACTTTATTTGACTCTTCACTCGTTTATCTCCATCACTCCGTTCGTCAGCTGCTCGTTATGTAAAACTGAACCTCGTCAGAGTCGGTTTGATCGTTTATTCTGACTGAAGGAGCCTCTCTCATTTCCTTTCCTCTTTCCTCTCCTTTCCTTTCCTCTTTTCCTTTCCTTTCCTCTTTTCTTTTCTTTTTCCTTTCCTCTTTCCTTTCCTCTTTTCTTTTGTTTTTCCTTTCCTCTTTCCTCTTTCTTCTCTTTTCCTTTCCTCATTTCTCTTCCTTTCCTCTTTTCTTTTCTTTTTTCTTTCCTCTTTCCTCTTCTTTCCTCTCATTTCCTTTCCTCTTTTTCCTTCCTTTCCCCTTTTCTTTTCCTTAACTTTCCTTTCCCTTCCTTCCTTCCCTTTCCTCTAATCTTTCTTTCCTTTTGGCTCCTTTCCTTTCAGCTTTTCTGTTCCCCCTTTCCTTTCCTTACATTTCCTGTCCTCTTTTTCCTTCCTTTCCTCTTCTCTTTTCCTTTTCTTTCCTTTCCCTTACTTCCTTCCCTTTCCTCTTATTTTTCTTTCCTTTTCTCTCCTTTCCTTTCAGCTTTTGCCTTCCCTTCCTTTCCTTGACTTGACTTAACTTTTCTACCCTTCCTCTTTTTTTGCCTGTCTTACCTTTCTTCCTTTATATCCTCAATCTCTTTTTCTCTTTTCTTTCCCTCTCTTTTCACAGCTTCTTAATCTCCCCCTCCTTTTCTTTTTCCTTTCATATTTTCTCTCCTTTCCTCTTTTCCCTTCCTCTCCTCTTTTCTTTTCCTTTTCTATCCTTTCCCTTACTTCCTTCCCTTTCCTCTTATCTTTCTTTCCTTTCATCTCCTTTCATTTCAGCTTTTCTGTTCCTCCTTTTCTTTTCTTTCCCTTCCTTTCGTTAACTTGACTTACTGACTTCCTGACCTGCTGCTCCACAGGGAGAAAATGAAAAACTAATGTGATGGAGGAAGAAGAAGAAGGTCGAGAGACATCGAAAAAAAAGTGTGTGTTTGTATAATAATAACACAAACTCCATCTGTGTGTGTGTGTGTGTGTGTGTGTGTGTGTGTGTGTGTGTGTGTGTGTGTGTGTGTGTGTGTGTGTGTGTGTGTGTGTGTGTGTGTGTGTGTGTGTGTGTGTGTGTGTGTGTAGGTACTGTGCGGGCACGATGCCGTGGGGAAACACGGGCGACCACCGCGACTTCGAGCCTCAGCGCCACGACGACGGCTGCATCGAGGTCATCGGCTTCACCATGGCCTCGCTGGTGAGAAGAGGAAGACGAGATCGGAGAGGAGGAGGAAGAATAAAAAGATGAAACGATGTCACCTCATCCTCTCTCTCTCTCTCTTTCTCTCTCTCTCTCTCTCTCTCTCGTCCACTAGGCGGCGCTGCAGGTCGGAGGTCACGGCGAGCGACTGCACCAGTGCAGAGAAGTCGTGCTGACGACCTTCAAGACCGTTCCTGTCCAGGTGGGCGGAGCCTCGTCACAGGGTCATATCCGACTCAAATATGTTTTTAAACTGTCAAATATACGTAGATATTTATATTTTTTATATATATATAAAATCACATCCTCACAACACAATATTGAATTATTTTATAAATGATTGGCAGCTCACATGTAATACCTCCAGTGACCACTAGGGGGCCCCATAACACTGGTTTAAAGAGGATATATGATATGATGTGTTGTATTGTTGTGTTTGGATTCCTTTCCTTTCCTTTGCTTTCCTTTTCTATTCTTTAATTTCCTTTCATCTTTTCTTTTCCTTTCCTTTCCTCTTCTTTTCTTTAATTTCCTTTCATCTTTTCCTTTCCTTTCCTTTTTTTCCTTCCCTCTTCTTTTCTTTAATTTCCTTTCATCTTTTCCTTTCCTTTCCTTTCATCCTTTCCTTTCCTTTGCTTTCCTTTCCTCTTCTTTTCCTTTCCTTTCCTTTCCTTTCCTTTCCTTTCCTTTCCTTTCCTTTCCTTTCCTTTCCTTTCCTCTTCTTTTCCTTTCCCTTCCTTTCCTCTTCTTTTCTTTACTTTCTTTTCCTTTCCTTTCCTCTTCTTTTCCTTCCTTTCCTTTCCTTTCCTTTCCTCTAATCTTTTCCTTTCCTTTCCATTTTTCCTTTTCTTCCTTCCCATTCCTTTCCTTTACTTCCCTACACTTCCTCTTTTTCGCCTTTCTTACCTTTGCTCTATTATTTACTTCCTTTCTTTTTTAAATCTTTTTCTTTCCCTCTCTCCACAGCTTATCCATATTATACGCTATTCTATGTTATGTTATGTTAAACAAAACAAGAGCAGCAGCAGAATGATATAAGTGTCTAATCAGGGATGATAAACTGACAGATAATTGTGTTGCTGTTGTATTGATGGATGCAAATTCTATGCAATGAATACTGAATCTATAATCGTACAGATTGATTATCAATCGTCAAATATCAGTTTATTGTCACTGTTTCATTGTTATCATTAAAATTGAAAGTGTCGCCAAGTCGGCATCCGATATTCTGAGCTGGAAAAAAACGACTGGATTAAACTAATAACAACAGTTAATTGATTTATTATTGATATAAATAAATGAATTGTGTGTGTGTGTGTCTGTGTGTGTGTGTGTAGGTGGACGGTGAGCCGTGTCGACTGGCTCCATCCACTCTCCGTATCTCCCTCCGAAATCAGGCCAACATGGTCCAGAAGAGCAAGAGACGCACCTCAGTGCCCCTGCTCAACGAGTGAGTCACACACACACACACACACACACACACACACACACACACACACACACACACACACACACACACGGGGGAACTAGGCCAGCAGTGTTGTGTGTAGAAGCCGGTTTTTGCCTCTGAATGAGTCACACAATCTGTTCAGTGGGAAACGACACTCGTCTCTCCGAACCCCGGTGAAGGACAGGACGGACGGAGCTGTAACGCTCTCCGTCCGCTCTCGTTAATCAGAGCAAAGCATCATGGGTAAACTCCTCTGACACCGACACTGACACCGTTTCACACTGTGGTTTTCTCCTCTGGACACAAACACCACATGTTTATCGATCGATCGCTTCTCCTCCTCCTCCTCCTCCTCCTCCTCCTCTTGGGTCGCGGCCATGTTGTTTCGTTGTCATGGATACAGCCTCTCAGTGACCCCCTGAAGGAGCTTTTTCAAAATTAGGGTTAATGGAGGTCAAATGAGTTCACACACACACATACTGGAGAAGTGTGTGTGTGTATGTGTGTGTGTGAGGCGGAGGGATACGACCGTGAAGCGTCTCCGGCTGTAGGGAAACAGGTTCAACGTCACTAACACTCGTCCATCTGTAACAAGTCTTCATGTTTATCTCTGTCTATTGATGTGGCTCCAGTCAGCTGTGACAAGGTCGTCAGGCCACTGCAGATTAACGAGAGGCAGACTAACCAGATGCAGACTAACCAGATGCAGACTAACCAGATGCAGACTAACAAGCTGTAACGAGGTGCAGAGTAACAAGATGTAAAGAGATGTAGAGTAACGAGATATAAAGAGGTGTAGAGTAATGAGCTGTAGAGTAAAGAGGTGTAGAGTAAAGAGGCGTAGAGTAACAAGATATAAAGAGATGTAGAGTAACGAGATATAAAGAGATGTAGAGTAACGAGATATAAAGAGGTGTAGAGTAATGAGCTGTAGAGTAAAGAGGTGTAGAGTAACAAGATGTAGAGTAAAGAGGTGTAGCGTAAAGAGGTGTAGAGTAACGAGATGTAGAGTAACGAGATATAAAGAGGTGTAGAGTAGCTAGATGTAGAGTAATGAGGTGTAATGAGGTGTAGAGTAACGAGATGTAAAGAGATGTAGAGTAACGAGATATAAAGAGGTGTAGAGTAATGAGCTGTAGAGTAAAGAGGTGTAGAGTAAAGAGGCGTAGAGTAACAAGATATAAAGAGATGTAGAGTAACGAGATATAAAGAGATGTAGAGTAACGAGATATAAAGAGGTGTAGAGTAATGAGCTGTAGAGTAAAGAGGTGTAGAGTAAAGAGATGTAGAGTAAAGAGGTGTAGAGTAAAGAGATGTAGAGTAACTAGATGTAGAGTAACTAGATTTAGAGTAAAGAGGTGTAGAGTAACTAGATGTAAAGAGATGTAGAGTAAAGAGGTGTAGAGTAACTAGATGTAAAGAGATGTAGAGTAAAGAGATGTAGAGTAACTAGATGTAGAGTAACTAGATTTAGAGTAAAGAGGTGTAGAGTAACTAGATTTAGAGTAACGAGGTGTAGAGTAAAGAGATGTAGAGTAAAGAGGTGTAGAGTAACGAGATGTAAAGAGATGTAGAGTAAAGAGATGTAAAGAGATGTAGAGTAAAGAGGTGTAGAGTAACGAGATGTAAAGAGATGTAGAGTAAAGAGATGTAAAGAGATGTAGAGTAAAGAGGTGTAGAGTAACGAGATGTTAAGAGATGTAGAGTAAAGAGATGTAAAGAGATGTAGAGTAAAGAGGTGTAGAGTAACGAGATGTAAAGAGATGTAGAGTAACGAGATGTAAAGAGATGTAGAGTAAAGAGGTGTAGAGTAACGAGATGTTAAGAGATGTAGAGTAAAGAGATGTAAAGAGATGTAGAGTAAAGAGGTGTAGAGTAACGAGATGTAGAGTAACAAGGTGTAGAGTAAAGAGATGTAGAGTAAAGAGATGTAGAGTAAAGAGATGTAGAGTAACTAGGTGTAGAGTAAAGAGGTGTAGAGTAAAGAGATGTAGAGTAAAGAGATGTAGAGTAAAGAGGTGTAGAGTAAAGAGGTGTAGAGTAAAGAGATGCAGAGTAACTAGATGCAGAGTAAAGAGATGTAGAGTAACTAGATGCAGAGTAAAGAGATGTAGAGTAAAGAGGTGCAGAGTAAAGAGATGTAGAGTAAAGAGGTGCAGAGTAAAGAGATGTAGAGTAAAGAGGTGCAGAGTAAAGAGATGTAGAGTAAAGAGGTGTAGAGTAACGAGATGTAGAGTAAAGGGATGTAGAGTAACGAGATGTAGAGTAAAGAGGTGTAGAGTAACTAGATGTAGAGTAAAGAGATGTAGAGTAAAGAGATGTAGAGTAAAGAGATGTAGAGTAAAGAGATGTAGAGTAAAGAGATGCAGAGTAAAGAGATGTAGAGTAAAGAGATGTAGAGTTACGAGACGTAACTAGATGAAGAGTAAAGAGATGTAGAGTTACGAGACGTAACTAGATGTAGAGTAACGAGTTGTAAAGAGATGTAGAGTAAAGAGATGTAGAGTAAAGAGATGTAGAGTAACGAGATGTAGAGAGATGTAGAGTAAAGAGATGTAGAGTAACGAGATGTAAAGAGATGTAGAGTAAAGAGGTGTAGAGTAAAGAGGTGTAGAGTAAAGAGATATAGAGTAAAGAGATGTAGAGTAACGAGATGTAAAGAGATGTAGAGTAAAGAGGTGTAGAGTAAAGAGATGTAGAGTAACGAGATGTAAAGAGATGTAGAGTAAGGAGGTGTAGAGTAAAGAGATGTAGAGTAACGAGATGTAAAGAGATGTAGAGTAAAGAGGTGTAGAGTAAAGAGATGTAGAGTAAAGAGATGTAGAGTGACGAGATGTAAAGAGATGTAGAGTAAAGAGGTGTAGAGTAAAGAGGTGTAGAGTAAAGAGGTGTAGAGTAACGATGTAGAATAAAGAGATATAGAGTAACTAGATGTATTGAGATCTTCAGTGTCTCTGTTGAGCTCTGTGCTGTCTCTCTGTTTGTCTACTCACCTCTGGGCTTCTCTCCGTCTGTTCCCTTCCTCCTCTTCTTCTTCTTCTTCCTCTTCTTCATCCTTCTCTTCTTTTCGTCTCGTCTCTTTTCATCTCTTCTCTTCTTCTCTCCTTCAATTTCACCAATGTTTCTGATATTATTTTGTTTGCATTTGTTTACCTTCTCTCTTCTTGTTTATTTCCTGTTTCCTCCTGCTCTCCTCTTTTTTCCACTTTCTTCTCTTCCTTTTGCTTTTTCTCCTCTTTTCATCTTATTTTCTCTCCTCTTCTTTCTTTATCTCTATTTTCTCCTTTCCCTTCCTTCTCCTCATCCCTTCTCCCTCTCCCTTCTTTCTCCTCTCCTCTCCTCTCCTCTCCTCTCCTCTCCTCTCCTCTCCTCTCCTCTCCAATCTCTCTTTCCTCCTCATCCCTTTATCTCCTCTCCTCCTAATCTCCTCTCTCCTTTCCTGCCCTTGTCTCTTTTCCTCTCCTCTCCCACTAATCTCTTCTCTCCCTCTTCAATCTCTCCTTCTCTCTCCCTCCTCTTGTCTCCTTTCAACTCTGTTCACTCATTTCCTCTCCTTCCTTCATCTTTTCTCTTTCTTCCCTTCTCTCGCTCTTTCTCTCCTCCTCCTCTTCCCCTTCTCTCCTCCTCTCTGCCATTCATTCCTCCTCTCCTCTGTGTGTGTGTGTGTGTGTGTGTGTGCGGCCGTAGTATTCAGAAGGTGTGTGCAGCTGATCTGCGCCGCCTCTCTGCTCCCCCCGACTCCTTCTCTGTGTAAGTACCTCAGCCCTCTGTCACTGTCACTGTGTGTGTGTGTGTGTGTGTGCGTCACTGTGTGTGTGTGTGTGTGTGCGTGTGTGTGTGTGTGTGTGATTGTGTGTGTGTGTGTACGTACATGTGAACAAATGAGTCGTCAGTGTCGTGTCGTCTCACGGTTCGATCAATATCTGATTTGATTACACTGATGCTCAGAGTTCAGATAGATACAGACAGATTACGATATTTTAATATGATCAGTATCAATAATTATTGATATTTAGATTTAATCTAATCAGGAAGTGAAAACATCCGAAGGTGACTTTTAATTTGAAATTTTTTCCTTTTATAAATCGCTTCCACTTTTATTTTTTTGTTTATTTATTATAAATAGAGATGCACCGATCCAGTTTTTTCCGATCCAATCCGATACCGATGCCTGGGCTGAGTGTATCAGCCGATACCGATCCGATTCTACTGTTGAATGAATGAACCGTATACCTCGCCATGTGAGTGAAGGCATCAGGCTTGACATAAACATTTAGCCTTGTTAAAAAAAAGGTAACAAATTAACACAGATATAAATGTACTTAATATTATTTATTAACAAATAACAAAGTGTACATTAACAGAAAAAAGAAAGAAATAACACTAGATCGCTGTAACTGTATTGCTGTGTATGATATTAATAAAAAAGAAATGACTGGTTCGGCCTCATTCATCCGATATTCGATCTGGGTATCGGTGCATCTCTAATTATAAATTATATCAAAATGTTTCCTGTTTTTTCTCCTTTTAATAAATGTTCACTAAATTTTACAATGTTTATTAAAATAAAGATAAAATTTAATAATTAGTGTAAATTAAAGGAGAATTCCGGTCATTTTTGACCCCTAAATTGTTGTCCAGATGGTCACCCAGTCTTGGTTGGAGCAAAAAACGCGACTAAAATTGATGCAGACAAACTGGGGGGCAATTCTTTCAACCACAACAAACACTCAAAAAACAAAAATAAACGGTCGGAGATATTTTGGACATTACCACTGCACTGCTCCACCGTTTATTTTAGTAAAGAAATCATCACAACAAAGAAAAAGTGTTTGTTTCTGTGGCGGGGAGAGCAGGCGCTCTGTGATCGGATAGTAATGTCTTTCCAGGATGTTTCAGAGTTCGGCTATCTGAGGTGAGTGGCTACATGCAAAAACACAAAGTTTAAACTGTTTATACTGTTCACTATATGAGTTCAGTGGTGTCTCTAAGGATTCCAGTCATGAACCATAGATATTTGATTGTTTTTTGAGTGTTTGTTGTGGTTGAAAGAATTGCCCCCATAGGTTAGCATTGTGGCTAGCGCTAGCGCTGGGTAGCCATGGTAACTCCGGTTTGCCTGCATCAATTTTAGTCGCCTTTTTTGCTCCAACCAACACTGGGTGACCATCAGGACAACGATTTAGGGGTCAAAAATGGCCGGAATTCTCCTTTAAACAATAATTATCTTAAACACCTGCAGCATCAGTCTAAACAAATCTGTGTCAGTGTCACAAACTCATAATGTTTGAGCCCCATTGTGTGTGTGTGTGTGTTGTGTTGAATGTGTTGTGCGCGCGTGTGTGTGTGTGTGCATGTCTCCACCTGTTTCTGCTTCTTGTTAACTTCACCTGAGCTGCTCTTTTATTTTCCACCTGTGCTCGTCGCCGTCGTCTCTTCACTCGACGCCGACGCTTCACACAAGCTGCTTTTATTTTTATTTTATATTTATTTGCATCAGCCGTGAACGACAACAAACAGCTGTGTAACTGTGTTGTGTTTCCAGGTGAGTGAGGGGCCTCGAAGCCTTTGAGTCTTTGAGTTTGGGTCGATGGGCGATTCAGTTGTTTTTACTTTACGTCATCGTGTTTGTCGTCCACCGTGTTTTTTGTGTCATCGACCTTTTAGTTGGCTCCGCCCACAAGCATTGACCTCACAATGTCGACCCACCTCAACCCTCAAAGGCGTCAGTCAGTCAGTGGCGTCACCCCCGGTTACCTGAGCTCGGTGGAGGACGTTCACTTACGTCTAAATGAACCTCCAGATCGAGAAACGTTTTAAGAAAAAGAAAAAAGACAAAAGACTTTTAATTTGAAAGTGACAGGAAATGAAACAAGAGTTAAAAGTTCAGATTCAGTTTGTGACGTGTGCGTGTCTGTGTCTGTGTCTGTGTGTGCAAACTGTGTGTGTGTGTGTCTTTGTTGTTGGATGTTCGGACATGTCTGAATTGTGTGTGTGTGTGTGTGTGTGTGTGTGTGTGTGTGCACGTACATGCACTTGTGTGTGTGTGTTTTCCAGTCCTCATGCGGTTCCTGATCGTCTCCGTCTGAGAGTGAACCGGATCAGTCTGCAGGAGTACGACAGGCTGCAGTACGACAAGGAGCGGCTACGAGACATCTGTAAGTGTGTGTGTGTGTGTGTGTTTGTAGGCAACAGCTTCCTCAACCTTAAGGAATAGTTCAACATTTTGGTAAATTGTCCCATTGCCATAATCCCTATAGTCATAGCAGTAGGTTCGTTACCTTTAATTGTCGGTGCAAGATATTTTTACAATGGTGGAGCAGAGCCGTGAGCTGCTCAGAGCTACGCTACGGAGGCTCATGGGATTTCTAGGTTTCCCTCATGAAACTCATCAAATACACAATCCAACAGCTCCACAACGCTCTGGTGGACAAGTTGTGACCTGCACATTCACCACGCTATGAGATAATAACACAACGTTACCAGACAGAGTTGTTTTAGAGGGAAATACAGAGACTGATGATGAAAAACTGTTCCTGAAGGCAACGCGCATCAGCGGTTTTGTATGAATTTCCCTCTAAAACAACTCTGTCTGGTAACGTTGTGTTATTATCTCATAGCGTGGTGAATGTGCAGGTCACAACTTGTCCACCAGAGCGTTGTGGAGCTGTTGGATTGTGTATTTGATGAGTTTCATGAGGGAAACCTAGAAATCCCATGAGCCTCCGTAGCGTAGCTCTGAGCAGCTCACGGCTCTGCTCCGCCGTTCTAAAAATAGCTTGCACCGAGAATTAAAAGTAACGAACCTACTGCTATGAGTATAGGGATTATGGCAATGGGCCAATTTGCCAAAATGTTGAACTATCCCTCTAAAGAGCAAAAACACTCATTTATAATGTACATATCTGTAGAAAGACAGAAAGAAAGAATGAAAGTTGATTGGTTGTTTCCAGCTGCAGACAGATGTTTTCTAAGTGAAAAAACAGCATCAAACATCAGGACAGATGTTTAGAGAAGAGTTTGGTGACATAACAGAACAGATAGATGAATAAAAAGACGAGCTGGGTTCATGTTAAATCTAAATCTGTCAGTTTGTTTTCTGTGTTTCTGCCGCCCCCCAGTGGCCGAAGTCCGTCACTGCAGCTTTAACTTTATACCTGTGTTATTGTGAGTCTGTGTGTGTGTGTGTTGCAGCCATCCCTGTAGGTATAGTGGTGGTGAGAGGCGACTGTGACCTGGAGACGTGTCGACTTTACATCGACAGGTTACAGGAGGTGAGCTCTTCTTCTCCTTCTTCATCATCATCATCATCATCATCGTCGTTGTCGTCTTTAACGATCGTAGCTTTTCATTTTCTCCTCCGATTTTGAGATATTTTGCTTCCTAAACATGTCTTCTTTCACACTAGTGGCAATAAAACACCAGTAACACACAATTAGTTGTTTATTTTACTTCATTTTGCCTGATTGTGTCCGTAAATTCCTCATAAATTTGCCAAAAGTTAGTACTTTTCGCACAGCTGCACTACACTGTATGTAGTTGTGTTCATTTCATATGAATAACTTCATGCTGTGTTGTTCAGTTATCAGTCGTGTGTTTAGGATGTCTATTACTAATGCTTTGATTAGCTGTTGTGTTTGTAAATAGCAGTTTCTAATAAAAATGTATGAAATTTTACAATACAGAACTTTCTGGCCGTTTTCTCAAACACGGAGATATGAAATACCCGTTTCCTTCGTACCTACACTCTCCTGCTTCTTTTTACAGAAGGGTTTGTTGATGTATCATTCATACCCGGGTTTAAAGTACGTTTTTATACCAAAAACATGGCGAAAATTGATTTTTAATGACTGTAGACTATGGGCTGATAAGGGGACGTGGCCACGATCCCTTCTGTAAAAAGTTTCTTGAGGAGTCAGTGTATCAAAAAAATGAAACCAAGCTTTTGAATCTGGCATCATCCAATGTTGGCGATTCTGTTCTTGGTGATATATGCAAAAAGCGCATATTTTAATGTGTTAGTGCCTCATTTGCATATACATAAACATAAAATTCAGAAAACTTGCAATACAGTTTTTCTTAGTTTTTATGAACATAAAAAAATGGGAACGTTTCATAGTGATATCTATTTAAAAAAAAACTTTTGCCTATTCACCTATGGGCTGTCTCGCTTTTGGCAACAGTGGAAGGCTACGGCAGCGTTCACTAACACCGAGTTCACAGGGGTTAAAACTCATCAGTGGAAGTTGTTGTAGCTGTTAAATGCTCCGTGTGTGTGTGTGTGTGTGTGTGTGTTAACCTGTCTGCTGTGCTTGCACCAGGACTTACACCAGGCTCCATCTACTGGCCACAGAGTTCACTACCAGGTACAGGACTTAACATAACTTCAGACGCTTTATTTTGAAAAGTCATGACAGTGGAGGAATTAACCTTTAAACAAGAATAAAAAGATTAACAGTAATGAATAACTCCCTCCTCTCTTCTTCTTTCTTCTAATATTTCTTCTAATAATATGTGAACTTTTGGACATGTTTTATTTTCCTCTAACGACGACGTCTCTCTGTCCCAGGACGAGACCAGGGGCGTCCCCAGGACCAGCTCGTCCAGCCGGCTGTCGCCCAACTGGAGCTTCCTGGACTGTGAGTGGACAGATGTGGACAGATGTGGACAGATGCTGATGAGGGAGGAGTTAAGAGACAGAGATGAACTCAGATTAAGCTGTAAATTAGATTCAATACACTTTATTCATCCCGACGACATTTGGTTTTAAGAGCACACATTATGTCTGAAAAAACTTTATTTATAATGAGATAACTTGAGTTATAATATAGTAACTTTATCTATGATGCAATACCTTTATTTATAATTTGATAACTTTATTTATAATGTAAACCTTTTCGTGCCCTGAAAAGACGACTTGGCTTTATAATGTCATAAGATTATTTATGATGTAATAACTTTATTCATGATGTACTAACTTTATAAATAACATAATAACTGTATTTATGATATAATAACTTTATTTGTAACATAACAACTTTTTTATAATGTAACAACTTAATTTAGAACATAATAAATGTATTTATAATGTAATAACCTTATTTATGATGTAATAACTTTATTTATAACGTGTTGATTGACAGCTGATAACCTGTGTTTCTCTCTGCAGCCACATCAGCCGATCGGTTTTACCGTATTGATAAGGCTCAGGTAAACACTCATCTCCTCATCGCTCCATCTCGCTCTGCTCCGTGTTCACATCTCGCTGAGTTTTTAATTGAAACACACACGCCTGTTGCCGTAGGAACACCTCCACTTCGTCACGGAGATCTGTCAGGACGAGGTTTTCATCCTGGACCACGAGGGACCAACGGGGAACCAGAGCTCGTCCACGGGGATGCCCGACCTGGTGGTGGAGCCGAACGCCGGGTAGACACACACACACACACACACACACACACACACACACACACACACACACACACACACACACACACACACACACAGTTACACATCTGCATTCATTCATGTGCATTCAGGTGCTTTTCAGTGTTTATACTGTATATACAGTACAGGCCAAAAGTTTGGACACACTCAATGCATTTCCTTTATTTTCATGACTATTTACACTGTCGATTCTCACTGAAATTCCACTAATGAACCCTGACAAGGCACACATGTGAAGTGAAAACCATTTTCAGGTCAGGTTCACCTCTTGAAGCTCATCAAGAGAATGCCAAGAGCAAAAAGCAGTAATCAGAGCAAAGGGTGGCTACTTTGAAGAAACTAGAATCGGAGGGGTCAGAGATAGAGGAGGAGGAGGAAGAAGGAGAGGAAGAAGAAAAGAAGAAAGAGAAGACAAAGAAGAAAAGACATGTTTTTAGTTATTTCACACTTTTTTTGTTAATTCCACATGTGTTCATTCATAGTTTTAGTGCCTTCAGTGAGAGTAAAGGAAACACATTGAATGAGAAGGTGTGTCCAAACTTTTGGCCTGTACTGTACATAAGGAAGGAAGGAAGGACAAAGGGAAAGATAGGAAGGATCAGGATGGGAAAAAAGAAAGGAAAGATAGATCGGGGAGGGAACAAATTGAAGGAAGGAAGGTCAAAGGGAAGGAAGGAAGGAAGAAGTAACGACAAAGGGAAGGAGGGAAGGAAGGGAAAAAGGATTGTGGAAAGAAGGAATGGAGAAAGGAAGGAAAGAAAGATGGAGGGAGGGAACAGATTGGGTCAATTGGGTCAATTGGATCAAAAGAGGAAGGAAGAAGAAGTAAGGACGAAGGGAATGAAGGAAGGAAGGACGGAAGGAAGGAAAGAAAGATGAAGGGAAGGAACTGATTGGGTCAAGGAAGGAAGCAGAAGGATGGACGAAGGGAAAGAAGGGAGGAAGGAAGGGAAAAGGGATTGTGGAGAGAAGGAAGGAAAGAAGGGAGGATGGAGGAAGGGAACAGATTGGGTCAATTTGACCCAGAAGGACGACAGGAGAGTTAAGTGATATTATGGGCTGGAGCACAGAACAGAACAGATCTGAGATTTTAATTTTCCGTCAGTAACTGTGATAAATAGTCAATAATTTACTTATTGATCAAAAAACCAATGTGAAACTGAAGTTTTTCTTCTTTTCTTTGTTTTATTTCTCTGTAAATTTAATATTTGTTGTTTTTGTCATTTGGATGAAACACACTCTGAATTCTCTGGAAACTTGTGTCACACATTTTTATTTTTATTAATTATTAATTCCTGGTGTTTATGAATTGGACTATTGATCAATAATAGAACATGAAGAGTCACTGTTGTCGCAGTGACGGTTCAGTGTTTGATCTCGACATCGACTCTGAAACAAATCTGTTAATTAACAAGTTTATTAATTGTTTCATTTAGATCTCGTCAGAAAATGTTGAAAAATAAATAATCTGTTATAATTTCCCACATTGACGTCTTCAAAACATCATAAATATTCAGTTTTTATCTGACGATGTGACAGAAAAACATCGACTCCTCAGATCGACCATAAAAGATGAATCAATTAGTTTGTTTGAACGTTTCAGGCCTGAAATAATAGTTTTGTTTTCTCTCTGCAGAAGTCCGCTGACTGCTGAGGAACAAGGTACAACACACACACACACACACACACACACACACACACACACACACACACACACACTCTCACACCTGCTCTCACAGCTGTGGTTCAGAAACTAAAAGTTCATTTTGTTTCTCTGTGAGTTTTGGGGGTTTGTTTGTTTTAAACTGGTCTCAGGTCAGATCTAAACGTCCTCAGAGACTCTGTGAGACGTTTGATGTCGACTCTGTAGTTCCCGGTACTCTCCACCTCCACCTCAGCGAGGCTGCAGTTCCTCGTCCGTCCTCATAACAACAACACGTCCAACACGTCTCCGTCCGTCCGTCCACTTTCACTTTGTCTGAACTTTGTCCAACAGGTTATGTCACAACTCAAGTTTCCTCACTGCGTCCTGCTCTATTTTCTCAGTCGACCGTTTAATAATTGGATACATTTTATATTTCTTTTTATTTATTGATTTATTTTAACTTTTTTTTTTTTTTTTTTTATTAAAGACAGTGTAATACAGACAGAGATATGGAAACTGTTTGATTTTTGCTTAATCATAGAACAAACAAACATCCACAGAGTCTCTGATGCTGCATCTTGAGGAAATAGTGACACAGACACGTAAATAAAAGTAAAAGAGAGAAAAATAGATGAATAAAAGTTAATAACAGCAAATAAAATAAATAAATATTAATAATAATAAAAGAGAAACAAAAGGTGATTGTGTTGAGCTGTGTGTCATTGTGTTTCATCCCTTCAAATCAGGCAGAAAATTTTATACACCGACATTTTATTAGAAATATTTGTGTTTATTTCACTGTTTTCTTGTCACATTTGTCTTAAATTAAATTCTACAAAACAGTAAAAGATTCACAAAGCAACTGGGAGTGCTGCAATCTGGGTCCAAGGAGAGCTGTAAAAAAGTATAAAGTACAAGATTCACATTCAGACTTTATTATTATTATGGCCCCAGGGGGAACAACATAGAAAACCACTAACAAAGCAAACACCACAAAAAAAAGAAAAAAAAACTTTCTCAGACAAAACTAAAAACACAGAAGTGAGTCTGACTTTGTTTTTTTTTTTTATGTAACCACACAGACACAGATCCCAGGTCAGCACAGGTGACGTTCTCTATCTGGAGCTCGTTAAGTGGTTTCAGGTGTTTCTGTTCCCGATCTGCTTCCAGGAAATAACCCGAGCCGCAGGGAAGCAGGAAGCAGCCGGTCGGAGTTTTATAGGAAAACAAAACAGAAAGTGAGAAAAGTCGTGTCCTCACCTGTCTCCTTCTTCTTCTTCTGTGTCCACAGCTTTGATGACAGCAGCTGGTTCTGGAGACCTGTCAATGGTAAAGTTTAGTCACACACACACACACACACACACACACACACACACACACACACACACACACACACACACACACACACACACACACACACACACACACACACACACACACACACACACAAACACACAAACACACACACAAACACACACACACTGTCATTAAAACCAGTTTGACCTGTTTAACAGTTCATTTGTTCTTCTATCATTAGATGACTAAGAAAATAAAAGAGCAGTGACTCAGAAATTCTGAGCTCTGAAATGTGATTTACGGTAACACGGGATATTTAATTTGTGCTAAAAGTCGATTGTTTTTTTGATTTTTGATTTGTTTCATTAAAGATCCTTATTTGAGACTTTTATTTTGAAGGGTTGATTCATGAGAAGATCTGATTGGCTGACCGTTTTCTGAGTGATCCAATAAAAATAAAAAAATAGAGCAGATTTCAGAATAAAACAAAACACTCAGAGAAACCAAATCCTGCAAGTTGTTGTTGTTGGATGGATGTTTGGGTCCAGGTGGTGAGGGGGCAGGGCTTAGTTGTGACATCACAAAGTGACAGGAAGTCCTGACGGCTGGTTTTAAGGCTCAGTTTCTGAATACAGGCTGTGTGCATTTCTCTGTGGACTGAGGCTTTGATACTTTAACAGTATTAATATAGAACCTAGAGCTGCTTTATAATCACACTACACATGGACATCTACCTTTATACTGTATGGAGCTTTAATACAAACATCTACCTTTATACTGTATGGAGCTTTAACACAAACATCTACCTTTATACTGTATGGAGCTTTAATATAAACATCTACCTTTATACCGTATGGAGCTTTAACACAAACATCTACCTTTATACTGAAGGAGCTTTAATACAAACATCTGCCTTTATTTTGAAGGAGCTCTTATACTAAACATCTACCTTTATTTTGAAGGAGCTCTTATACTAAACATCTACCTTTATTTTGAAGGAGCTTTAACACAAACATCTACCTTTATACTGAAGGAGCTTTAATACAAACATCTGCCTTTATTTTGAAGGAGCTCTTATACTAAACATCTACCTTTATTTTGAAGGAGCTCTTATACTAAACATCTACCTTTATTTGAAGGAGCTTTAATACTAAACATCTACCTTTATTCTGAAGGAGCTTTAATACTAAACATCTGTCTTGACCTTTGACCCTGCAGCTGACTGAGTGTGTGCGTCGTGGGGTCAGTCTCTTGGTGCGAGACTCTGGCGGTCGCTCGGCGTTACACGTGTCGGCGCAGAACGGACACGTGGAGCTGGTCGGCTTCATCCTGCAGCAGGGTGAGTGATGCACCAGACAGGAAGTAACCAGATAGTTATAGTGATTTGTTTAATGAATCCTGTTCCTTAATACTATGTATTGCTGATGCCCTATGATGGCAGCACTAAGAACTGATTATATTATGAGCACTAACTACCTTGTCATCGCAAATGTGTGTTATTGTCTTATAAATGTGTGTATAAATGTGTGTTATTGTCTCATAAATGTGTGTATAAATGTGTGTTATTGTCTTATAAATGTGTGTTACTGTCTTATAAATGTATATTTATTAATGTGTACCGAATGTGTCTTTGGTATTTTACTTAATTGTTGCTCTTTTTAATGGTTGCTCTTTACAATCAGGCAGAGGGACTGGCGATGAAAACTTTAGCTAAATCGGGTGCATTTATACATTTTTTTTTTTTTTTTTTTACAATGTTTTATTAATGTACATTGTCCCTTGTCAAATAAATTAAACTGAAACTGAAGTGAGGGGGTCGGATTTCCAGTGTAAAATCACTTTTTCTTTAACCACAATGATGTCAGTGCTGGTTGATTCAGGTTGATTCTTCAGAGCTCAGTGACAGTTACATCGTGTTTCCTGTGGCTTCTCCAGATGTTCACGATTAAAAACCGCAGCACAGAACAAAAGCCACATGAGATTATTTGAATGACATCATCAGAAATACAAGTTTTATATCATTTAATGTGGATATTTCCTCGATTTGAGCAACTTTATAAAGCAGAATATCACATTTCTCTTTTGTATTTTATTTTGAAAAGCCTGGAAACAGCGTTATTATACATTATGCACTTTTAAACCTTCTTATGTTTTTTTCGTCTTCAGGCTCCAAAGTGATTCTGGATCTGACGGACAGAGAGAAGTACGTTGTTTTTGTTTTCTAATTGTTATGTGTGTGTGTGTGTACATCTTTTGTGTGTGTGTTTGTGTTTGCGTGTGTGGGATGTGATCAGATCAGTGTGGTGTTTCACTTCCTTTTAGTTTTGCGTCATTGCGGTCGATCGTCGCTTGTCAAGTGTTTTTATCTGATTGCACCTGTGTGTGTGTGTGTGTGTGTGTGTGTAGAGGGGACACTGCCTTGCACAAAGCCGCCACAGAGAAGCAGCACGCCGTGTGTCGGCTGCTGGTCGAGGCCGGGGCGTCTCGGGAGAAAACCAACTTCCAGGTAAAAACACAAACACGCACATCTGCACTATAAACACCTGCACACACACACACACACACACACACACACACACACACTTGTCCTGCTGCTGAGTCACCGTAGAAACCACCGTCACATGTAAATGATTCACCGCCTGCAGGTTCGAACCCGACTCAGGTTTTTATTGTTTATTAAACATCAACCAACGGCTCTTTGGGTTTTCGTCGCTTCTCACTGTTTCAACACAATTTAACACAAACTTTGACGAGGTGTACAACAACAGTGCAGAAGGAACGAGGTCAAAGGTCGACTTCACTGTGACACTGTGATATCACAACGTTCTGTTTAAAAAGAAGAAACTTCCAGCCGTGATTCAACACGATGAAGACGTTTCCTGCAGATGAACAGCAGATTATTCCCACACGTTGGTCGACTGATTCACCAGTTATAGAAAACTCATGGGAGATGAGGGGGAATAAGTCAAATTTCCTAGAAAATTATTAATCACATGGTGAGATCAGCTATTTTTAGACGCCACCAAGGCGTCCTGTTTTCTGTTCTGTAATGTAAGAGATTATTTCATAGATCAGTTAAAGAGCCAGAGACTGAACATCTTTAAAGAGGATCTATGCAAGATGTTTAGCTTAAAGGGATAGTTCAACATTTTGGCAAATTGGCCCATTGCCATAATCCTTTAATTGTTGGTGCAAGCTATTTTTAGAATGGCGGAGCAGAGCCGTGAGCTGCTCAGAGCTACGCTACGGAGGCTCATTATGGGATTTCTTGGTTTCCCTCATCAAACTCATCAAATACACAATCCAACAACTCCACAACGCTCTGGTGGACAAGTTGTGACCTGCACATTCACCACGCTATGAGATAATAACACAACGTTACCACACAGAGTTGTTTTAGACTGTCCCTGAAGGCAACGTGCATCAACGGTTTTGCATGAATTTCCCTCTAAAACAACTCTGTGTGGTAACGTTGTGTTATTATCTCATAGTGTGGTGAATGTGCAGGTCACAACTTGTCCACCAGAGCGTTGTGGAGTTGTTGGATTGTGTATTTGATGAGTTTGATGAGGGAAACCAAGAAATCCCATTAGCCTCCGTAGCGTAGCTCTGAGCAGCTCACGGCTCTGCTCCACCGTTCTAAAAACAGCTTGCACCGACAATTAAAGGTAACGAACCTACTGCTATGACTATAGGGATTATGGCAATGGGCCAATTTGCCAAAATGTTGAACTACCCCTTTAAATGTACAAAATAAGGTGCAACTGTGGAAAACAAGATACATGATAAACCGTGTGTGTGTGTGTGTGTGTGTGTGTGTGTGTGTGTGTGTGTGTGTGTGTGTGTGTGTGTGTGTGTGTGTGTGTGTGTGTGTGTGTGTGTGTGTGTGTGTGTGTGTGTGTGTGTGTGTGTGTGTGTGTGTGTGTGTGTCTCCGTCCACCAGGGGAAGACGGCGGCCGACCAGGCGGAGGGAGACTCGGAGCTCGCCACCTTCCTGAGCGTCCAACAGAACACGTCGTCCACCCCGCAGGACGACCTGGAGACGGCCGTCTGAGGCGCGCGCACACACACACACACACACACACACACACACACACAGTTAAACACACACATACACACTTAAACACACACACTGGATGCGTCCGTCTCTCTGGACTCACAGACTGTGACGACGACGACGGCGACGAACCGGACCATGAACTGCTTCAGTGGAGATTTTAATGCTCAACTATTTATTTGTATTTATTTATTCATATTCTATTTATTGGTTGTGCTGATTGATTGATTGATTGATTGATTGATTGATTGATTGATTGATTGATTGATTGATTGATTGATTGATTGATTGATTGATTGATTGGCTGAGTGAGTGATTGATTGATTGTAGGACCACGAGCGGCTCAGGAGCGGCCGTTCACCTGCTGAAGGGATTTCCAGGAGTCGCTCGAACCGCAGCGTTGATGATGACGATGACAATGATGCATTCAGACATTTTGAACCTTTTTGAACGTTTGAGCGCTTGAACGCAGCGTTTTTTTGTTTTTTTTTGTTGAAAACGAAACAAAACATTTCAGAGCTGATGTTGAACCTGTTCTCATAGACGTCGTTGTTGTCGTCCGTGTGTTCACCCGTGTGCCAAAGACATCGTCCGCTCTCTCACAGCTGCGTCTCATTTTTATGCAACCGTCACTTTTTATTTTTGTAACTAAACTTAACGCCTGGCGCCCTGCCCTTTCAAAGTAAAAGTCATCACATCTGTTTCCTCCTTTTTTCGCTCACGTGCGTGTGTTTGTGCAGCAACAACAGAAACAAAACAAACAGGAAGTTTCCCCGCTGGCGCCGGCTCAGAGGGAATCTATCGTACTTTCCAAGGGGGCGGAGCCACCGGACTTCATACCTGAATGAACCGTGATGACGTATGGAAGACCAAGGACGCCCAGAAGACAGCTTAGATTTAAAAAATGGATTCACAAGTTTCTAAAGTATTAAAAATATAGATAATAAATAAATTATATGGATTATAAATTGACAAAAAATCCAATCACATTCCTGGATTTTAATTTTACATTTCCTTTTTTTTTTTTTTTCTCGGCGTATTTTCCTCATCATTAGTTTTGTCAACTGTTTGTTTTGTTTTTTTCTGACCAAAAAACACTGAACTGATTCTTGTAGATCAATATAAAAATCATCCATCAGCTGATTATTGATCGAATTGATTGGTTACAGGATTCTTTTAATTTGCAGCCAAACAAACAGGAAGTCGCTGAAATCAAATCAGTGACGGGACCAGATCAGATTATTATTGATAAAGGGGTAACACTTTAATATTCACCATTAACTAGGTGCTTATTAATATGCATATAAGTAGCTTACTAGCTCCTTATTAGTAATTATTAAGCGCATATTAACACCTTATTCTACCTCTATTACACCATGAATTAAGATTTGTCCTGATATTAACTCCTAATTATGGCTTATTCATTGTAAATGAATGCATTAATGCTACTAATTCAGAGTGACAAAGGAAGAATTACTGTTCTTGTCCTACTGCCCCAATAACCCACTGGTTATTCACATCATTATTCAGAAACAACAACTATTTATGTGCGCACGTTTTTGTAATTAGTCATGGTTATCATAGATTAGCTCGGCTAACGGTTAGCTACCTGTTTAACTTTAATAACTCAGTGACTCAATAAACGGTCCATGAAAAAAAAAAAATTTTCAGCGGATATCTGAGTTACAACATGACTGAGCTAACTGGAGTAGTTTCATGTCGTGTCCGACAACGGGAGGGTTTTAACAGCTGACGTCCTGATGTTAGCTTAGCTGCCGCCGTTAGCTTAGCTACCGCTGACAGCTTTGCTGCTGCCATTAGCTTAGCTGCTGCCGTTAGCGGTCCCTGTCAGCTGAGCCACTGATGCTTTCTAGACACTGTGATTCCCCCAAACTAAATAAATACAACACATAGCAACACAGAAATAGTAATGTTTCTTCAATCATTTCAAATTTGTCTAAACGGTGATAGGGCGTGAAAAATATGATATATAGCCTAGCTAAACTCTCGTTCGTTACTACTGTTCTTTGAGATTCGATCTATAAGCACCTAGTTAATGGTGAACATGTGTTCCCTAATCTAAAATGTTACCAATAAAGGACCAGTTGTAAACCAGTTGATTGATCCATAACGTACTGAACGTGACGCAGCTGTTGATGAGTTGTTGTTTATGTGTATGTTTTTGTTTTCATTGTTGTTGTTGATGATGAACAAACCAGACTCAGATCAACAAAAAGAGGGAATTTTAATCATAATCACAAAGAAATAGTTCAATTTCTGTGTAGATCTGGTACTGCTGATCTGACCAGGCTTTACACATGCAGCTTCTGTGTGTATGAGAGTGTGTGTGTGACTGTGTGTGTGTGCGTGTGACTGTGTGTGTTTGGTCCCATTCCATATCAAATCTAGGAAGCGAGCAGCATTTACAGCTCTGTGCATCATGTACATAACTACAGACTGTGTGTGTGTGTGTGTTTGCAGCATTTATCCAAGAAGAAATGGGAAAAAAAGAGAAAAAAAAATCTGAGCCATATTCAATGCAATATGAATGGACGACATCTTTGCATTTTTCTCTGTTGATCGTTTACATTACATTAATGTTTTGAACATGGAGGACTAATGAATGTGCAATTTAACTTCAGTGCTGGTCGAGTAGATGATTGTCTTCTTGTTGTTTCATTTCATTTTGTTTTATTTTATTATTTTATTTTATTTTGCTCTGTTTTTGTTTTTATTTTATTTTTTTCTTCCGTGTGCAGCATGTTCGTCTGTGGACTCGGCTCGGTCTCTTCAACATTTAACCCTTTGTGAACTGAACTCATGGACACAGTATAGAAACTTTTCTTTGAGACTTAAACGTGGAGCCATCGTAGAAGTCCGACTGTCACACATCAGTTTTTAAAGGTCACAGTATTAATCGTTTTAATATCTTATGTTTGTTTTTTTTTCTGCTGTTTTATTATTTGAAACAGGACGATCACATGTTCCTACAGTACGACTGCCAGTTTTATCATTAAAGCTCTCGAAGATTAAAGCTAGTGGACCAGGACTATTAAAGGTCCCATGTGGTGCATTTTCCAGGTGTTTTATTTTGAAGGGGTTGATGTGTAAAAAAGTATATTTAAACATAAATCAGTGTAGTTTTACATCTAATATATAAATATATAAATAGAGCAGATTTCAGAATAAAAACACTGAGAACCAAATCCTGAATCCAGCTTTGGGTGACTGTTTTGTTGTGACATCACAAAGTGACAGGAAGTCCTGACGGCTGGTTTGAAGGCTCAGTTTCTGAATACGGGCTGTGTGCATTTCTCTGTGGACTGAGGCTTTGATACTTTCACAGTATTAATATAGAACCTATAGCTGATCAATAATCACACTCAAGTGTAAATAAGTGTGTTTGCTTGTGAACACGACGCTCAATATAATGTAAAGATTTAAAACTACTGCCGCTGATGAACTCAAGTTTCACTTTTAGGGGGGGGGGAGAAAAAAAAAAGTATATTTTCTAACATTTTTTTTTTATTATTTATTAATGAGACGAAGCCAAACTCATTAAATGTCAATTTTTGCCTCAGTTAAAGGGACGTTCCCCAGTTTTTTGCTCATGAATTCATTGAGGTTCGTGTCCAGATGTGTGACTTCTCGATGGCTTCCACCGCGTCTCCTCCGTCACACTGAGCTTCCTCCTCTCAGCGTCGGAGGAGACGACAAGAACGACGACAACGTGTGTGTGTGTGTGTGTGTGTGTGCTAATGAATTAACTCCTGAAACTGAACTACCTGTGAACGGTGAAGTGACTGTGGTGATAAGCTAAAGTTCCCCACACACACACACACACACACATGCTTCTTATCACTCTTTCTATTCAGTAGAAACAGACTTTGTATGAACCTGTGTCTCATCAGCGTTGGTTATGCATGGTTATGGCATTTTCTTACATCCTTGGGGATTATTTTCTGGTAAATATATAAAAAATGGCATTAATGTTGTTTAAACTATTAAATTATTATAGTTTTAAATGAGTTACACCTGAGTTTGTTCTTAGGTTGTGTTCGTTTGTTCTTTTATGCTTTGTTCTTTTATGCTTTTGTATTTGTTTGTTTCCCAATGATGATGATGATGATGATACTTGAAGTTTTTTTTTCGTTCTTTTGTTAAAAGAAGAAGCAACGCTGTGGCTGTTGGCTCCGCCCCCTCTCCGTCCTCCATCATTAACAGTCGTGGGAGATAATCAAAGTTCATTGTTGATAGATTTTGTTCTTTAATAAGAGGGAAAAAACCTGAGCTGAACTGAAAACAAGCCACCTGACCACCAACTTGTTTCTTTATCTTAATCTTAAAATTGGGCGTGAGCCAGTTCTTTACTGGACAGGTTTTTACTGGTGTTAGGGAAACTCCCAGTTCCTCCTCTTCAGTCACGCTACAATAAACCTTTCATTTTCTATTGGTCCCCTTTTGCTGTGTTTTAGTTTGGAAACACCAGTGGACCCACAGGGGGATGTTGTCGTCTGGACAGTGAAAACAACGGCCCTGAGGTGTCAAACCGCTTCAGAAAAACAGATGCAAAGACTCAAATGTGCCACAAGTTTTAGGGAAACAACTTCATCAGTTTGACAAAACATGAACTGTAAAAACTCCCAACACAACAGGAAGTGTTTCTGTGGGACACAATAAAGGGAGGGACCAGTCACAATAAAAAGGACCAGTCACGATAAAGCAAAGGACCAGTCACAATAAAGGGAGGGACCAGTCACAATAAAGCAAAGGACCAGTCACGATAAAGCAAAGGACCAGTCACAATAAAGGGAGGGACCAGTCACAATAAAGCAAAGGACCAGTCACGATAAAGCAAAGGACCAGTCACGATAAAGCAAAGGACCAGTCACAATAAAGTGAGGGGCCAGATACGATAAAGTGAAGGACCAGTCACGATAAAGCGAGGGACCGGTCACGATAAAGCAAAGGACCAGTCACGATAAAGCAAGGGACCAGTCACGATAAAGCAAGGGACCAGTCACGATAAAGCAAATGACCAGTCACGATAAAGCGAGGGACCAGTCACAAAAGTGAGGTACCAGTCACGATAAAGCGAGGGACCAGTCACGATAAAGCGAAGGACCAGTCACGATAAAGCGAGGGACCAGTCACAAAAGTGAGGTACCAGTCACGATAAAGCGAGGGACCGGTCACGATAAAGCGAAGGACCGGTCACGATAAAGCGAAGGACCGGTCACGATAAAGCGAAGGACCAGTCACAATAAAGTTAAGGACCAGTGGTGTTTGACAATAAGCTGAGTTTGTTTGGTTTAGTCCATGTGATCAATATGATCAATATGATGTGAATCATGTGATATTGACGTTCTAATGTTAGCTTAGCATTAGTCATTAGCCTTTTGTCCATCACTTTATTTTGGCCTCCAGAAACACACTTCCTGTTGTGTTGTGAGTTTTCGGCGCTCATGTGTCATCACACTGAGGAGTTTCTGCCCTGATTTCATACTTCATATTAATTTTTTTCATTCATTCCATTAAAACAGATTGAACAGAAGATATAAAGTTATTAACTTGACCTCAGTCAGTCAACGTTTCTATTTCCACCTTCATATCTGAGTCCTTTACGTAACAGAGCCTGTGCAGGTCAGCTGTTAATCATTACCCGTCATTAATCCAGGTGTGGACTCAACTTTTACTTCTCTATCGTCTCGGTTACTTTGCTGCAGTGGACGACGTCTATTCTGTTTCTGCTCTGTTTGTCTTCCATACATTCCTCCACACTTCAAACCTTAGAGCTGATGAAACATCACAACAGAAGAATTTTTACAGATGACTTTTTAAACGCTCTTTGATTTTTCAGCCTGAATCGTCATGTGATAAAGAAACACACAAGCTCGACACATTTCGCAGCCGCCTGTGAAGGTGAATATACACGACCTGAGTCAGAGCAGGGCGGGAATTTCCTACAGGGAACGCACACCTGTGGTCGGAGCACGAGTTCATCGGCCTCTGATTCACATTCACACACACGCCCGATAAAACTTCACAAAGGAGAGAATGAGTCCCAAGATTTCACAACATCAGCGATGAAAATACCCCAGACTCAGTCATGGTTAATCATTTCCTCGTATCTGTAAATATATCAAATAAAAAAATGTTTAAAAAAAAAAACGCAGTTAAAAAACATTTTAAACATGAATTAATGACATCCGTGCTGCTGTCGTGACCTTTAACCTGTATATTCTGACCTTTAATTTAATATTTCTGACAGTTTTTCTCATAGTTTTCACCTGTTGAGGAGAACTAAATGTTTATTTTCTGTTTTATTTTTATGGTTTTAATGATCTGGTGACAGTCTCATGTCTTAATCTTAATCTTAATCTTGACTCATAGTCATCAGATTTGACCAGACTTGTGGTTAATGGTGAATTTGACACTGAAAACATGTCATTTCTCAACATGCACATGTCAGTAAACGGACATTAATGGATTTTCCTGTGAGAAAACTTCACTTCCTTTATAAAAAACAAAACAAAAACAAAAAACAGCTGATTTCCTTTTTTCTTAAAACATGTGTAGACATGTTTTTGAGTAAACCCACTCTAGATGAGGATACTCTTTCACAAGCTGTTTCAGTGTCTGTGTGAACTCTCTGTCTTGTTTATACTCATTTCCCCTGCTTCCTGTTATCTTGGTGCCATATATAGAAGTTATTACACATTACAGAGGAAATCACATGACAGGCAAGCATTTATTTCTTATCTGACGTTCTGGATGTTTCTGTTGTGAAGCAGAAGTTACACTCTTGACTGCACTTTTTGATGGGAAACAATAAAACCCTGTGTGTAAATCTGACAACAGCATGGCAGACTGTACAGCTGAATATCATCATTATTTTAGAAAAAAAATAAAGTTAAAAACAACTTGATTTTGCCTGGTCACTGTCGGTTTCACTTTCAGTTTGAAAACTTTTTAAAACCGAAAATAATAATTTTATCTTCAGAAAATTACACATTTATTTCCCGTTTTCTTACTAACTTCACTTGTGATGTGTTCACGTTTTAATTCAGCCTTTTATTCCGTTTTCTTTCTTTGTTTTATATCCCTGATAGATAGCCTACTGTATTTTTTACGAATCCCCCCGCCCCGCCCCGCCCCCCTGCGTCATTACGTTGTGGTTATGACGTAACGACGTCAACGTTTATTTAAATCGACCGAACAGCTGAGGAGGAAGTAGTTCTTAAAACTAATCAAACAGGTCAGAGGAGCCGGTTTATGGGATGTTTTAAACACTTTTCTCCTTGTTTTTCGACCATTTCACCGGTAAGTAAACCTGTTTTTATGTTTTTACATGTTTCTCACACACGACGTGGTTTTAAAAAGTCGTGTAAAAGTGTTATTTTTTAAAGAAAGTTTGTGTGTGTTTTTAACAAGTTTGTTTAAAGAGAGAAAAGAAACGTTTTGGCGGTTTCTGCGGTTGGTAAAAGTTGATTTAAGATAATTAACAACCAAAACCAAAACCTGCCTGAGGTTTGTGTTTGTAACTACAACAGCTGCGGTTAATAAAGTGATGTTAAACACATATTTTTAAGTTTGTGGCGATGTACTTTGAATCTATTTCAGTCTGACGGTTGTTTAAAACCACTTTAAACCTCTTCTTCTGTTAAATAAAGGTGTAAATGAGATGGGGTTTTCTATTTATATGAGTATTGAGTAACATTATTTCCTGTGACACAGTTCACGCAGCTGCCGGTGTCATGAGTGTGTGAACAAACATGTCTGAACATGACTCATAACCGGACACCACCATCAGAGGTGAAACACAGCTGTAACAACTGGGTCACAATAACTCGTACTAAACTTTCTCATAAATATTATATTTCTATACATGTAATAGGTTTGGGAATACATTTTAAATATATTTTTTAGTCATTTATCAAGTAATAAACTAATATTAGAAAGGATAACTTACACACTGAAGGCTAAACATTAGGTCCTTCATTGAATATGTTAAGATTTAACACTGTAACCAGATTTAACAGAGTTTGTGATTATTAATATCTTATTATTATCTTTTTTTCTTTTCTATTTTTCTCTCAAATAGCCTACTGGTACCTGTTAATTTTTCCATTATATCATTTAATAAGACTCCACTATGTTGGTTGGTGTTCTCTATGTGGTGTTCTCTATTGTTTTATGTTGTCTTTGCATCATAAAAAGGCAGATAATATGTTGCAGGAATGTCAAAGACTATATTTCTTTACGCTGTTTAAAACTCACTAAAAGATAATGTAGGGGAGATAAAAACAGAAATCCACTTCACTTTCTTCCATATTTTTAACCAAGCTGTCAGAATAATGAGCATAAAACAACCTAAAAGTGACTATAAAGGGACAATGATGTCACCGTGTTAAGATGTTTATCACAAAACTGATGAGTCGGCAGAACAGGAACAAAGTTTAGTCAAATAAAAATCTAAGTGCAGTTTATTTACTGTGTATTAATGAAGGTCTGGAGTCTTAATTGTTTTTGCTCAGTTTATTAAACATCGATAAAAGTCACAGAAAATTGAAATGGGCAGTTTTTTAATGATCAGAACAAACTGCACAGTTCAGAAGCTGCAGTCCCAGTGTTTCTCTAGTTTTTTTTTTGGTTTCCTTTGTGGTTTAAAGGGACAACGAGGAGTTTCTATTTGGTTATAAAAAAAGTCTCATATTACTGTGGATGAATCTATGCTACCCACAATTGTTAATGGGCCCATTTTCGATAAATATATCATTTTGTCTCTATCGTTATTTTGTTATTTTTATTAATGGTGGAAATGCTGGTCGAGCCGACCAGCATTTCTTAACTTTCGGTTTCCGGCGAGTCATGAGAATAACGCCGCCGAATCGCCGTTTATGGTCGGGAGTCGGGACTACGACGGTATGTGATCGTCTTCCAACCTCTGACTTTAATTCTTGATGAATGAAAACATGAGTCTGTCTTGCGCCGGCCAAAGAATTTCACGGTGCGCGGAGGCTCATAAATGTAGTGTGGAAACACTTCGCTTTTCCAAAACTCCTCGTTGTCCCTTTAAATGTTTTATTTTTGTTTTTTTTATGTATACAGGGTATCCGTGGGGTCTTGAAAAGTATTAAGAGGTGATAAATCAATTTTGGGAAAATGAAGACCCTTAAAAAGTATTAAAAAGTCTTTTCATAACTTTATAAAGTCTTACATTTTGAAGGTATTTTTTCTGAATTAGCTGTCCAAGAGTTTGAGTCCTAAAAAACATTGTAAAAGTGTGTGAATTTATTCATTTTATTAAAAAACAAAGATGAACCGGTACATAAAAAAGAAAAGAAGATTGTTGTTTTTGTTTTTTGAGAGTGGAGCAATGTTTTTTTTTTTTTTTTTTTTATAAACTTTGCCTTTTATTTATTATCCCAGCCTATTTTTAATTCTGTTGTATCATAGTGGTCTATAGTCTTTATCACAAACTACAACTGTTACATTAAAAGTGTCACTGACGTAAATGGTAACAGCTTGAAGTGGCGGTGAGGTGTTGAAAAATATTGAGAAGGTCTTGAAAAAGTCTTAAAAAGGTATTAAAATTAACTTCAAGATTCCTGTATAAACCCTGGTATATTTATTGTTATATTTTTATATTTTCCCAGCAGTGACCAAGATGGCGAAGGGACACGTAGAAATCCACGACCCCATCTCCACCCAGCAGGACCCTGAAGGCGGCGCTGCGTCTCCGTCCGACGCCGATGACGACGGCATGGAGGACACGGAGGAGTTCAGGGTCATGATGGCGTTCGCTCAGAGGCGGCGCCGGCCCACGAAGAAACCACAGAGCCCCAAAGAGGAACAGAACCAGAACCAGGACCAGGACCAGGTTCAAGTCCAGGACCAGAACCAGGTCGTAACCAACGGTCACACAGATTCAAACGGGATGCCATCGCCGAATCAGACTGGGACGGACGTGACGGAGGAGAAAGACAAGAAGAAAAAGAAAAAGAAGAAGGTGTGGAGGCGTCTGAAGAGTCTGATCTGTGTCCGACCTCAGACGAAGGACGAAGACGAAGAAAAAGAACCACAGACGAAGGAGATAAGTCTGTTTGGAGGCGTAGAGAGACGAGACACAGCTGGAGGTAAGTTAAAGAGACGAGATAAATAAATATTCATTAAAAGGATACAGTAGTTCACCCAAAATTGAAATTTCTCTCATTATCATCTCCTCCCCCTCATGTGGACTAAGGGCTGGGAGAAGTTTCAGAGTCCTCCGTGGCTTCTCTGAGTTACAGGGGGTCTCGGCGTAGCAGTGCATGTCCATATAACGGTTGCAAATGGATACCAACTGTCTTCGTAACAAAAAGACACACCAAAAAACATCAAAATCTCGCGATTTCCCGCTACAAACAAGCTTGAAATATAGACTTATTTTAATTTTATACAAGACGGACATTACATACGAGCAGCATGGAGGTATTTGGATGTTTTTTGGTGTGTCTTTTTGTTACTAAGACAGTTGGTATCCATTTGCAACCGTTATATGGACATGCACTGCTACGCCGAGACCCCCTATAACTCAGAGAAGCCACAGAGGACTCTGAAACTTCTCCCAGCCCTTAGTCCACATGAGGGGGAGTAGATAATGAGTGAAATTTCAATTTTGGGTGAACTATCCCTTTAATATTAGTCGTACTTTTTGATCTGTCTTATATTTATTTCTCTATTTATTCATTCATTCATTTCTAATCTAGGATCTGAAGCTCTTTAAAACCTGTTTAGTTTGTTGAACCTTTATTTGTTCACATACGGACGACATGAAGCGTTTAAGTGTTGATTTGTTATTTCTATTATTGTTACAATATCTTTATCAGTAATTCAATAACGGTTGTCATCTTCTTTTTGCTTTTCGATTACTCTATATGTTTAATTTTCTTCTCCTTTTTTTCCTGTTGTACATTTATTTTCTGCCACATCTCAATTTTCTTTAACAAAACATGAAAGAAATCCAATAAAAAATTGATTGAATATTTAAATGGCGACATCATAGCACTTCCCAAACATTTTGTTCCTGTCATGTTGAGTTTAATGTTGTTGTATCTGGTCTAAACTGGTTCAAACTGGTTAAAAAACTGGTTCAAACGGGGTTCAAACTGAGATACAATGGTTGTGGGTTTTGTTTCATTTTCATTTTCAGCTTTAAAACTTCTCTCCTGTGTTTTGTTCTGTTCAGACGAACCTGAGGAAGAGGAGAAGGAAGAGGACAAGTTCTCTGACTTGGCGAAGAAGCTGACGAAGCTCGCCGGCGAAATCCCGTTCACCCCCCCAGAGCTTGAGACGGACGCCCCCGACGACGGTGAGTTTTACTTTCACATTCTGGACCTTTAAATAATTCAGTATTCATACATACAGAAATAGGACGAATCGCCTTCTTGTTTACAACTACTTCCGGGTAGAAAACCAGCATTCGAACAATAGTGACGGACGAGAGTTTCGCTATATTTATCTAATTTTTCATGTCACTATATCACCGTTTAGACTAATCTGATGTTTGTAAAGTTTATAAAACCAATGATTGGACAAACATTACTATTTACGTGTGCACATTTTTGTAATTAGTCATGGTTATCAGAGATTAGCCGGGCTAACGGTTAGCTACCTGTTTAACTTTAATAACTCAGTGACTCAATAAACGCTCCATGAAAAAATATTTTCTCCAGTGGATATCTGAGTTCCTACATGACTGAGCTAACTGGAGTAGTTTCATGTCGTGTCCGACAACGGGAGGGTTTTAACAGCTGACGTCCTGGTGTTAGCTTAGCTACCGCCGTTAGCTTAGCTACGGCTGTTACTGTCCCTGTCAGCTGAGCCACTGATGCTTTCTAGACATTATGATTCCCCCAAACTGAATACAATAAAACACATTGCAACACAAAACACACACACAGAAATAGTAATGTTTCTTCAATCATTTCAGATTTGTCTAAACAGTGATAGAGCGTGAACAATATGATATATAGCCTAGCTAAACTCTCGTTTGTTTCTATTGATCTCATTCAAATTACGTGCTGGTTTTCTACCCGGAAGTAGAATGTAAACAACAAGGAGATTCGGTCTATAATTGTTTTAGATTTTTTTTTTTTTTTAAACCTTTAATCTCAGTGGTTTTCTTGTGTTTCGTCTGCTGACTGTTGCTGTTGCTGTTGTTGTGCAGAAACTGTGGAGCGGATGATCGGTCTGCTGCTGAGGGAGAAGGGAGATGAACTCAACGAGAGGGTAAAACTTCCTCTTTTCTTTTTTTTGTCTTCACACATTAGTCACATTTCCTGTGAAACGCCGGCGTTCACGTCACCAGAGTTCAACTGTTGAACATCAAAGTGTCCGAGCTGCTGCAGCTGCTGCTGCTGCTGCTGCACACGTCTGTCTTTGAAATGTTTAATTATTTATTTTATAAAAAGAGACTGACAGAAGACAAAGCGACCAACAACAAAAAACACACACAAAAAACCCCCAAAACAAATTAAAACCATAAATAAAAGTCATAATATTACAAGAAAAAAAGTGGCAATTTTATGTGAAAAAGTCATAAATTTACGAGAAAAAAGTCATGATTGTACCAGTAAGTGGTACGCTGCAGAATAGATGCATTTTCATTCATTCATTCAGAAATTCATTAAGAAATGCTCCATGGCCTCATTTTAACAACTTTCCTCCTCTAAAACAACAGGTTAAAATATTCTGACTTTATCTCGTGAAAGTTAGACTTATAAATATATAATAATATAATAATAAAGACTTATTCGTGTTAAATTTTTACCTTTTTCTCATATGACCTTTTTCTTGTAAAATTGTGACTTTTTTTCTTGTAAAACTATGACTGTTCTCGTAAAATTAAAAAAATGGACCCTTTTCTCATAATATTATGACTTTATCTTGTAAAATTATGACTTTATTCTGGTAATATTATGACTATTCTCGTAAAATTATGACTATCTCATGAAATTATGACTTATTTTCATAAAATTATGACTTATTCTTGTAAAATTTTGACATTTTTCTCGTAATACGACTTTATCTTGTAAAATTATGACTTTATTCTGGTAATATTATGAATATTCTAGTAAAATTATGACTATCTCATGAAATTATGACTTATTTTCATAAAATTATGACTTAATTCTTGTAAAATTATGACTTTTTCATGTAAAATTGTGACTTTTTTCTTGTAAAACTATGACTTTTTGAACTTTTTTTTTCTCAATGTGGCCCTAATACTCCATCTTAAAAATGTTTTTATTTATGTAAAAAATATATATAGAAAAATATAGCAATGTGACGTATTAAAGGTGATTAAAGGTGTTTGTGTGTGTATCGTCTTCCTCCTCCAGGAGCTGAAGGACGTGGCTTTGGCCCGTGAACTCTTCTGGAACTACAGTTTCTTCAGGACGTTGATGTCGGCGCTCCTCACCAGGATGGGCCTCCGGTCCCCCAACCCCGAGTCCCCGGGACCGCACGCCTCCCCCAAGACCCAGATCGCCGTCACCTGTGAGGTGAGAGCAGAAAAATATACAGATAATAAATATAAAACGTCCTGTGATCCATCAGCTGCAGCTCCTGGTCGTCTCCACCAGGGGGCGGCAGCACACGGCTGCAAACAAACCAATGACTTCATGTCATAGAAAATAAGGCCTGTGACCGACTGTATACTGTATATACAGCTCTGGAAAAAACCCACAACTAATTGCACTAAATGACACCTGAACCAAATTATATTTAATGTGGAAGATCATACAAACTACTACTGTGATTAAAATTGGAGTTATTATTCCACCAATGTTGATTTCTTAATGCTTCCTAAGATGGAAAATTTGTTGAAAAATTAAAACATTTGGCATTTTCGGCTAATAAATCCTCTAAATGACAATATTGTTATTTCAAATTTTGGAGAAATGTTGTCAGTAGTTTGTAGAATAAAACAGAAATGTTCATTTTACTCAAACACACACCTATAAATAGTAAAACCAGAGAAATTGATCATTTCAAAGCGGTATCTTCATTTTTTTTTCCAGAGCTGTATATACTGTCTATGTACTGTACTGTAATTACATCAGGAAGCTACAAAGCGACACAATAATTTAAAGTTATATAGAAACATCCAGAGGTTCCAGATGTAATGAGAGAGTTTCTAGATAGATAGATAGATAGATAGATACTTTTCATCTTTTTCTGGTAATATTATGATTTTATTCTTGTAATATTATGACTATTCTCGTACAATTATGACCTTATCTCGTACAATTATGACTCTGTTCTGGTAAAATTATGACTTTATTCTCGTAATATGACTTTTTCTTGTAAAATTATGACTTTTTTCTTGTAACTTTTTATTATTCATGATAATTTCTTTATATTTGGATGAATTCGGCTCATGCACTCTGAACCCAAACACCACCCGACATCAGGAAGCTACAAAGCGACACAACATAATTTAAAGTTACAAAGAAACATCCAGAGGTTCCAGATGTAATGAGAGAGTTTCTAGATAGATAGATAGATAGATAGATACATAGATAGATAGATAGATAGATAGATAGATAAGAACAAAAAATAGTGTCAAATATCAATGTGGTCCAGCAGAAAAAAAACCAACGCACAGGTTTCAGTAGTTGCATCGTCCTAAGTAACTTATTAATTAAATGACCTGAAAATAAATAAATAAAGGAGGAATCGAACCTGTTTTCTGTCCCCCAGGCCACCACCCGTCTGACGGCTCTTGACACGCTGCCGGCCAACAGGCTGCTCGGCCACGGCGCCCGGTACCTCAACGAGTACTACTCCCCCTGGGTGCAGGAGCAGGGCGGATACGTACGTCACTTCTTCTTTATACTTTAAACTTTATACTTTAAATAATGTTTTTAACCCTTTAACGAGACGTAACCGTGTCCCTGGTGTTGTTGTTGCCGTGTGCAGGACGCCGCCTTCGAGGGCGATGACGAAGACGAGGACGAGGACGAGGTGCAGTGATGAGCGACGTGTTTCCTCCACGAACACAAACCAGTTCCTTCACGAAGCTTTAAAAAACGACTTGTTCCTCAGGTCTGTGAACGCATCACAGCTGGTGTGAGGAAGTGGAACGGGACCATCGTCAGTAACTTTGACACAAACTTTATTTTATTTTTTATTTTTTATTTGATCTTCACGTCTTAAAGGAAACAGAGAAACTACTTTGTTTTGGATGTTTTTGCCGACGACGCAGCTGGATGGGACTCAAACCTGCGGCGCTGTGCCAGAGGAGCCACAGCGGGAAGTCTTATACTCTCTTACATTCAAAACTTACTAAGAAAAAAAAATACTTGACTTGTTTTCTGTTTGTTTGATGAATTTTTGTGTAAAAGAAGAAACGAACAAAAAAAAAAAAACTTTTCTTTGGTTAAGAAAAGTTGAGCACTTGCACTTTTTATATATAAAAAAAATCATTCATGTTGTGACAATGAATCTCTCTAAATGCTGTCGTTGTTAAATGGACCTTTAATATGAAAGTGGATGAATGATGTGTAATAAAAAAAATGTGTGCATGAGTTTAAGTCTTTTTAAAAAAAATAAAAAAACTGAACCAAAAACATTTGAACAGCTTCTTTGTGTGTTAAAAGTTAAAAGTTAAATGAGCAGCTTCATGACGTGTTGATCTGGTTTCACTACAGAGGAAACAGCTCCACCATGTGGTCAAAGGACGAACTGCATGTTTTGTTTTTTTTTCACTTTATTTATTCACTTTTTTTTTTAAATTCATGATAATTTCTTATATTTGGATGAATTCGGTTTATATCCTCAAATTATGACTTATTCTTGTAAAATTATGACTTTATTATTGTAATATGACTTTTTTTCTCATAAAATTGTGACTTCTCATAAAACTGAATATTCTTGTAAAATTATCAGTTATTCTCATGAATTGTGGTTCTTTTTCTGGTAATATTATGATTTTATTATTGTAATATTATGACTATTCTCATACAATTATTACCTTATCTCGTAGATTCTACGACATAGAATTATGACTTTATTCTCGTAATATGACTTTTTGTTGTAAAATTATGACTTTTTTCTTGTAACTTTTTTTTATTCATGATAATTTCTTATATTTGGATGAATTTGGCTCGTGCATTCTGAACCCAAACACCACCTGACATCAGGAAGCTACAAAGCGACACAACAGAAAAGTTATACCTAGTTTATTAGTTTGTAATTGATGTGTGATCGATGCCGGATTAAAGTGATAAATAGAAAGAATTCGATCAGTGATTAATAACCTTATTGGGATCTGTCAATCGATTCTAATACTGACGGAAAGTCAGTATATTATTATGACTTTATCTTGTAAAATGATGACTTTATTCTGGTAATATTATGACTATTCTCGTAAGATTATGACTTATTTTCATAAAATTATGACTTTATTCTTGTAAAATTGTGACTTTCATGTGAAATTGTGACTTTTTTCATGTAAAACTATGACTTTTTCTCGAAGTGAAGTGAACTTTTCACTACAGAGGAAACAGCTCCACCCTGTGGTCAAAGGACGAACTGCAAGTTTAGTTTAGTTTATTTTATTTTTTCACTTTATTTATTTAGTACTTTTTTTAAATTCATGATAATTTCTTATATTTGGATGAATTCGGCTTATTGAAACTTATTGGGATATGTAAATCAATTCTAATTCTAATTGACATAAAGTGTAAAACGTGTGTGTTAATGAATGGAGCTCGGTTCAGCGTTCAGCATTTCATTCGTGTCTCTGGATGAAATGAAATGAGATCCAACCTGTTCCTCCGCTCCAACACACACACACACACACACACACACACACACACACACACACACACACACACACACACACACACACACACACACACACACACACACACACACACACGCAGCCCATCAGCTGTCTGTACTGTAGTAATGACGTCTGAGCCGCGCGGCTTCACAGGTGAACTCACCTTCACGGACCAAGGAGCCGCGAGGAGAGAGACAGAGAGAGAGAGAGAGTCTCGTGCTGCTGTGCGTCATGTTTAACGTCGTGCACCAAGGTCGTAAATACGTCCCCGCGCGCTCCCCGGTCAGCGGTGTCACGGACGACTCTCCGTTAAAGGTGCGCGCGGTTCACGTCATCCACACACCGGAGCCTCCTCCGCCGCCGCGCGGGGCCGAGATGCGGATCAACCGGAGCAACAAGGCGGCGGCGCGGCCGAGTCTGGAGCGGCTGGAGGCGGCGTGGAGCGGGAGGGAGGAGGGGGGGCAGCAGGAGGAGGAGAAGGGGGAGTCAGGGGGGGCAGAGGGGGGTCAGGGGCCGCAGCGGGGCAGGATGAAGAGGGGCTTCAGACCCCCCGACGTCAGGACCATCTTCTCCCCGGAGGACCGAGACCCGCGGGTGAAGCAGGAGTCCGGGGAGGGGCACAGCTTCCAGCCCGGGGGGGGGGACACCTGGTGCGACGCCTGCTGCCAGTACATCTTCCACCACGGACTCACCTGCACAGGTGAGTGGGGCTACGTAGCCTACTGTATGATGACGTAGCTGGAGGTCAGAGGGGTCAGGGTAGATACAGGTGCATCTCAATTCATTATAGAATATCATGGAAAAGTTTATTAATGTCAGAAAAAAGTGTAACTAACACGTTATATAGGTCAATTACACACAGAATAAAACATTTCATCTCTCTATTTATTTAGTTTATTTTAATTGTGATTGATTATGGCTTCACATTTAATGAAAAAATGTGCTACTTTGTTACAAAAGACCAATTTAAAAAGCATTTTTAATATGGAGATGTTGGCCATCCATCTATATAAAGTCAATATTTGGTTTGGGACTGCTTGACTAATGAACTACTAGAGGAGGTTTTTGGGTCACAGCTACGTGTGACGTCACATCATCATCATCGTCGTCTTTTGAGGAAACTCATAAATCATTTGAATGAACTGGTTCTGATCAGTGTTTGTAGGGAGGAAGTAGAAATACCACCGGTGTCCAAGATATTAGTTTATTACTGTAAGATGCACCTGTGTATCTGTTGTGTGTGGTTTCATGATCATGTAAAACCAAAGGCGTAACTCTGATCTCTGCCCCATATGAGGATTTTTTTTTAGCAAAAACAGTCAGTAACCTATGTGTCACTAAATCATTAACTTTCATAAAAGAACAATGAACAAACACATTAATAGTAAGGTGTTATAACCCTCCTAACAATGTGCATATGCTGTATAGTAGGTCCAGTTTTAGTTGATATTAAACATTCAGTGGTTTCATATGTGATGTTTTTTATATCAAATATCCAACAAAATTCAGTGTCCTGAAGGAGTTTTCCTCTTTTGACCTTCACCTTGAACAGACTGTGTAGTATTGATCATTTTTACTATAAATCTTTAAAGAATTTGCGCCATACCTGTCATATCTGACTGTGTTTGTATTTTTTGCTTAAATACTTATAAAATTGTTCACAGTTTTGCTAGTGAATAGTGTTTTTAAAAGCTTTGACCTTGGTGGAGAGCAACATTTTTATCTATTTTCTTAACTTTTTTTATCTTAAAATCTCAGTACTGAAGTATTGACGCAACAAATCCTCAACAGAAATGCATTATGGGTAGCCGCCTGACCAAGCAGAAATGGCACCTCACTGTGGTGCTTTTGTCAGATTTAGAATAAATAGGAAGAAAAAGTGAGTGTTCGTGTGTTTTCAGTGTGAATTTGACGTATTGATCTGATCAAACCGTTATTATCTCACTATCTAAAAGTCACAAGCTTTAACTGAGCGACTGAATCGCAGGTTTTTGGGTCACACAGCTACGTGTGACATCATTATCATCATCATCATCATCATCATCATCGTCGTCGTCTTTTGAGGAAACTCATAAATCATTTGAATGAACTGGTTCTGATCAGTGTTTGTAGGGAAGTAGGAAGTAGAAAAACCACCGGTGTCTCTCTCTCTCTCTGAGCCGGGAACAGGTCGGACTCGGGCAGGAATGTTGTTGCTATGTCGACCAACCGGTTCGGTCTCAGTCTCAGTGTCGCCGTGACAACAAACATGGACCAATCCCTCCTTCATCATCATCCACATCTGTCGTTATAACAATAGAAAGAGGAAACACGCGACAAAAAGCTCCTCCTCCTTTTTGTTAGTGATGTCATGGAAACAACCTACACACACTGAGTTTTGAATATTCAAATTAGTATTCGCTTGTTTTCTCCTCGTTTACATGTCTATCCTGTCGTAGGTCGACATCTGTCAGGCTGAATGTGGGTCAGACCTGAACACTGGGTCAGAAGATCAAACTAAACAAACAAACAAACATCAATCTTTATTTAAAGGGATAGTGTTTCCTCTTTCTATTGTTATAACGACAGATGTGGATGATGCGGCCTATTTTCACGGCCTAAAAGAGGTTTTACTCTTTTATATTATAGCGAACAATGGAACTGTGTATTTTTTTTCAGGTAAAACCTCTTTTAGGCCGTGAATAGGCCATTTCTTTAGGTCTGTTCACAACACTGTATGTTGTAAATCTCTGGGCAGGGCTATGGGCTGGACGGGGAGGAGTGCAGAGAGTCTTCTACTGCAATTACTGTAAAGTACTTAGGGGCTATTTGTAGATCATACAACCCCACTTTAAAAAAAAATGCTACTATCCCTTTAAGACTTGAATCGGTTCATATAAAATACACTACAAGGGACTGATACACAAGGCAACAGGAAGAGAGAAAAGAAACTGAAAGAAAAAGAGCAACAACAAAAGACAGACATGAAATAACCACGTCTAAAAGACATAGGCTACAAACACTTAAAGGCATACTTCACCCAAAATCGATAATTCACCAATGAAAGACTTGAGACCCAACTCGGACCTGGACGATATAGAAATCCCAAAACAACGCGCTCATCCATCCAAAAGTGTAAATAGGAGCTGAATCCTCAAAACAAAAGTCCAAATAGAAAATGTACAAAAAGCACAGGACCACGCTCTGATTTAAAGTATTTATTACCACACAACGCTTCTTCAGCGTGTATCAGGCAAACCACTGCATACTTTTACAGTAATTAGAGTGCGGTCTGTACATTTTCTATGTGGACTTGAGTTTGAATATAAAATATAAAATTGATATCTAATTTTGGTTTGGTGGAACTTGTTTTTTATTTAATAAGGTGACTTGGCACTTCTGTAATAAACTTTGTTAAAGCTTTAGTTCGCCTACTTTACTGCTGTTTAACTGAAAGTTCACTGACTCTACATAGATAGGTAGATAGATAGATAGATAGATAGATAGATAGATAGATAGATAGATAGATAGATAGATAGATAGATAGATAGATAGATAGATAGATAGATAGATAGATAGATAGATAGATAGATAGATAGATAGATAGATAGATAGATAGAAATGTTGGTTCCAGTTACACTTCTCAGAAATAAAGTCTGATATAGAAGAAGTAGAAACTAGGCAGCGTTGGTTCAGTCAAACTGTTTTGCTGCTGCTAACTGAAGTTAATGCAGCTTAAAATGTCTTTAATAGCTAAATTGTCAACTAACTGGCTTTAATTATCTCACTTTACTGCTGTTAAACTGACATTACTGAGGCAGTTCACTGACTTAATGACGTTTGTTATTGTTGCACGGCATTTTAGTGAAGTCACAGATGAAGATGAGACCAGTTTTTATCACAAAAATTAAACAAGAATGAATGAAATAAAGCCAGAGAGTGTGTGTGAGGTTTCATAACCTTCAATAAATATGTAAAAACCAACGAGCTCAGTTGATTTTATCTGTTTTTTCATACAGACTGAATAAAACCCAGAGCTACAGATAGAAAACAAACTTCTCCTCCGTCCATTTAGTTTCTAACCTCGTTACGTTTACAGACAGTCGACTCCGGCTGCTGCTCCTGGAGCTCTTTGTTTCCCGTCAGCTTCACCACCACTGATGGACTTTATATGAGTGTGTGTGTGTGTGTTAAAGGACGTTTCTGCTCGTTTAAAGGACGTTTCCGCGGCTGATTGCCTCTCAGGAAGCCTGTTACAGCTCCATTACTCCGTCTGGTCGACAACATCAGTGGCCGCTCCTCGGAAAACAAACAAGCACAGAAACTTTTTCTACATGAAGAACGAACTTCTAGAGCAGTGGTACTCACATCAAGGCCCCTTAAATTGACAAAAAATAGACCATGGATCCCCATTAGACAAAATTTTGAAGCAAACACAAATATTTGTTCTGAGACTGAAGAACATTACTTTTTTTGTCAATGTTCGTTCAAATTAGGGCCAATGGTGTGAATTTTGGAAATATTGTAGAGAAATTTCTGGAAAACAAAGTGGTAGGCCTACAATTTCTTCGAAAACATTTCAAAATTTCTAGAAAAAAGTGGTAAGTTCTCAAAAAATTAGTAAAAAAAATGATTTCTAAAAAAATAAAATAAAAATTCTAGAAGAAATTGGTACAATTTCTCAAAAAGGTTTTTTAAAAAGTTCTAGAAAAAGTGGCAAAAAATGTTCAAAAAAAGTTTAAATATTCTATAAAAAGTGGTAAAATTTCTGAAAAGAAAGTTTTAAAAAAATTCTAGAAGAAATTGGTACAATTTCTCAAAAAAGGTTTTTAAAAAAGTTCTAGAAAAAGTGGTAAAATTTCTCAAAAAAAGTTTTTAAAAATGTCTAGAAGAAACTGGTACAATTTCTCAAAAAGGTTTTTTAAAAAGTTCTAGAAAAAGTGGTAAAAATTTCTCAAAAAAAAAAGAAAAGTTTTAAAATTCTAGAAAAAAGTGGTAAAAGTTCAAGAAAGAGTTGGGACCCCCTTGAGAACGACGACCTGCAGCTCCGTCTACCAGGTCGTTGGTTTTACTCATTAACTCACACATGAGCCGGTTGAGCGAGTGCAGCAGTTTTTCTTTCACTTATTTCTTTTAAAAATTAATTTTCAGGCTCCTCTGGTGCCGGACTGTAAACGTCAAACTAACTATGAAGTAGTTTACAGTGCACTTTGGTTTATTTAAAGAGAGAAGATTCTGACTTTTACTGGACGTGTGTGAGTTCCTTAAACTAAACACGTTGATAAACAAAGAAGTAACAGAGCTTTCTGAGCAAAAGACTAAACAAACATTATTTTACATGTGTTAGAGTCACTTAAATGTTGTTTTTAAAGCCCTTCTATGAGCGATTGATTAGGATTAATAGAGTAAAATTCAAATTCAGAAAACTTTATTTGTCCCTAGAGGGCAAGAAAGACAAGAAGAAAGTGTAGCGATACTAAAAATATAAACAGATCTAAAAAGCAAATGAAACAAATAAACCAGATGAGGCAGCAGCCAATTAAATAAATATAACAGTGGTAAATAATCAATAATCCAGACAAACAGTAAGATGATAGAGTTATTGATCTTTTTTCAGGAGCTGTTTGAGAGAATAAGTGAAACTCCAGGTCTGTAAAATGAAACAATACGTGTCGAGCTTCATCCTGACTGATCCCAGGTCAGTGTTTGTGTCTTAAAGTGGGTCAGATGAGACTCGATAAAGAGAGAGGAAACACACTCTCACTCTCTCTGAGTCTCTCTGCAGTAACAGGAACCAGCAGGTTTAGTGTTGCAGCAGCAGCAGCAGCAGCAGTGAAGAGGCTCTGGTGTCGCTCCGACCCAGTCTGATACAAATCAATCAATCAATCAAAATTTATTTGTATAGCACTTTACAATAGCCAGACGGTATGCAAAGTGCTTTACATCAAGGCAATAAAATAATACATAAAAACAATACGTAAAAACCCAAGAAAGTGCCACAGTGCTGCAAGAAATTAACAAGCAGGAGCAGGTTCTGTTCTCTAGTGATCTGACTGTTGGGATCTGTTCAATGTGTAAAAATCAAAACAAACATGTGAAGTAAACGTTACGAGTCATAATCAGCTCAGACAGTCGAGTGGTTTCACCTTGAAGAGCAGCTCTGATTGAGGCCCCGTCCGCACGAATACGCGGCTTCACTGAATCCGATCTTTTTCTTAATCGTTTTGAAAAAAATCTCCGTAAACACGGCATCGTTTCCAGAAATATTTGCGTCCACACGGATCACCTGAAAACGACCCAAAACGCTGTAGTAGCCTACTACATACTCCAGGCGTGTGAAGTGTGTGTGGCGCTGTAGCACTGCCACACATTCACTTAAGACAGAGAAGAAGACGGGAGTCCCCGCTGAAATTCAATAGAAGAAGAAGTCCCCCACTGTATTCAAACTCAAACATGGGATTAAATGTTGACAGGGAGTCGTGTCAGAGTAAATATGACGATCAGTGATGATTAAAGCAGAAGTAAGCGATCCGGTCGTTTTGGCTAATGCTGCGTTCCAGGCAGGCTTTTGAAACCGTAAATTACAGCTTCAAGTCACAACTTACGACTTTGTAGCGTTCCAGGCAACCCACTCGTGTTTTTCCGACCTGTTTTACCGGTGAAAGTCACTATAATGGCCACTCGTAACTTCTGACCCGTGAACTCGTACCAGATCGAACTGGTACCACTTCACAGGTCGGAAAAACACGAGTTACAAGTTGCCTTGAACGCACCATAACAGTCCTCGTCCCTACGTCGCCACATTCACGGCGTTCCTTGGCTGCACACACAGCCCTGCATGCCGTTCTCTCTCCTCATTGGATAAAACTTGTAGGATACGAGAAAAGTCTTCTCTTCGGCTCAGAGCAGAGCAGAGGGACTGACAGACCCGTGTTTCGGTCCAAACACTCTATGTAAGTGATTGCTGTCGGAAGATATAACTATTTAAGACTTAGATTAACACAAAAATATCGCTTACTTCTGCTTTAAACAGATGCGATTCAGCCGCAGCGTCTGAGCGACTTGACGGTAGTCGGCCGTTGTTGTTGTTGTTGTTACGTCCATAATGTGTAGCTGCTGCAGCGGTGTGTAGAGCGGTGGGGGGTATGACATCATCGTTTCAGATGAAAACGCTGGGGCGGCATTTTCAAATTTTCCCACTCACACACTTTCAAAAAATACCGCTTTCACCCCCTGAAAACGCCGTATCGGTGTGGACGCGAGGCCGATCTGATAAAGTAGGCCTTTTTTTCCGGATTTGAAAAAAACGTATTCGTGTGGACGGGGCCTAAAACCATAGACTGTAAAAAGAATGGACGTAGCGTCCGTGACGTCACCCATTGGTCTTGGGGAGTCGTTTTTGTGACTCAAATATGGCGGCCTGAACAGCGCCATGTTGGATTGGCCGGCCGAGAACCCGCCCACTGGCCTCGAAGCAGCTGTCCACGGAGCTGCTCGGACCTGTCACTCAACGTTTCCGCGCCCTAATTGGCCAGAATTTTAACCTAATAACAGTAAAACGGTAGAGTTAAAAAAAAATTCACCCCCCTCAGAGTGTGTGTGGGGGTAGAAACTATCGATTGAGACAAAAAAACGTTCTGACACCAGGCTTTTAACATGTTTTTGAGGATGTAAAATCGGCGATTTTAACATGGGGGTCTATGGGGAATGCTGCTTTTTGACACCAGCCCCCAGAGGAAGAAGAGGGGATTGCAGTTTTTTGAACGCAGAAGTGAGCTTCACTTCTCAGACCCACAACTGCCCCCTTGGTTATAACACATCACTGCTCCCAGTCTTTCCACTTCTCCTCGTCCTCCCAGTCCTTGCTTCACAGTTTTTGCCGCCAAAGAAAAATAACAAAATTTACCAATGAGAGAGAATCAAGTCAGAGTGGTGATGTCACAGGTACTGAAAACAGTAGAAGCAGAAGTGACTGATTTTTTATTTTATTTTATTTTACTTTAGGTTTAAACTTCCCTGGATTTGTGTGTGTGTGTAGATTCTGGTCTGTTGTGAAGCTGCTGAGTTCATTTAGACCCAGAGTGAGAAATACTGAGGCCGAGTGTTTAAACTGTGGGACTGTGTGTGTGTGTGTGTGTGTGTGTGTGTGTGTGTGTGTGTGTGTGTGTGTGTGTGTGTGTGTGTGTGTGTGTGTGAGACAAAGTGTGTGTCAGCTGTCGTGCTCTTTGTTTGTTCAGTCGCTGTGACAGTTTGGTTCCACGAGAGACGACGGGACACACACTCAACCTGTGACAGCTAATGACACACACACACACACACACACTTGTGTAGCAGCAGCAGCCGGGGGTCAGTGTGTGTGTGTGAGCGGAAGCGACAGAGCTGAACTCACTCAGACAGGAACACAACGCTGGACGCTGACGGTCGGAGGAGTTTAGTTTGGATTCATGGATCCACATCAGGTTCAAACTGGATTTAACTCAACATCTGGATTCTGACGGAGCAGAGTGTGTGTGTGTAGATGTGTGTAGATGTGTGTATATGTGTGTGTGTGTGTGTGTGTGTGTGTGTGTGTGAGCGATGGGCTTTGCCAAACACTTTGCACGAACTCTGAGGAGAATGTCTGGATTCTTCTATCGCTTCCCTAAAGTGATGAGACGCTCCGGACGCCTGGAGGTGGGAATGCTGCTGAGGAGCTCCGGTGAGTGTGTGCGCGCATCTCAGCGTTAAAGGGATAGTTCAACATTTTTGGCAAATTGGCCCATTGCCATAATCCCTATAGTCATAGCAGTAGGTTCGTTACCTTTAATTGTCGGTGCAAGCTGTTTTTAGAACGGCGGAGCAGAGCCGTGAGCTGCTCAGAGCTACGCTACGGAGGCTCATTATGGGATTTCTTGGTTTCCCTCATCAAACTCATCAAATACACAATCCAACAACTCCACAACGCTCTGGTGGACAAGTTGTGACCTGCACATTCACCACGCTATGAGATAATAACACAACGTTACCAGACAGAGTTGTTTTAGAGGGAAATACAGAGACTGCTTGATGAAAAACTGTCCCTGAAGGCAACGTGCATCAGCGGTTTTGCATGAATTTCCCTCTAAAACAACTCTGTGTGGTAACGTTGTGTTATTATCTCATAGCGTGGTGAATGTGCAGGTCACAACTTGTCCACCAGAGCGTTGTGGAGTTGTTGGATTGTGTATTTGATGAGTTTGATGAGGGAAACCAAGAAATCCCATGAGCCTCCGTAGCGTAGCTCTGAGCAGCTCACGGCTCTGCTCCGCCGTTCTAAAAATAGCTTGCACCGACAATTAAAGGTAACAAACCTACTGCTATGACTATAGGGATTATGGCAATGGGCCAATTTTCCAAAATGTTGAACTATCCCTTTAACCCTGTCTGAATGTGCAGCAAGAGAGAAAGGACAAAAAACTGTTGGAGAGGACAGCTGACACACACACACACACACACCTGTCTCTCTGTGCAGGTTTCAGTTTTGCTAAAGTTTTAGTTTTTGTAGTTACTTGTTTTCATACAAAGAGAAAATGTGAAAAATAAAAATAAATTAAAAATAAATTATTCAATAAGAACTTTATTGAAAACAAATGTCGATAAAAGACAATAGAAAACGATGTGTGTGTGTGTGTGTGTGTGTGTGTGTGTGTGTGTGTGTGTGTGTGTGTGTGTGTGTGTGTGTGTGTGTGTGTGTGTGTGTGTGTGTGTGTGTGTGTGTGTTTAGCAGCTGTGTGTCAGTGGAGCTGCAGACTCATTGTCTCTCAGCGTCTTTGTGCTAAAAACTTTTTCTCACACAGACAAGGAAACGAAAAACTGAGCTGACTTTCACAATAAAAGCCCTATTGTGATAAAATAGTATTTTATTTACTGATGTATGTTATTATCATTAATAAACACAATAGATCCTGTTTTATTTTTTAACAGGTTCTTAGTATAAAGTGTTTGTTTTGGGTTTTTTACATTGGATTTGAATTAATAAGATTAAGACATAAGACTTCTGTGTGGGAAATTCATTTGTAGCAGTAGCAAAGAGTCCAGGATACGTAAAGAAGTAAGGGACAAAAAGAACAACGATACAAAGATACAAAAAAAAAGATATTTAATGTTATGTACAAAAGATAATTTAAATAGAGAAACTATATATACAAATAGTATGCCCATTATATGTAATAATATAATCATATTAAAACACATTTTTCCTTAACTTTGACCTGTAAATTCAACAAATGTGAAGAGTTTAATGTAATATCTACCTTTTGTTTTTAATATATCAATAGATTAAATCAGTTAAAACACATTCATCTGTAAATCTTAAAGCTGTGATTCAGTTTATGGAGTTTCCTTTTGCTGCACAAACTCCTGTTTAGATCAGAGAGTCGTCGTGTGTTTCTGAGCTCACAAAAGTGTGTTTGTATCAGTGTTATATGTTTTATTATAGTTATTTTATATTATATTTTTACAGTGTAGCTAAACAAGTTAACAACAGTTTTTTTATTCAGTGACTCTGCAAAAATATTCTTCTTCTTTCCTAAAGAGGAAAGTTTAGGAAACGATGACGTCATGTGACATAATATGAGATATGATGAGGATGAGGATGATGAAGGCTTCCTCTGTGGATCAGGTTCATTGTCAGCTGGGATAGAGATGGACGCATGAATGAATGGAGAGAGAGAGAGAGTGAGAGAGTGACGGCAGGAAACTGGGTAGACACACACACACGCACGCACACACACACACACACACACACACACACACACACACACACACACACACACACACAATCATAACAAGCTACGTAAGTGAGCAGAGACTGAGTCAGCAGTCCTCCCTCTCTCCCCTCCTCTCTCCCCCTCTCCCCTCCTCCCCCGTCTGTGTGTCCATCACTGTGGCCTCCATTTGACTGTTAAATCACCTACTCAGCACAACAACACACACACAGACACACACACACACACACACACACACACACACACACACACAGAGAGAGAGAGAGAGAGGCGAATGGTGGCGACGCAAATCAGCTTCAGAGTCTGAGAGCAGCAGCAGAGCCTCGGCCGAGAGACACTGACAGATACTGCAGAGATAGAGAGAGAGAGAGTGTGTGTGTGTGTGTGTTTGAGAGTGTGTGTGTGTAGAAGACGAGGTGATGTAACAGATCTTATAGGATATCAAACGTGTGTGTGTAAGTGTGAGTGTGTGTGTGTGTGTGTGAGATGAAGATGGGCGATGGGAGCAGCGATGTGCAAACTGTCGGATAAAGTCGGTCAGCACGTGAGGAAGAGGTCGACAGGTAGGACACACACACTCACACACACACACACACGCTCAGTTTGTGTGTGTGAGTGAGTGTTGTGCGTATGTGTGTGTGTGTCGGAGTGTGTGTGTGTGTGTGTTTGTTGACATGAAGTCGGCTAAAAGGCTTCGTCCTCTCTACTGGAGTTATTACAATACTTAATGTTGCTGCTGGACTGAGGCCTGTGTGTGTGTGTGTGTGTGTGTGTGTGTGTGTGTGTGTGTGTGTGTGTGTGTGTGTGTGTGTGTGTGTGTGTGTGTGTGTGTGTGTGTGTGTGTGTGTGTGTGTGTGTGTGTGTGTGTGTGTGTGTGTGTGAGTGATCCACCACTAGAACTTGTGTAGTCGATGAAGTACGGGTGACCAACTGGGACAAACTTCCCACTGTGATAGATCTAACGTCTGTGTGTTGATATGATGATTAAGGCTGTGACTAAACGGTTTAATAACTCATTTATTTTTCTAATTAATCATTTTGTCTATAAAAAGTTGAAAAATATAATAAAAAGCAACAATTTTTCCAGTTTTATAAGATAAAACCTGCTGAAATTTGACTTTTTGTGTTTGATAAAAGACTAAAATGATGAGTCGGTTCTTTTTTATCCGTTATTGTTGTGAACTTCATGTTCATCTCATTAAGTGTTATTGATTTGTTAAAATTAAAAAGTTAGTTTGTTGTTTTGCTTTTGAAAAGTGTTGATAATTTCATAATTAAATTCCTTTTAATTGATGAAGAGGGACAATGTACATTGATAAACATTTTAAAATAAAGTAAATGTACTCAATTCTAGCTAAAAGCTAAAAAATTAGTTAAAATTAAAACGTTAGCTTGTTGTTTTGTTATTGAAGTGTTGATAATTTCATTTTCTAATGTAAGTTCCTATTTAAAAATCATATTAAAACAATTACAGATGTTTCTATTTAAGATCTGAACCATCAGATTTAGTTAAAGCAGATATCAGCTTCACGGCCGTTTCGGCTAATGCTGCGTTCAAGGCAGGCTTTTGAAACCGTAAGTTACAGCTTCAAGTCACAACTACGACTTGGTAGCGTTCCAGGTAACCCGTAGCTCGTGTTTTTACCATCCTGTTGTCTGTGAAAGTTCCCTATAACGGCCACTCGTAACTTCCGACCCGTGAACTCGTACCAGATCGAACTGGTATGACTTCACAGGAAGGAAAAACACAAAGTACGAGTTTCTTTGAACGCACCATGAGTTAGCAGCCCCCGCCCTTGTCTGGCATCAATTGGTCCTCGTGCTACGTCACCACATTCACGCGCATCCCTTGGCTGCACACACAGCCCTTCATGCCGTTCTCTCTCCTCATTGGATAACACTTGTATCCCACAAGGAAAATTTTCTCCTCGGGTTACAGCAGAGCAGAGTGACGGAGAGACTCGTGTTTAGGCTGAAATACTTCATGTAAGTGATTGCTGACGGAAAATAGGACTATTTAGGACTTATATTAACAAAAACATTCCACTGATATCTGCTTTAAAATTGCACTTTTACGTCACTAAACCTAAAAAATGAGCCTGGACCATGTGTTTATGTGTTAATATGAACAGATACAGTAGATAACAATAATACAGTAGTAATTAGTAATGCTGAGTTTGCAGCTTGTTGATAATTAGTGTTTTTAATCATATTTCATGTATTTATTGGTCATATTCAGGCTTTTAATCCCAGAATGCACCTCTCATTTTGGAGTTGCAGTTGATAATACAGTAATAATCACATGTGGAGCCAGTAGTTTAGTATCCAGATGTTCTGTAAAGGTCATGACCCGGAGGTGACGACGTTTCTCTATAAAGGTTTAATAATCATATAGTCACAAACAGTTGAAAGTTTCCAACTCCTCTACGCTCTTATTTTGAAAGTCTGCGGTCGCCACAGGTCAGAGTTTGCATGTCGTCGTTGGTTCCATTGCTCAGAGTTACTCAACGTCCACTTTGACATCAGGAGGAGATTTGCATGTACGTTACAGACACACACACACACACACACACTGGGTCGATGTGTGTGTGTGTGTGTGTGTGTGTGTTGAGTTTAACCCCTTCCTGTCCTGTCTGTGCTCCTCAGGCTGTAAGTACTCGTGTCACGCCGCCTGTCGCCACCGTGTGTCTCTGGACTGTCACGCTGCAGCGTCGCCGCTCAGCCAGGACCACATCAACAACAACAACACACAGCTGCACGTGAGTACACACTGCTCAGCGTGTGTGTGTGTGTCTGTGTGTGTGTGTGTGCAGCCTCTGGCTTTACTTCCTGTATGTGTGACATTTTTTTCCACCTTTAACACCTGAGATTTCACCATAAAGTCCATTTAGTAGCTTTAAAACTGCAAAATAAAAAGTATTTAGATTATGTCAGGGTTTATATAACCTCAAGTTTAGATATCAGGATTTATTTCTAATAATAATAATGGTGATACATATATGTTTGGCACCAAATCATATTCATGTAGAGTCAGTAAGAACATGAACTTCAAATACAAGAACAGCCTTTAAAGAATTAGTCGTTTTTATTTAATTTCGTGATAATAATGATAAACATATAATATTAACCCGTTGTCTTCCTGCGTCAAGGAAGAGAGGAAGAGAGGAAGGAAGGAAAGAAGGAAGGAAGGAAGGAAGGAAGGAAGGAAGGAAGGAAGGAAGGAAGGAAGGAAGGAAGGAAGGAAGGAAGGAAGGAAGGAAGGAAGGAAGGAAGGAAGGGATTTGGGAAAGAAGAAAGGGGAAAAGGAAGGAAAGAAAGATGGAGAAGGGGGAGCAGATTGGGTTAATTGGGTCAAAAAGGAATGAAGAAGAAGAAGTTAGGGTGAAGGAAGGAAGGAAGGAAGGAAGTAAGGAAAAAAGGATGGTGGAAAGAAGGAAGGAAAAAATGAAGAAAAGAAGGATGGAGGGAAGGAACAGATTGGGTCAAGGAAGGAAGAAGAAGTAAGGATGAAGGGAAAGAAGGGAGGGGGGAAGGAAGGAAGGAAGGAAGGGAAAAGGGATTGTGGAAAGAAGGAAGGGGAAAAGGGAGGAAAGAAAGATGTAGAAGGGGTCTCCCCCTGAGATTGGGTCAATTGGGTCAAGGAAGGAAGAAGAAGTAAGGATGAAGGAAAAGAATGGAGAAAGGGAGGAAGGAAGGAAAGAAGGAAGGAAGGAAGGAAGGAAGGAAGGAAGGAAGGAAGGAAGGAAGGAAGGAAGGAAGGGAAAAGGGATTGTGGAAAGAAGGAAGGGAGAAAGGAAAGAAAAGAAGGATGGAGGAAAGGAACAGATTGGGTCAATTTGAAGGTTTTGTTTTGTTGCCGTAGTACCGTCTGTGACCACATGGGGGCGCTGTCGTCCAATCAGAGGCCTCAGTGAGCTGCTGGGCCAAAGTCAACACACACACACACACACACACACACACACACACACACACACAGTGAAGTGTTTTCTGTCTTATCGTGACAATAATATTATTCCACATGGAGCCGACGTGCGTTCGGGTCAAAGGTCACAAACTCACAACGACAGAGTTGATCCAGTAAAACGTTAAAACACTGACGATGTTATTATATAAAACTGGAATATACGAATGGAAGGAGACGCCCGTGTGTGTGTGTGTGTGTGTGTGTGTGTGTGTGTGTGTGTGTGTGTGTGTGTGTGTGTGAGCTCTAACATGTGTTTTCTGTCATATCTCAAATTCCTTCCTGCTGTGATAAAATTTTGGACCTGAAGTCGGTGCAACACACACACACCCATCCCATAATAATACATCATGCACCAAGAACTCTGCGTATGAGATTCCTAGAAGAGTGAACCCTGGGTGTGTATGAGATCTGGTTGATGATAGTTGACTAACTGGATTATTATATTACATTACATTACATTACATTACATATATTATATTATATTATATTATATTATATTATATTATATTACATTATATTATATTGTTGTAACATAAATGTAATCAAACACTTCATGTTAGTGTTTATATTGTGTGATTGACAGACCAACACTGGCACTTCCTCTTGTTCCTTCAGAATAAAAACTGCTGTGTTTTGCACCGTCAGTGTTTTTTCTTTCTTTCTTTCTTTCTTTCTTTCTTTCTTTCTTTCTTTCTTTCTTTCTTTCTTTGAAACACAATAATGAAAAAAAGATTTGGTCATAAACTCGTCTCACATTTTGTCGACAGCAGCTGAAAACTAACCCGTCGACTTGTCTGTGGTTTGAGGCTCAGCAACATTCAGAGCTGAGAGCAGCAGCAGCAGTAGCAGCACTGTGGCTGGTTGGATTCAAAATACCAGTTTTGTGCTTTTGCTTTTGCAGCTGGATTCAGAAAGGTTTCAGTGTTTAGTTCACATGTGCAGTGTTAGGTTCATGTTTGATAAATTCAAACCAATCTCATCATCTTCTTTCAGTTCCTCTGGGTTTGTTTTTTTAGTGGTTAATTGTTAAAGGGATAGTAGCATTTTTTTTAAAGTGGGGTTGTATGATCTACAAATAGCCTTTAAGTACTTTAATTGCAGTAGCAGACTCTCTGCACTCCTCCCGTTAGCAACGCCAGCCCATAATAGCCCTGCCCAGAGATTTACAACATACAGTGTTGTGAACGGACCCAAAGAAACGGCCTATTTTCACGGCCTAAAAGAGGTTTTACGTGAAAAAAAATACACAGTTCCATTGTTCACTATAATATAATATTTTCCAGCCCTTCAAAGTGCAGGAAAAACACAGTTTTTATTTGGACCTAACCAACTGCTGATCGGTGGGCGCTAACCCTGGGCGGAGGGATACGTGAGTTGGTTAGGTCCAAATAAAAACTGTGTTTTTCCTGCACTTTGAAGGGCTGGAAAATATTATATTATAGCGAACAATGGAACTGAGTTTTTTTTTTTTCAGGTAAAACCTCTTTTAGGCCGTGAAAATAGGCCGTTTCTTTGGGTCCATTCACAACAATGTATGTTGTAAATCTCTGGGCAGGGCTATTATGGGCTGGCGTTGCTAACAGGAGGAGTGCAGAGAGTCTTCTACTGCAATTAAAATGTGGTGCAGGTCAGGCGATCAGATAAAAATGTGTTTTATTTTCAGTTTCTCTGGATCATTTGATAAAAAAAAATTAAAAAAAAGGCGTTTGGTTTGAAAGGTTTTTCACCATCAGCTGCTGCGAAGCGACACGTTTTCACACTGAGAGTGAGTTTCCTCCTCTCTGTGTGTCTGTGGTTTGTGGTGGAGACGTCGTCGTCTGGAGACTGAATGTCAGAGATAATAATAACAAGACACAGGCTCTCTACTGTGCTCCGTTACTATGGCAACGGACAGTATTTTACTTTACATAGTCCATGATTTTCATCATTATAAGACTCTTGTTGATAATATTCAGCACATAGATGAATATAAATGAAGAAACGGTACAAAAAAACGTGTTAAATCAGTTTTTCTGTGTGAATGAAGACGTGCAGGTGGAGACTCAGTGTGTGTGTCATGTTGTAAATATCTCAGTGCACTCACACACCTGTGTCAGCGATCACAGTGAAAGTGATCTGACCGGGCGTTCAGCCAGAGTGTAACATTAGTGTGTGTGTGTGTGTGTGTTGTTGGCAGGGAGAAGTGAGATGTTAATTAAACATCAGACTGTACGACGGACGGTTGTGTGAGCGACTTCACTTGAGTTTCTCTTCTTTTTCTTCAACTTTACAGGGAGAAACTTTCCTTTTTTACTTCAGTTTATTTGCAGATTTATTTTAATCAGATAATAAATGACCATGTTTTATTAGATTATTGATAGATCGATAGATTTTTAATTGTCATTCACACCATGAAACATGAGGAATGAGATGCGGTACAGTACTCAGGTCTCAACACTACAGTAATAAAGTAAATAATGAATAAAACACTAAAATAGAAAAAGTCTATGGAAGTAAAAGTGAATAAAAATATATTAGATTAATCAGAAAGTGATAGATTCTATTGATTTATATTGATCGCAGGGGGAAATACACAGTTAATTCAGCCTTAAAAGCTGAAATGTCGATATAATTAAGTAAATAGTAAGTACATTTTATTTGTATAGCACTTTTCATTGAAAGGGTTCACAAAGTGCTTCACAACAGAAAGGAAATCGCAAGATACAGGGAGTAAAACAATAATACACAGTTTAAAATACAAAGATATAATATAATATATAAGATATAATGATGTGCACATTAATTCATCTATAGCTATAATCAATAATAGCATTTCTACGGTGGCCCAAAGAGATCAAAAACACAGTTAAAAACACATGCAAAGGCTTTAATGTGGTGAATGAAGCTACAGATTAAGTAATAATAATGATAATTTAGCTTTTAGACGTGTATGTCACTGATTTCTGTCCCCGCAAACACTTTTTTGGTGCATGTTTTTATGTCTTTGCATGTGTTGTTGACCCCTCAGGGCCACCGTACATATGCATTCATCCACTGCTTTTGCTTTTTGTTCTTTCAGTATGTTTTGATTCTGATATTTAACATGTTTAATGCAGGTTCTTAACTTCATCCATCATCATCACTGTGTCTGTAGTGAGTTCAGTACAAACAAGCAGCAAATAAAAGCCGATAAAATCAGCATCAGTCCTGAATTATCTCTAATTGTCTGAATTGTCGCAGCGATGAAGCTGAAAAAAGCTGCGACGACGTCCGACAAAACAGACGCAGAGCAGAGATGAAATGTGAAGTTTGACGTCAGACTGCGTCGAGAAACCTCGTTAGCAGACAAAACTCAGACTGTTCGACAAACACTCGCTCACTTAATGTAATGTAATCACCGGGCAATTCAATCAGCCGGCCTCAATCTGCAGCGCATGGACACACGGACACCAGAAACCAGAAACCCGTGAACTCTGGGAAAATACAAGTGTGTTTTCATACAGATTTTAGTTTTTTTGTTTGCTTGTGTCAGAAATAATGTGGTGAAGTGTCGCAGGGCCGCCAGGAAAATACAACATTATCTTCAAAAGGCTGAAAGACTTTGATACTTTTGAAAGGTTTTTTTCTTATCTTGGACATGAAAGACTAGTAATTCTCTCCAGAGTTAACAACAGTCTGACCTCGTTTTTGTTTTATTCACAGTGTGGACTCGAGACGTTTTTCTATTTTTAAACAGGTGGTGGTGGAATCCAAAACCAGTTTTAGCTTCTGCCCCGTCTAAATGAACAAATATTTACTCATGACTCGGCATCATCACACCTCAGTGTGGACGTCAGCTCAGTAAATGAGGTTTTAAGAGGTGGATGTGCTCGAAGAAAATGCTAAAATTTAGGAAAAATAATCGTATAATCCCTAAATTCGCTGTGTGAAGTCATTTTTCAATGCAAATTCTTAATTTAATTGATAGAAAAGGTAAATTACGTCTCATTTTTGGCATCACAAACATTAAATTCCTGTTGATTTGGAGGTTAAACTTTGATTTTATTCTGAAAAGCTCCTGATGAATCATTCAAGTACAGTGGGAAACATGAACATCCTGAGCATATACTGTAGGCCTATACAGTGTGAGCACCAGCCTGTCCTCTGTCTATCTGCTCTGTGATTGGTCCAGATGGACACAGAGCAGGTGGTAGATGATTGACATTTAGGAAATGGAGGGATGAGGCCGACATGGGGTTTCACTTCCTGTCCGCTGGGAAAGACAAACACAGACGGAGGCAGAGGAGAGTTAAACAAAAGGCGGCAGAATAAACATGGAGTCGACTGAACGGACGGAGAGGAATGTTGATGTGTTTTCTCTCTCCTTTCGTCTCATTATTAACACCTCCGGGTCAGAGCTCCACGTCGTTAATCTGAGTCTGGACTAATAAAGATTTAACATCTTGTATTGACTTTTCAGTGAAACATCTGCAAACAACTGAAAAAAATGAAGCTTAGCTATATCTATTATCTCTCCATTTCCTCACAGTTAGCGCCCCTGTTAGCTCATATGCAACATGTTGTGCATGTTTACAATTATGATTTAAACCTTTTTGGTGATAGTTTTATAATAGATAGTAGGCTATTAAATAATAAATCCATTCTTGCAGCTAAATTTCTTACTCTCTGTCCTCTAAATGGTCAAAATTAAATAATAAATAGGCCACAAAAGGTGCTAGCGTGTTAACAAGCTCTGTAGCAATTAGCATAGGCTATTAGGCCTAGGTTATTTGCATTTTATGTAGCTAGCCTAGCCTATTTCTAAAGGGTCAGAGTTGATATTTAGATTAAATACAACATGTCAAGCCAAAACTCTTTTTATCAGGTTTTTTTAGTTTCTAACCTGAGTCTAGCATGCTAACGTAGCGTAGGCCTATATTAGCCTATTAATTACAAGCAACATGTTAGCATGTTATACATTTTTTCCAAAAGTTATAAGATAGAGATAAATGTTAAAATGTTAAAAGTAGAAATGAGCCATGAAGTTGGAAAACAGACTAGGCTATATTTGCTAACTTTAGCCACCATCCGGGCTAGCTCGTAGCCGCGACTGAATCTGAATTTAGCAAACCCATTGGCTAGAGTTTTGCTTTATTTCTCATGAATTAAACGTTTAATTTGTAAGAGGAAGAACGTCTAATTTGTTCTGTGAGAAGTCACTCATTTTAATCGGAAGTGATCATAAATGCTACAATTAGCATCGTAGCATAGCATCCCTATGTTAGCATAAGAAAATCAGGTTTAAAGCTGTTATGTCAGCGGGGTGTCGGAGTGGAGAGCCGTCCCCCTTAGAGTGAAAGATTAGCAGTTATTTCATAATTATAAATGTCTGATCTTTTTTCCAAATCAGAAGTTACAGAGGTCGTATAGCGGGAGTGTGAGCAGGAGGGTCGGAGCTGAGGAGAGAGAACGAGACGATGCTTTTAAAGAGTCAGAAAAGTAAATTTAACAAAAGACAAAGAGGAATGTTAATGTGTTTTCCCTCAGGGTTTTATGGTCAGTCATTAACAGTTATTGGCTCGGGTTTAGAGCCGGGCTGGGCTCACACTACAGTAAACACACACTTAACACACACACACACATAGGCTACACACACATAGCTACACACACACAGTGTTGTATAACTTGAGAAAATACATTTAACTGTGGGAATTTGTTGATCTTCTCAGACCTGTTGTTACATTTCTTTGGTTTTGACTTCTCTGTTACATCACCGTCATTAAGATGAAGGTTGAACCGACACAGACGTGTAGTTAGGCTACAGGTGAAAAAGCTGCTGGTTATTGGGCTAAATTAACCCTTATATTGTTAATCCAGATATTAATGTGATATTTAAACAATAAATAGGCTATTCTGATCAGTCTGTACAGTTAAAGTTGGAGCTGCTGCCTTTGAGCTCACTGTGTTGGTTTGTTATTCCTATACTAATAAAGCTATATAGGCTAAAAACACAAGATAAACTGCAGTATTCTGTGACACTTATCTCTTTATACAACTGTGTGTTACTGCGACATGTTTACAGTTGTGCTGCTGTGGTTGTGTTGTGTACGTCCTGATAATTATGGACATTACGGGTTTATTATGAAATGAACATCATGTGGGTGCAGGGAAACATAATTTGAGTTTAATTTAAATGAAGGAGACGTCTGAGGTTTGTTATTAAGCTGCAGAGCTGCACGACGCTGTGATAGGCCTACTTTATCTTTTTATGTTGTGTTTTAATTCTCATCTCGGTGCTGAACGTTGAGTTTGTTCATCGTCAGACAGAAGGAGACAGCAGCACGAATGTTAGAAATGGGAACTCCTCTTTAATCGTTTCCCCTCTGAACTGTGTGTGTATGTGTGTGCACTGCTAAAAATCAAATATCTTACCAAGAATATTTGTCTTATTTTTAGTCAAAATGTCATTTCTAGTCAAAACTTATCTCATTCTACTTAAAATAAGACTCGTCACATTAAAAAGCAGCTTGTTTTTATACACTTTTTACTTCTTTCAAGCATATTTTCACTTAATATAATCTGATAGTGGAGCAAGTTTTTCTTTCTTATTACAAGCACAAAAAACTTGCTTTCACTGGCAGATTTTTCTATTTATTTAAAGTGAAAATGTGTTTGAAACAAGTGAAAATGATCTAAAAACAAGTTAATTTTTAGGTGATGAGTCTTATTTTAAGTGGAAAGGGATTCGTTTTGACTAGAAATTAGACATTTTGACAAGAAATAAGACAAATATTCTTGGAAAGATTTTGAGTTTTTGCAGTGTGCATCTGTTTGTGTGTTTCCAGATAAAAACATAAACATCTGCTCTGCAGCTCTAAATGTTTCTGAGCAGGAAAAAATATCAAACCAGCAGCAAAAGTCGAGATTCAGCAGAAAGTAAACTGGGGTGGGGCGCACACACACACACACTTGGATCAGTCAGGCTAAATCCTCTAACTGCAGCCACTAAATCATCTGAGAGTTAAAAAAAAAAATGCACACAGTGTCATTCTAGATGGTTTAACTACACACACACACACACACACACACACACACACACACACACACACACACACACACACACACACACACACACACACACACACACAGAGGTCAGAGGTCAGGTTCAACCATGTTTTATTTAGCCTCGCTGTCATTTTTATCTGATCTAATTTCATCCACGGTATAAATATTATTATGTTTTATTCTCAGCTGCTTCTTTAGAGCAAAGTTTGAGCTGTTTTTTATTTTATTTTTTATCACACATTATTCTTGTCAGATTATAAAAAACTCCACCGAGCATTTTTTTCCAGGCAGAAAAGTTATTTCTGTGTCAGTTTGTCCTGTTGTTGCTTCTTATTTTAAAGCTGCACTCTATCCTCCATCACTAGAAAACACACACACACACACCAGGGCCGTTGCTAGGAATTCTGGGCCCCCTTAAAGAATACTAAAGTGGGCCCCTCCCCCTAACTTTTCGTTCTTTATTTAGCCTTCTTTGTTTTGATGCTAATGCAGCATTACACTGCAAAAACTCAAGTATCTTAGCAAGAATATTTGTCTTATTTCTAGTCAAAATGTCATTTCTAGTCAAAACAAATCTCATTCTACTTAAAATAAGACACATCATATTAAAAGTAGCTTGTTTTTAGACACTTTTTACTTCTTTCAAGCATATTTTCACTTGGAATAAGTAGAAAAATCTGATAGTGGGTCAAGTTTTTCTTCCTTATTACAAGCACAAAAAACTTACTTTCACTGGCAGATTTGTCTATTTATTGTGAATTTAAGTGAAAATTATCTAAAAACAAGTAATTTTTTAGGTAATGAGTCTTATTTTAAGTGGAAAGAGATTAGTTTTGACTAGAAATGAGACATTTGGACAAGAAATAAGACAAATATTATTGGAAAGATGTTGAGTTTTTACAGTGTACTATGAGTATTAGTCAGGGTCTTACGCAGAATAAATCAGTCATACAAAGATTAGACTACTGGGGTTTTTTATGGGCCCCACTGGGCGCTGGGCCCCTAGGATTATCATCACCTTTCTCCCCTATACAACGGCCCTGCACACACACAAAGAGGCTGCTGCTCTGAGATCTGCATCAGCATCAACCATCTGGTTTCTCTGAGTCCTTCCTGTAAACAAACATCGTTACCTTACCGTCTTCTTCTTATCGTCTCTCTCTCTCTCTCTGTCTCTTCCTCTCCGTCCATCTTCTCTCCACTCGTCTAATCAGTCGTCCATTGTGTGAAGGAGAAAACGAGCAGAGAGGAGTCGGAGGAGGAAACGACACAATCAGACATTGTTGTTGAGATAAAAATGTAAAAAAAAATTAAAAAATAAAGTAAAAACTGCTTCCTGCTTCCCACATCTGATCTGAACTGCAGCATCGTCTCCATAGCAACAGTATTATGACATCATTACTGTAATAGTGCAGGAAATGGAAGAGAAACGAAGTTCATTCATACAGATGAAAATGAACCGGTTTCTACGACGGAGTATTAGGGCCACATTGAGGAAAAAAAGAAAACACACAGACTTCCAGAATAAAGTCATAAATTTACGAGAATAAAGTCGTAAATTTACGAGAATAAAGTCGTACATTTACGAGAATAAAGTCGTACATTTCATACGAGAAAAAAAGTCGAAACATTACGAGAATAAAGTGGTAATTTACGAGAATAAAGTCGTACATTTACCAGAATAAAGTCGTAAATTTCATACGAGAAAAAAAGTCGAAACATTACGAGAATGAAGTCGTAAATTTACGACTTCATTCTCGAAGTTTGTGATTTTTTTATTTGTCAATGTGGCCCCTAATACTCCGTCGGTTTCTGCGTATATGTTGAGTTTTTTTTTAGTTTTTTTTTATCATTGTTAATAAATAGACTCTTGTTTTTCAGTAGAAGCCACTTCTACTTCTACTCATCCATCACCTGCTTTTAATCATAGCCTCTAAAAACTCAATTAATTATTGATCTATTATTATTTTAGACCGGTTGGTACAAGTATTTTTGCTTGTTTCTTCATAAATCGGCTTCAAATGCTGAAACAAACTAACCTCAGCAGTATTAGATAGATGTGTTTGCACTCATCATGCTGGGTCGTATACGGCGATGTCATGCAGCCAGCGTGACATAAAACAGGTTTTAATGATGATAACGTCTGATATAAGAGGCTTCACCTTTCAGCAGGAAATCAAACACGGATCATTATCACAAATTCTACACTTTCCTTCACCTGTGAGCTATTTGTTGTTGTTTTTTTTAGCACCTTTTTCCTCATTGTTTTGGTTTTTCAGGTCAGATATAGTCTCTGATGGGGCAGGTACGTTCACCTGTACAGCTTTTATATAAGGCGTGTCAACTCATTTACAGATGGTGTGCTTGAAAATTCTGGTGAAACAGTGTTTAAAAAGGTTGACAAAACAATTACAAAGCTCTTAAATGAACTTTTAGAAGTTATAATGTGACTTAAACAATGCTTTTGTTTGTGATTTTCACCAAAAATGTCAGAAAAATCTTGCTTTAGACTATTTCGAATCAAGTGTTTGCTATTAGACCATCAAACGATTATGAATAAATCAATGTGTTTCTGCACATTTGTCTCAAGAGGAACAGTTACACAATGATAATAAACTTTATTTATAGAGCACTTATCAAACGAAAGTACAAAGTGGTATCTACGATGGCCGATGTCATGCAGCGTGACATAAAATATATATAAGAGGCTTCACCTTTCAGCAGGAAAACACTGATCATTATCACAAATTCTGCACTTTCCTTCACCTTTGAGCTATCTGTTGTTTTTTTTAGCATCTTTTTCCTCATTGTTTTGGTTTTCCAGGTCAGAGTGGGAATATTAGAGTTATATTACATTTAATATGAGTCCCAAACAGCCTTAATTATATGATAAATTACACACAGGGCAAAAAACATTAGGTATACAGATCATAAAACATAATTTTCAAATCATTTGTAATTTAAATTCACCAGTACAAATAGCAATAGACCAGACAAGAGACACAAAGAATTGTTTAAACATGTAGTTTAAAAACTCATAAATGCATCAGCGCTGCTTTAAACTGTGGTTGGTTGGTCCCAGAAACAGATCCCAGACCACAGAAGTGTCTCGGTGTCTCAGTGAGTTTGGTTTGAAATGATTCACTCACCGTAAGAATCGTTTAACTTTAATAAAGTTTGGAAACAAAACATATAAAAAAACAAAAAAGAAAAAGCCAAACTTTTTGCCAAAGCAGAAAAATCAACTGGATGTTTGGTTACTGTTTGTTCTGGAGGTTAAAATCAAAAATACAAACGCTCCAAAGAAAACTAAAACTAAAAAAATTATAAAGAACACAACTCATGTCAAACAAAGACACAACAAAGAAGAACCACAAACCACAGAGATATGTGGAACCAAAAAAGACGAGACAGATGTTGGAACAACAGTTTGACTGATTTACACTCCACACACTGCAAAAACTCAACATCTTTCCAAGAATATTAGTCTTATTTCTTGTAAAAATGTCTAATTTCTAGTCAAAACTAATCTCTTTTCACTTAAAATGAGACTCATCACCTAAAAATGAACTTGTTTTCAGATCATTTTCACTTATTTCAAACTAATTTTCAATTGAAATAAGTAGAAAAATCTGCCAGTGAAAGCAAGTTTTTGGCGCTTGTAATAAGAAAGAAAAACTTGCTCCACTATCAGATTTTTCTTCTTATTTCAAGTGAAAATATGCTTGAAATAAGTAAAAAGTGTCTAAAAACAAGCTACTTTTTAATGTGATGAGTCTTATTTTAAGTGGAAAGAGTTTAGTTTAGACTAGAAATGACATTTTGACTAGAAATAAGACAAATATTCTTGGAAAGATTTTGAGGTTTTTTGTTTTGTTTTGTTTTTTTACGTCAGAGCATGTTGTAAATGTTGTTTTTAAAGGCTCCATATAAACAAAGGAATTGTTACACTGCAAAAACTCAAATATCTTACCAAGAATATTTGTCTTAATTCTAGTCAAAATGTCATTTCTAGTCAAAACAAATCTCATTCTACTTAAAATAAGACTCATCACATTAAAAAGTAGCTTGTTTTTAGACACTTTTTTACTTCTTTCAAGCATATCTTTTACTTGAAATAAGTAGAAAAATCTGATAATGGAGCAAGTTTTTCTTTCTTATTACAAGCACAAAAAACTTGCTTTCACTGGCAGATTTTTCTACTTATTTCAAGTGAAAATTTGTTTGAAAGAAGTGAAATTATCTAAAAACAAGTTAATTTTTTAGGTGATGAGTCGTATTTTAAGTGGAAAGAGATTAGTTTTGACTAGAAATTAGACATTTTGACTAGAAATAAGACAAATATTCATGGAAAGATGTTGAGTTTTTGCAGTGCAACCACAACCAGGACTGTGTGGTCTGTGATTGTTTTTATAAGTGCACATCCATACAGAGAGACAGAGGCAGACAAAGACGCTCAGACACAGTGGGCACAGTGTGCAGGGATGAATTATCGCCGCCTGTATGACACTGTAATCTTTGTGGATTGTGGAGGATTAACTGCTCGGTCGGTCAGATGCAGGTCTGACAGACACAGCTCCCCCATCATCATCATCATCAGCTGCTGTCTGCTGCAGAAACACGACACCGGCCCTGCTGCACGGCTCAAAGACCCAACAACAGACCAGTCCCATTGATTCCCTTCCGTGTCTTTTGGCTCCCGACAAGTCCCAACATGGCCGAGTGTGCAGCGAACGCACCGTAGAGTTGAGAGCGAGCCAGCGAGCGCCAGCTGACAGGGTTACAGTCTGGTTATTCTTGTCTTTATGCCATTTTTTTATTCATTGTTTACGGTTTATTCTTATAAAAATGTTCTTTTACAGTAAAAATGTAGCAAAAACTACATGAACAGTAGATGTTTCCCGTCTCTATAAACTCCACAATTGAGAAATCTTAAATTAAAATCACATAGATGACAAGATAATAGATTATTTTGATCATTATGTAACATTTCTTCCTCGTCATAATACTGTTTTTTGTTTTCATCATGCAGGCAAATTCATATAAGATAATATATATATATAAATGTAACAAACTCACAACTAAAGCATGGCCTCGCTGCTCCACCCAACTGAGCTATACAACACTTTTGTTTGAGTTATTATCGCTAATACTATTTTCAGATTGGCTGATTGTCGCTAATTTGAGACAGCTCAACAGAGCAATCTGCCTTTTGCATCATCTATTCATAGATGTGTGACGAGTTTTATCACTTCTCAGCGTGATAAATGTCATGTGTGGTGTGTGAACTGATTGAAATGAGCAGCCTACGTCAAATGCTCAATGCCTGAGACTCGAGAGCCCTGATAGATTCTTTATTTGTCATTAAAGGAATAGTTCTTAATAATTCTTCAAAGTGCATCTGGAGACCCAGGAGGCTGGTTCGTAGTCTAATGAAAACTTTATATGAGATTAACAGGGCCCGGCACAAAAACGTCCATAAAACTACACAAAAACAATTTAATATTCCTCCACACTGCTCGTCCGCTGCAATCCAAGTGTCCTGAAGGGAGATAGTCCAGAGTTTACTGGAAACAACGTCATTTAGGACGTTTTTACAGCCTAAACAGTCCTGTATTGAATTTGCGATACACGCGGACGTGACCGGACTTGTAAACTCTGGACTATATCCCTTCAGGACACTTGGATTGCAGTGGACGAGCAGTGTGGAGGAATATTAAATGGTTTTTGTGTAGTTTTATGGACGTTTTTGTGTCGGCTGCTATTGACTCTCATATAAAGTTTTGGTTGGACTACAAACCGGCCTCCCGGGTCTCCAGATGCACTTTGAGGAATAAAAAACTACTCCGGAGTATTCATCAGCATGAGGGTGAATTTCATTTTTTGGTGAACTATTCCTTTAATGTCTATAGGGATAAGAAATGATAAATACAATGTACATGGCTGACTTTAAACAAGAGAAATAAAACAAATAGTAAAACTGCAGCGTGTTAGCTACTGTTGACTGGATTCGTACGATTTTCTGAGTCAAAGATCCGACTCTAGGGGGCGTTCGAGATTAAAAGTCCAACTCTGCATCAATCTTGATCTTGATACATCAGTGACAAAGACAAACATTAATCCTGCTGCTGCTGCTGCTGCTTCTTTCACAGCTTTGATCAAACTCAGGCCTTTTCCAGCCTGGTTTAATAATATAAGCAGCTTTTCCTGGGAAACCTGCAGAGTTAAACCCAGATCAGATCAGATCAGATGAGTTTGATACCAGCGCAGCGACAGCGTCCGTCTTATCCGGTGGTTAACTCAGTAACAAAACCTGCTCTTCTGTGCTGTGCTGTGCTGTGCTGCATGATCAGGAAATAAAAACCCCGGTTTAAAGGGATAGTTCACCCAAAATTCAAATTTCAAATTATAATGGTTGTGAATGGGCCTCACTTTTCTTCGTCCAAAAAGACACACCAAAAAACATCCAAATACCTCCATGCTGCTCGTCTGTAATGTCCCTCTTGTATTGAAGCCCCGACATGAGAAATTGTTCCGAAAAAAATTAAATATGTCTATATTTTAAGCTTGTTTGTAGCGGAAGCTCCCAGTGTCTCAGTTCACTGCTCTTCCTGTGTCATTTGCACTGACCGGCGGAACAATTTCTCATGTTGGGGCTTCAATACAAGAGGGGCATTTCTAGACGAGCAGTATGGAGGTATTTGGATGTTTTTTGGACGAAGAAAAGTGGTATCCATTCACAACCATTACAGTATATGGACAAATACTGCTGCGCGGACCCCCCCCCCCCGTAACTCAGAGAAGCCACGGAGGACTCTGAAACTTCTCCCAGCCCTTAGTCCACATGAGGGTGAGTAGATAATGAGTGAAATTTGAATTTTGGGTGAACTATCCCTTTAACCGTCGTGCACGTGAGCAGCAGGAGTCAGGATCAGTGCATCAGTCCTGCAAAAAAGCAAACTGAGTCCATTTTTTTTCTTTTTCTTGCTCAGTTTGTGGGAGGAGGTTCAAAGGAAAAGAGATCGGTATCAGGGTGGGACGCTCCAACAGATCCTCTCTTTCTATGCATGTGTGTGTGTGTCTATGTGTGTGTGTGTGTGTGTGTGTGTGTGTGTCTATGTGTGTGTGTGTGTGTGTGTGTGTGTGTGTAGGCTACAGTGTATGTTTGTTTGCGCTTATCTCGGATCCATTTCTTATCCAGACGTGTGATCTCGGCTGCAGATACGGAGCAGCAGCTCTGACACACATTCACACAGCGACACACTGACCCTGCTGTCAGACAACACAGACACACACACACACACACACACACACACACACACACACACAGGCTTTAATTGTGTTTTTAATGGAGTTAAACAATGAACCAAGAGCTCGTGCGTTTGTGCTCGTGTTGATTTTATATTGTTTTTATTATTTTTTATGTGGAAAAGTTTGAGATTTTTACTGTAAAACGAGTTCAGCTGAAGTCACAGAGGAAGGTGGACGATTAAAGGGATAGTTCACCCAAAATTCAAATTTCACTCATTATCTACTCACCCTCATGTGGACTAAGGGCTGGGAGAAGTTTCAGAGTCCTCCGTGGCTTCTCTGAGTTACAGGGGGTCTCGGCGTAGCAGTGCATGTCCATATAACGGTTGCAAATGGATACCAACTGTCTTCGTAACAAAAAGACACACCAAAAAACATCCAAATACCTCCATGCTGCTCATATGTAATGTCCGTCTTGTATTGAAGCCCCGAAATGCGAAATTGTTAAGAAAAAAATTAAATAAGTCTATATTTCAAGCTTGTTTTGTAGCGGAAGCTTCTCGAAGCTCCTCTTCCCGGTTCGTCAAATTTGGACGAACTGGGAAGAGGAGCTTCCGCTACAAACAAGCTTGAAATATAGACTTATTTAATTTATTATTTAACAATTTCGCATTTTGGGGCTTCAATACAAGACGGACATTACATACGAGCAGCATGGAGGTATTTGGATGTTTTTTGGTGTGTCTTTTTGTCACGAAGACAGTTGGTATCCATTTGCAACCATTATATAACTTCTCCCAGCCCTTAGTCCACATGAGGGTGAGTAGATAATGAGTGCAATTTGAATTTTGGGTGACCTATCCCTTTAATTGTGTTTTAATAGCGTTAAACAATGAACCAAGAGCTCGTGCGTCTGTGCTCATGTTGATTTTATATTTTTTTAATGTTTTTATGTGGAAAAGTTTGAGATTTTTACTGTAAAACGAGTTCAGCTGAAGTCACAGAGGAAGGTGGACGATTAAGCTGGAAAAGCAAGAAGATCTTATCACGCGAATAAATATGAGTGTGTGTGTATGAATGTGTATATGTGTGTGACTGTGTGTGTGTGTGTGTGTGTGTGTTTGGCTGGTAACACTAGATCTCACACAGTTGTGTCATTGTGCTGCAAGACGTTTCCTCTCAGCAGCAGCAGCGTGGTGAGTCCGGAGCAGCTGTGTTTCCTGATCCTGTTAGCTTCTCAGTCAGCACTCGGCTAGAAAAATAAAAATATTATTTCAAATGAAAGCTCCACTTCCTCCAAATCTGCACACAGCTCCCCCCCCGTCAGCCAGAAAAGTAGAATAATGTGCACTCAGCGCTGATTAAACCAGCATGTGGGCCAGAAAAGTGGCTGTAATGAATTTGACCTCCAATCTGAAGCTTTATCTTTGTTTTTTTTGTTTTTTTTTGTCCAAACTGAAGCTGCAAACGTCGGCAACTGTAAAAATGTGAGTCGATATGAGCTGAGACCTGCTCTGTGTGTTGTTAGTCACAGTTTATCACAGTGGACAACGTTATCAGCGGGGTCACACAGGTCTGAAGCCGCCTCCTCCTCCTCGCCTCCGTCCCCGTGACTGCAGCTTATTTAACTGCAGATAAATGCATTCAGTTCAAAAGGCCTGAAACGTGAGCTGTTTGAAGGTTCACATTGTGCATCGGTATTTCGTTTCAAGAGTTCATTCTGAATCATTTGTAGTTTGAATTGGGTTTTATTACCCAACATTTTGAACTCATTCTATGATTATTTGACACTTTTATACTATTGATTGTGTGCTGTTTGTTTTGTGAAGTGAACTTTAATTTCAAATTTAATTCATAGTTTCGGTCACAATATTTAAACCAGTCACCTGTTTTTGTTGTTTGTTATCTGACCAGTGTGCTATTACACACTAGCGTTATTTTATTATTTTATTTATTTAGCCTACTAGTCTCGCCAATTGTTGTGTTAAAATACAATAATGTAAGAGGTAGGCCTATAATACGTCCGCTGACCGTCTACTTCCTTTGAAACTGCCTGGACGCTCACAGTTACTCGGTATCGTAAAAGTGACATGCGATGAGGCTAGCCAGTTAGCATGCTACTTACAGTAAAGCAGAAGTAAGCGATCCGGTGGTTTTGGCTAACTTCCTGTCAGCCGATGGAGTTAGCAGTCCCCGCCCTCGTCCCTACGTCACCACATTCACGCGCATCCCTTGGCTGCACACACAGAGAGGACCGCCCCTTTATGCCGTTCTCTCTCCTCATTGGATAAAGGTTGTAGGATACAAGGAAAGTTTTCTCCTCGGCTCAGAGCAGAGCAGAGTGACTGACAGACCCGTGTTTCAGACCAAACACTCTATGTAAATGATTGCCGATGGAAGATATAACTATTTACGACTTAAATATTAACACAAACATTCTGCTTACTTCTGCTTTAAGTGTAATGTTTACAAGTCACTATTATAATGCATTGTGGATTGATGGACTTGGCTAAATGCTAAGCTAAGCTAAGCTACCAGTGCGCATGTGTTATTTTCATTATTGGTAACACATTTGTGTCCTTGTGTGTCAGGGCCACCGTAGTTCATGGACAACAGCAGTTTGCTCGCAGAAATAGTTTCTGGACGTCTCTCTAAAGAGGAACTGTCCGGTAGCTTTTCCGCTGTTTTTCCAACCCTCCTCTCGGCCATGTGCATTTGTTTAGAGAAATCAATCCATGGAGCGGTGGATAACGGTCGTTACTCTATCTACCATGTTACCATGTGTATACTGTATCTGTGTAGTCTTATCTGACATAAACAAGAGATTACGGGTTACGGGGCGCGTTACGTTTGTGTCCATTCTCCCTGGAACCAGTTACAAGTCATTGATTTAACCAGCACTAGGACTCTGGAGCTGGAGCTGGAGCTAAGGGACACATGGAGCTGAGTTAAAGCAGATATCAGCTTCACGGCCGTTTCGGCTAATGCTGCGTTCAAGGCAGGCTTTTGAAACCGTAAGTTACAGCTTCAAGTCACAACTACGACTTGGTAGCGTTCCAGGTAACCCGTAGCTCGTGTTTTTACCATCCTGTTGTCTGTGAAAGTTCCCTATAACGGCCACTCGTAACTTCCGACCCGTGAACTCGTACCAGATCGAACTGGTATGACTTCACAGGAAGGAAAAACACAAAGTACGAGTTTCTTTGAACGCACCATGAGTTAGCAGCCCCCGCCCTTGTCAGGCATCAATTGGTCCTCGTGCTACGTCACCACATTCACGCGCATCCCTTGGCTGCACACACAGCCCTTCATGCCGTTCTCTCTCCTCATTGGATAACACTTGTATCCCACAAGGAAAATTTTCTCCTCGGGTTACAGCAGAGCAGAGTGATGGAGAGACTCGTGTTTAGGCTGAAATACTTCATGTAAGTGATTGCTGACGGAAAATAGGACTATTTAGGACTTATATTAACAAAAACATTCCACTGATATCTGCTTTAAGCTAAAAATCATGAATAGTTTCTCTTTAAAGTGTCCAGCCCAATATTATTTCCAGCCAACAATTATGTAAAAGTTAATAATCTGTGGTTTTTGGTTCGCCACTACAAACCGACACAGCCCTGAACCTCAGTCCAAGAGGCAGCAGCTCCTTCTTGGATCTCTCTTTTGATGCTGCTGCTGCTGCTGGTTGGACCACTCCCACGTTTTAACCATCAGTAGCTAACTGTGTAATTCAGCCCCGTCCAGCTGCAGTGAGACCTTCAGGGGCCGCAGGCTTTGACTTTCAGCCTCCATCCCTGCTCTTCTTCTCCTTCTGTCTGTCTGTGATTATGTGATAGCCTAGACTAGTAGCTACTACACCAAGGCTGCATGTGTGTGATCCTCAGACGACATTCCTCCCACTCTTTGATCACGAGACACTCGGTGTTTTGTCTGTCAGGGTGAAATACTCGGGGCCTCCAGGGGTGAAACACACACACATACACACACAGACACATAAATACACAAAAATAGCCTCTAAAAATCCAAAAATATATTGCAAATACCAGCACACAAGCTATACTGTAAAACCTCCGTGGACGTTATGTGTGAAAATCTTCTTCTCGTGAGTTAGCGTATCGGTTTCATGGTCCCCGAGGCAACAGGTTGGATATCTAACACCTGTAACACCACAACAAAAGAGTTCACTCACACATACACACTTGTTCACACAGGTGGTGGTAGCCTATAGGACTACTTGTGTTGAATTACCATGAACGCTTCCTGTTCCGTTATCCTTAAAGGGATAGTTCACCCAAAACTGAAATTTCACTCATTATCTATACTCACCCTCATGTGGACTAAGGGCTGGGAGAAGCTTCAGAGTCCTCCGTGGCTTCTCTGAGTTACAGGGGGTCTCGGCGTAGCAGTGCATGTCCATATAACGGTTGCAAATGGATACCAACTGTCTTCGTAACAAAAAGACACACCAAAAAACATCCAAATACCTCCATGCTGCTCGTACGTAATGTCCATCTGGGAAGAGGAGCTTCCGCTACAAACAAGCTTGAAATATAGACTTATTTAATTTTTTTCGGGACAATTTCGCATTTCGGGGCTTCAATACAAGACGGACATTACATACGAGCAGCATGGAGGTATTTGGATGTTTTTTGGTGTGTCTTTTTGTTACGAAGACAGTTGGTATCCATTTGCAACCGTTATATGGACATGCACTGCTACGCCGAGACCCCCTGTAACTCAGAGAAGCCACGGAGGACTCTGAAACTTCTCCCAGCCCTTAGTCCACATGAGGGTGAGTAGATATAGATAATGAGTGAAATTTCAATTTTGGGTGAACTATCCCTTTAAGGTTCTTCCTATATAACGTTTCTTGATATATGACGTTTGCAGCTCCAGGCTTGATTGTTACCAGAACACAGATGAACAGCAGGTATTTGTCTCGACCTGCATCTCAAGCGTTGCTTAAAATGTTTGGCCGTCGTCGTTAGGCATCGACTCTGCCTAAAAGGTCAACCTGCATTTCTTTCTGTGCAGACTTTCTGGTCCTTCTGGTTTAAGCTGGTGCTTATCACAGTTTAGAGAAGTTTCACCCTCATAAATGACTGATTTAATCCTCATTTTCCTCCTTTATCTTTTCAATTCCACATCCAAATTCTTGATGGATTGATCGATCGAGCCTACAGTATTCGCATTGGTCACCTACACTTTACAGTGATGCAAGAATTAAACCCAGATTACTAACAAACCGACCATCAAGCTAAAGAAACACCCGTAAGATTGTATTTTAATTGAATAATTTAGCAGTGCAGCCAGAGGCCAATGTCTTAGATGCAGTGAACACATTTTATGAGTCTTTTAGCGGCATTCCCCTTCCACAAAAGCTGTTTTCTTACGGAAACCAACAGGTTATCAGTCAGGAAACTCCCATTTCCCAACAGAAACACAGTTCTCGGTTGGTTCTCACCTTTTAAGTCATTTAAAACGCACACACACACACACACCGCCCTCATTACTCCTAAGCCTTTCAATTAGAGAGCCGACACACACCCACCTACAGAAACAACCCTCTCCTCCATCACTCTCTGTCTTTTACTCTTGTACTAACTTGGCCTTTCACCTTTGCCCACCCTTCGCTGCCTTTCTGCCCCGAACTCTCCCACAATGTGACTTGTTACCCTCCACGCCTATTTACTTACCCACAACCCCCCACTGCTTTGATGCCCCCCCTCACAAGCCAGTAAAGACAAACTTAGCGGCTTTATGTGCTGCCAGATTTGTATTGTTTGCTAATTTTTTTCCACTCAGTTCTTGTCAAATGTTAATTTATTGCACAAATTCTATAGTTTTTAAATAATAGCTTCTGTAACTAAACTTATGCATTGCACTTCAAGACATTCTTGGAAACAACTCTATGTTGATATTTAAATATTGCATGTTTTTAGTGCTTTATATTACATAAGCTTTTTTTGTCCTGTTTTGCAGCATTGCCCTTTGTCCAAGACAACTTTCTCCCACAGGAGACAAATAAAATGTCTCTGACTTTGAGACTTTGACTTTAATTTCTGAAAGAAGTAGATGAAAGCTACCATTTCCAGGGCTAGACCTAAGTTTGACATAAAAAAACCCGCTAACAATTAGCTCTCTAAAGAAGATAATGTTATCCCCAAAACTTCTCCATATCCAATAAAGAGTGGATTTGTATGAATGCGGTTAACTGCAACCCCACAAAATGTTTTTGGCCATGAAAATAAAACAAAAATAATTCTCATTTTTTTCCCTTTACTATGACACCGAAAGTATTCAAATAGACCTGGTTGCAGAGATATACTGTACTCATTATATTACAGATATGCAAATTTCGAGAAAAGGCCTAGAAAATATAGGCTTGGTTTTTAAACCGTGTCTTTAACACAACTTGAAACACCACAAAATACTTACAGTAAATTAGCCAAACTTCCTTTGTTTACTTTTGCTTAGCCTAGCAGCTAGCTGGTTAGGCTACATTGCACTTTACAGTATATAGGCTATCTCTCTTGTACCTCCTGCTCTTTAAAGAACATTGATATTAACTCTAATATACTTTAATCCTAAAGGAGTCTGTGGTTTATTTAAAGGTGGATAGGCTACAAAGATATAGCTACACCATAGACTGTAAAAAAAAAGGAGCTACACAACTTCAGATGTCGGCCTACAAAGCCGTGTGGATATGATTTAATGTTTCTTTCCACCTGCACTCGATGCTTTGATGTTGCTTTATTCCATTAAGTCTACGTACGTTGACATTACAGGTCTGTTTGAGCCTGTTACTGCTCTGAAACTCGATTAATGTTTAACCAGACCTTCAGCTGCAGGTACACACACACACACACACACACCACACACCACACACACACCGCTGTTTCTCACCAGCCTCAGGGAGTAAAAATAGATCGTAGAAAACACAGGAGGCCTAAACGCTCTGAGAAATGAGATAGTGGACAGGGCGGTGGCTGTTCACAGATGTGTTGAGCTGCTTTATTAGAAACATGAGAGACTGAAAAGTAGAAAAAGGGAAAATCAAGCGACATTTTTAATTAGATTTTTCTAAAATTAAGCACTCTCTACAGTATATCCCATTGAAATGATAAAAGAACATTTAATTATTATTGGAGAACTATTATTAGACTTCTTAAGAATCACAAGACTCGATCACAAGATTTCAACATCACAGATAAATCAGCTGCTTGTTTGTTTTTGCATTGAAATAAAAGACGAAAATGTGGTTTAAAAGCTTTAAAAGCTGAAATGTGACGAGGAAGTTTCAGAGAGAATACCTGAAATACCGCAGCACGGACCGTTGCTCAGGCTAAACATAGTCAACATTAGGAATGTATGTAATGTATAACTACAAGCAGGGCTGCACATCATCGTGTCAGTAAACCACTAAACCACAGCCCTCTGCTGCTGCTGCTACTGTTTCACTATTTCATCCAAGAGTTCAGTTCAGTGCTTTTCTTAGTGTTTGTTATTATAGTTTTTTGTCCTTTCAGAATAAAGGTTTCTCCAAAATGTCAACTCTGACTACAGGATACACGATCCGATTCCACACAAGACCAGAGCTTAATTTGAATTCCTCTAACGTTGACATTTTTATAGTTTCTCAGCTGTTTGTCGTCCCTTTTTGCCCCTCACATTTTCCATTTTCTGCTGCTCAAATCTCTTAATTATTTTGCAAGAACAGTGTGTCCAGGATTTTAAAATAAAAATAACAACAGAAAGTGCCATAAATCAGCTTGGTTTAAAGGGCGATTACAACTAAAATCCCCCTGAAATGTCACCACAACTGTTCCTTGTGCCTTACAGATAATTTTGAGGTTTCAAAACTTTCTTTTTGTTTTGCCACAGTGGAGATGGATATATACTGTATATATACTGTAGGTCTATATAGATATTTACATTTCATATCAGGCTATAAAGAACCATTTAATAATTTGACTTACCAGGAAATGTAAAGATAAACACAGTGACAGGTGTTATTTCCAGCTGGAGTCGGTGAATAAAATCACGACACTCTGAATTGAGCGATATGATTATTTCTTACAATCAAAGTGTATTGAATGATTGAATGATGTGTGTTTTGTTGCCATGGGGACGTGTTAACCTTTTAATGTGACTGCCGACACCCACGGTGTTACAGTACACTGTGTTTGCACTGGAATGTCAGTAATGTGTAACCAAAGTGGCTTCAGGCCAAAGTGACTGGACGGCAGATTAACACCAGTGACCACACACACTCACACCTCGCTGTTTGTGTGTGTGCATGTGTGTGTGTGTGTGTGTGTGTGTGTGTGTGTGTGTGTGTGTGTGTGTGTGTGTGTGTGTGTGTGTGTGTGTGTGTGTGTGTGTGTGTGTGTGTGCATGTATGTGTGTGTGTTTGTGTGTGTGTGTGCATGTTTGCCCTTGGTCCTTGGTGTATTATTATCGTTCATAGGTGTGTAATTGATACGTATTACAGCCATGGTGCTGATGATTTCTCCTCTCGTTTCCATTTGCATCAGATTTTTACCGACGTTTTCATGAATAAGTTGCTGTTACAACTAATTCATATGCAAAATATGCAGTTTATTGATATTTAATGACCAATTAGGACATAATTAATATATTAGCTGTCAGTTTAAAGTCAGTTTTCATTAATGTGTACAGCTTTTTAAGTTAGCATCTCTTCTGAGGAACAAGTCTGCTTATCTGTGCAGTGTGTATAAGTGTCTGTGTGTGTGTTTTCGTGTGCATATTTGACGGATCGCTGCAGTATTTTAAAGGATAAGACCGTGGTTTGGCTGCACCCAGATGTGTCTTATTTATTTTTGGTCTCTTTTCTAACCCTGCTGGTTTCAAATTAGAGCCTGCCTGTCTAAAAATCTCCCAGCTATCGTCCACTGGTTGCTCCCAGTGCTGCTGCATGCCTGCATGTATGCACGCGTGTACAGGCGCGCATGCATGTGTGAGTGAGTGAGTGAGTGAGTGTGGGTTTGGCTTGATTTAGTGCAGATGTACCGTAGATTTCACCCCGTAGCTGAACCTGCTTTGCTCATGTTTTTTTTTCCTCCTGCAGCTGGGTGGGCTGCGTATAATGTTGAAAATCATTAATTCAGTGTGCTGCTCTAGAAGTAGCTGAAAACAGAAGGTACTTATACTTTTAATTATCTCAGTGCTCAGTAATAGCTTCCAGTTGTTGGCCCATGAAGGCGCAGTATAGACTTTAACACACCGCCCGCTGACAGCATGAGTTAAAGCTGTGATCCAGTTTACTACCACATTAAAACTCTGACTGAACATACTGTATTAAAAGCTTTAAGCATGTTTTTGATTCTGTTTTATGTTTTATGATGTTGCATGACGACAGCACACAGTCAGGCGCTATAGGTGCATGTTAAAGCACATGAGAAACATGTGAGGCCTTCTGTGTAAAATAAACTGCAGGATATTGGCATTCTGTCTTTTCATTTTCCGATACCGAGTCACTGCAACGTCCAGTCTGTCCTGAAGGAGCAGCTGCACTTGAAAGTAGGGGTGGGAGAAAAAATCGATTCACATAAATATCGCGATATCTTTTTAGACGATTTTTAAATCGATTTTTTTTTTTCAAAAATCGATTTTTTTTTTGAAAAAAAAATTTTTTTGGGAACTTTTTTTTTGTTGTTGAATTTTTTAAAATATTGTGCAATGTGCATTAGTTAGCCTTTTTTACATACAGAGAGAGTACATGTTTTGAAAAGGGTTTAAGTTCACTTTATAATGGAGTATGTTAATTTATAGGCTGTATACAGTATTTGTGTGCAGATAAATGTTAAAAATGCTGACTAAAAATCGAGAGAATCGGCAATATCGTAGAATCGCAATTTAAATCGAATCGCCATCCAAAAAATCGTAGAAAAATCGAATCGGGAGAAAAGTGTATCGTCCCAGGCCTACTTGAAAGCATCAGTCGTTGTTCAAAATGTCGACAGTGCATTCAATCCAAAAATATCAATGTTGGTCAAACACAATAATACATTTCATTACTCAGTGTTTCCGGCCACAAAAGGCCACTTTAGTCTTTTTGTAAAAGGTCAAGACTCTGGCTACACCTAGCCAGAACCAGAACCAGAACCAGCTGAACCAGAGCCATGGCTCATGGTAAAACCACACCACACCACATGGAGACATGACTTCTCATTTGGGTTTGGATGATTTCATTTGGAGCCTCCCTTTGTCCAGAGCAAAACACTCAAGTCCACAAACACTGCAATAAACAGATTTGCAGCCTCAGTATAATATATTTATTAATATTGATACAAAAAATATTGTTTTTAAGCTGTTTCCAGTGAAAAGAAAAAGTCGGTCGGATGGTGATATGGAGGTTTTTTTTTGCCTGAGGCCTCTTCTCAGGTTCATTGAGAGAATTAGAGGCAGAGCAAACATGGGCACAAAACAAACTGACCATTAGCAAACAACCTGAGGGGCTGAAGCTAACTTAGGAAGAGTAAGGAAGGAGGAAAACTAGAATTACAGCCCCTTGGTCGTATATGATCCCTCCACCACCAGGACTAGTTTCAGGTTACGTCCTTGTAGAGTCATAAAATATTCACCACAGTTTGTTTGTGTGAAGTTTTATCATCGTCTTGGCTAATGGCTAAAAAGTGCCAAAGTCCAATCAACTGAAGAAATTCTCTCTGTGATACTGAGATAACAAGGTCAAAACTGTATTTTTATGAGGTCATCATCACACCTTTGACCCATCAGAGTCTAAACAATTCATTCCACAGTGAAAGTGTGAATGTTTGTGCCCAATCTGAACGGATTCCCTTCAGGAGATCTTCAGACATTGCATAAGTCTTGTTTAATGAGGCCATCCATCCTGACCTTGACCTTTGACCTTTAGTCACAGTTTATGTTTAGGCTGTAGTGGACACTTGTGCCAAATTTGAAAAAGTTCCATCAAAGTGTAACTGAGATATCAAGTGAAGCAGAACGGGACTGTTGCGTATGATGAGATAATAACGAAACTTTACTAGACAAAGTTGTTTTAGAGGTAAATTCATGCAAAACCGCTGATGCGTGTTTCCATCGGGGGCAGTTTTTCATCAAGCAGTCTCTGTATTTCCCTCTAAAACAACTCTGTCTGGTAACGTTGTGTTGTTATCTCATAGCGTGGTGAATGTGCAGGTCACAACTTGTCCACCAGAGCGTTGTGGAGTTGTTGGATTGTGTATTTGATGAGTTTGATGATGAGGGAAACCAAGAAATCCCATGAGCCTCCGTAGCGTAGCTCTGAGCAGCTCGCGGCTCTGCTCCGCCGTTCTAAAAACAGCTTGCACCGACAATTAAAGGTAACGAACCTACTGCTGTGACTATAGGGATTATGGTAATGGGCCAATTTGCCAGAATATTAAACTATACCTTTAATGGAGACAGACATCACATTGTTTTAATTTCAAAATGGCCGTGTGCATCTACTCAGGTACCTCCTACCTACAGATGCCTCAACATGCCTCCACCATTCAAAGTGCCTAAACAAGCAGCTGCCAGTGAGATCGTTGACTGGCCCCAGTAATTAAACACACTCACACTACATGCGTCAGTCCAGCAGCAGCAGCAGCAGCAGCAGTAGCTATTAAATGCCTTTGGTGTCTGTATTTTTAGTTTACTTGATTGCCGGCTGCAGCAGGACAAACATGCTGCAGAGGAAACAACTCAGAAAGCTGGCCGTAGTAGTCTGCTGCCTGTTGATTGAGGTAAGACTCTGCACTTCACTTCTTATTTGTTGCATCTTTAAGATTTAAATCTTTCCATCCTGAGCTGCTGAGGGCCGCTGCTCTGCTCTGCTCTACTCTGCTCTGGAGCTGACCTCTTAACATCTATTTTAGGAATGTGGGCACAACTCATATTCTTGTCGGTGGTGGTGGTGTGTTTTTCAAGCTTTGTCAGTGAGGAGAGAAAGGAAACTCTCACTTAGCCTCAGGGCACTTCAGTTGTCAGCACAGGGGACAAAGAAAACCCTGCAAGCTTCAGTCTGTAACTTCAACATCCACATTTAAACATATCAGAGTTGGTATATTTCAACATGTTAATGCTGCAAATAGTAGTTTATTTTTTATTCATAGGCAAATGCATGTGTTTATTCATTTTATTGAAGAACCTCCTATGCACTGCTATGATTGATAGATAAATAAGGCTTGACTTCTATTGTTATTGTAATGCAAAAGTACAGTACAGTGAAATTGGTTCCAGTAAATAATAGATAAATGCCAAGACACACACATGTATATTTTAAAAATCATAAAATACACACATATTCAAAAGATTCTGCAGATTGTACACACAAAAATATATTGCACATTCATCAAAATTGTGTTTTTTCCACACATTTTCCCCCTTTATGCTTCATATTCATCTAAATTGCCAAAAATCTGGATTGTTATAGAAACCGTAGCCACGTAAATATGAACATTATGCAAGTCAAGTGGTTTGTTTTGTTTTGTTTTTAATTTTTAATTACTTTTTTATGTTCTTGTTGGTTGTATGTGTGTGTGTGTGTGTGTGTGTGTGTGTGTGACTGTTTTTTTTTTTTTTTCGGGGGGCAAATTGATATTCAAATTTGCCTCCTCAAAAAACCCCAACAAATAACCTTACGGTGTATTTATCGGACAGTAGGGAAACCGGAGCGCCCGGGGAAAACCTCACATGCAAGATTAACAGATAATCTTGCAAGAAGAACATTTAAAGGTTAAGATAGCAGAGAGAGGAAGTAAAGTTGGTCCATATGATCAGTTTCTGGACCCGTAGGTGTTGTCCGTGTAGATGGGCGGGAGGCCGACGTTGGACGGTTTGGGCGGGAAGCGGCAGATGGGTTTCACGGGCGCGGTGACGCTCTGGGTCTTGAGCTCGGCCTCCTTCAGGTACCTGCGAGGCAGTCCGCTGGCCCTGAGCTCCTGCAGCTTCTTCTCCCTGCACTCCCGCAGCTCCGCCAGCCGCTGCTGCTCGGCCTCGGCCAGCTCCGTGGCGCGGTCCATGCTCTCTCTGCACCGCGCCATCGCCAACGCCTTGCGCTCTTTCACCTGCTGCTGGAGGATCTCGGCGGTGCGTAACGCCGCCTTGCGCCGCCTCTCCTCCATCTGCTTCTGTTTGATAATCGCGTCCTGTTGCGCTCTCAGGATCTTGTCGAACTCGGCCTTCTGCCGGGCGGCCTCGGCGGACACGATGAGCTCCTTGCAGTGGATCTGCTCGATGCGCGCGGCCCGAAGCACCAGCTCGGCGTGGGCTTTCCTCTCCGCCAGCTGCCTCTGTCGCTTCTTCCATTCCCTGTCCTTGTTCTCTTGCATCTTCCGCATGAAGCGTTGATACTGCGTCTCCCTGTTGGCGTTGGCTCTTTGTTGCAGAACGCCGATTCTGTCCGTCGCCATCTCTCGCACCAACCGGCTGCGTCTGCGCTCCGCCGCCACGTTAGCCTCGCGGTCGCTCTTGTATTGATTGAACGAGGTGATGCGGAGTTCGGTCACCGTGTCCTCCTCTATCTTCCTCTGTCGGGCGCGTTCTGTCTCGGCGTTGTACTCCACGATCTCCATCCGCTCGCGCTGCTGCTCTTTTCTTTTCTTGTCCAAAGCCTCCACATTTTCCTGCCTTATTTTCTCCTGCAGCTTCTGCAAGTGTTGTCTGTCCAGCTCTCTGTTCATGCCCTGCAGCTGCTTCATCTCCAGACGCTCTTGGATGTCCTGGAGGATCTGCTGCTTGTGTCTCATGTCCTTGTTTTTGCGCAGCTCTTGGATCTGGGCCTCGGTCTCCACGAATTTGACGCGATTCGTCTCCATCATGCGATTGAGGCGCTCGTCTTCCTCGGTGAACTCGGCCCCGATCTGTTTCTTCTCTTGGATCTGATAGTCGCGGACCGCTTGGCACTTGACGTTGGCGATCACCCTGTTGAGCTTCTTGACCTCGTCCTCTTGCTCCATCTTCAGGGCTTTGGAGCGCTCCATGACGATCTGAGCCTGCGTCTTGGCCTCTTGCTCCATTTTGGTCGGCGTTCTCTTTGGGCGGGAGGAGTCCATCGTCGTTATTTTCTCTTTCATTTCTCTCGCAGCTTCAAAGTTTACGTCATCTTTAATCTTTAAAGGGGTGTCCGTGAAAGCGTCGGTCGCCTCGACGGACCTGTTGCTGCTGGACGCCGAGCAGATTCTCTTGTATTCGGCGGACGGGAGGCGGCCGGTCTTTACAGGATCTCTGCGGATCCTGATGTTGCGAATCAGATTACTGGAGATGATTTGAATCGTCTCTCCTTGTTCGTGCTTCGCAGATTTTTTCGGTCGTGTCGGTGTCGGTATATGTTTCCCATCAGCGTGAAAGTTTGGGGCCACAGTGGGGTATCTGGAGCGTTTGCTTTTTGAAACGTTTGAGCCCTTGGATACCCTGTCCATGGTCCAAAACCATGTACGTACGGTAGTTTGGAAAACAGAGTTTGTGAAACGATCAGTAACTGTCTAGTACACGTCTCTTCACACACTGTGTAATGCGAGATAAGTGTTTTATAGCTACTACACCTTTTCACCAGTCCAACATGAAAGGCAGGTGTGATGATGTCATCAGTGATGCTGCTTTTGAAGATTCCGTGCAGAGGTGAGAATTCCATCCTGTGTGACATCATCTGCCATTTATGAGCTCATCCATGGCATGACACGGAATGTATGACATCATTAATCATTTAATGACATCACAGTTCATGTGTGGGTCAGAATGTGTGGGGGAGGGGTTTCCCAACAACCACTATGACATCACCTGAGCTACAACACACAGACACCTGTGTATGACTGATAAACTGGACTTGAATAATTATCATTATTTGATATTGATTTATTTTTTATTAGTGACTCACGTGAGAAGCTCTAATCATCTTTCAAAATAAAAGTGTCTCCAAAATAAAAGTGTAACCACATTAACACAGAAAATCATCCTGTAGGCTACATGTGTAGTCAATTTTGTTAATGTATTTGTTATACAGTAAAATGTACATATAAAATGAATATTTTATATTAAAATGTAGTTGAAAATACTTTTGTGGCAACATATATGACACATCTTTACCAGAATATAGAGGATAGAAGATATTTTTTTAATGGTAGGGAAAATAAATAACACTATCTATCTATCTATCTATCTATCTATCTATCTATCTATCTATCTATCTATCTATCTATCTATCTATCTATCTATCTATCTATCTATCTATCTATAGCCTATGGATAATATCTTACCCATCAGTATCTTTTTCTTTCTCTCTTTCTTCCTGTCTTTCCTTCCATCTTTGCATGTTTCTATCTATCTATCTATCTATCTATCTATCTATCTATCTATCTATCTATCTATCTGCTCTGCTCCACTCAAACTGCCCATCAAGCCGCTGATTGGCTACCGAGGGATAGTGGGCGTGGTCCTCTCTCACCATCAGAGCTGTGATTGGTTGGCTGGAATCCTTGGCTCGTAGTGGGCGTGGCCTTACTGTAGCTGCTGTCCGACAGTCAGATCAGTTGGACTGACTCTCTCATACATTCAACAGTGTAATAACGGGACCGGCGGCGTCGTTGTCGTCGTGAACTGGAGTTTTTTTTCCTCTTTTTTGTGTGTGTTTATCTCGCTTTTGATAGGGGATATCAGTCTGTGTGACAACCCCGCCGCAAAGTCACACTTTGTGGTTAAAAATGGAGACATTTGAATGAATTTGAATGGAGTAACGAGCGTGAGGAAGGTGGATCGGGAGATAGTTGAGAGGATTTGAAACAGGAAACCATCCCGGACTGAGCGAGCAGACGACCGACAGGCGAAGAGACGAGCAGTCGGACGGCTTTTACGGTGTATTTGGAGTTTTATTTTCTTTCTTTATATAATTTTTTTAAGCTAACAACTGTTTTTTGAGGGAGTATTTTGATGCGGCCGTTAAGTTTTCCCCGCAAATGACGTGGACTAGCACGATGAGCAGTGGCTACAGCAGCTTGGAGGAGGACTCCGAAGAGTACTTTTTCACGGCCAGGACTTCTTTCTTCAAAAAACCTTCAGGCAAACTCACAGAAAACAAGGTAAAAACAAAAAAAATACACCATTTAAACCTTTAACTACCTCTTTTGGCTTTTTTGGCGTGATTTTTAGACTGGTAACGACTCCGTGGACACTTTAAAAGTCCACTGACAGGCAGCGTCACTCAGAGCTTCACTCAATAATCAGCCAAATCAATATTCAATAGTCGATTAACAAAAGCACACATGAGATACAGATTATTTAAAGTCCGTTTTCAATTATATAGTTGTCATACTCGCCTTCGGTGTTAATCCTGTCTGGAAAAACTGCTCTAATTTCAATTAAATGGTCATTTTGTTAAGTGGGTTCACCTGTTGGGACCTGTTACCTTCCCCACCATGAAAAAACCACAACCCATTAGAATAAAAAGTTTGGTTTTTATATTGTTTTTGTTAGCTTTTTATGCCGAATTTATCTTTTTTTTTTATGTTAAAAGCTTTAATGGTCTTTCTCTGGCATTGGTTGGGGAAAAAAATGGCAGATTTGTCAATGTGGTTTTGGTGTTTGTAGGACTGTGTCATAGGAATTATTATGTATTTGCATAACAAAAAAGAGCAAAACCCCAGTCTGTGTCTGTGTGGCTTAATCCCCTTTTGACAGTTGTTATAGCCTTTAAGCCTACATTACAGTACATTTCATTTCATTTCACAATAAGAGTCCAGTCCCCTTCCTCCTCCTCCTCCTCCTCCACAAGTTACAGATCAGTATCAGTCATGGAGAGGAGGATGTTTAAAGAGGAAGTTACTATTACTTACTATTTAATCTCACTATTTAAAGTGGTTTTCTGTATTTGTACAGAGATGGCAGGAGACCACAACCCACCTAGAGCTGAAACAGGCTTAAAAAAAACAAAAGAATAGCCTAACACAACAATTACATTCCTAACTAGATTATTGAACTTTGTTTTTAATGACGTCTCTGCTGCAGAATTAGGTCTGGACCAAGTCTGATCGAATCAAATCAAAGACGTTTCGGGGGTTTATCATGTCTGGAGCACAAAAAAATTAGGTCACACAACACACACACACTCACACTCACTCACACACACTCACATAACACTGCTCAGGTCCTTGAAGTAGCTCTGGCTCACTGAACTGAACACACAGCTGGGGTTGTGCGACTCAGCATACTGTAACAGAATCGGGCTATTCTTCTACTCAACCCACTCACTCACTCACTTCAATGTGTGTGTGTGTGTGTGTGTGTGTGTGTGTGTGTGTGTGTGTGTGTGTGTGTGTGTGTGTGTGTGTGTGTGTGTGTGTGTGTGTGTGTGTGTGTGTGTGTGTGTGTGTGTGTGTGTGTGTGTGTGTGTGAGTGTGTGTGAGACATGGGGTTTGTTGCATATTCTTGCACAGCAATGCATGACCCTTCACTTTTCCATCACAGGCCCTTTAACACAGGTCTTCTCTTTCCTCATAGCAGTGTGTGTGTGTGTGTGGATGGATGCACAATGTGGCCCATAGTGCTGCTGAAGTTAGAGGTTGTGACCTGTGGCGTCCCATAAACGTGGAGTCGGGAATGGGAATGGGACTGTGGCGGTTTTCCCCCTCCACATCGCCATCGCCACACAACAGTAATTACAACTAGACAACGTGTCCCTTTAAGGGGGGGAAAAATGTAAAAATGTGTGGGAGCTGCAGCCACTGCCACCGCCGCCACTGCTGTATGATATTATGATATGAAATTAGTGGCTTCTGTATGGGAACAAACACAGACAGTTGTTATTGTGAGATGATGGAGGCAGTAATAGATTACTGAAAGTACTGGAGTGTACTTTTCTGCAGGCTGGTTGGAAATATGAGAATGTAGGAAACTGTAAACCGTCAGAAGAGAAGCGTGTTGAAATGAAACTGAGATTGTTGTGTCAGCATCAACGCTGCAGAGAAGACTGGACTTTTTTTAAAGGGATAGTTCAACATTTTGGCAAACTGGCCCATTGCCATAATCCCTATAGTCATAGCAGTAGGTTAGGTTCGTTACCTTTAATTGTTGGTGCAAGCTATTTTTAGAACGGCGGAGCAGAGTCGTGAGCTGCTCAGAGCTACGCTACACTACGGAGGCTGATGGGATTTCTTGGTTTCCCTCATCAAACTCATCAAATACACAATCCAACAACTCCACAACGCTCTGGTGGACAAGTTGTGACCTGCACATTCACCACGCTATGAGATAATAACACAACGTTACCAGACAGAGTTGTTTTAGAGGTAAATGTAGAGACTGCTTGATGAAAAACTGCTTCCGACAGGAATGCGCATCAGCGGTTTTGCATGAATTTACCACGAAAACAACTCCCTAATATTAATATGTCTTTATACTATAATGTATTTGAGAATAAAAGGAACATATGAAGTTATATGAGTAGTTTGCAAATTGTAAATGCATAAATACATCACATTTATTACAAACCAACACTGATGCATCATTGATAAATGAACTGTGGCCGTTATAATGAGCAGTCAGGATTTAATCACAGGTACAAACAGGTTTTTTCAGTTGTGTGTTCCTTATAGAAGCAGTTAGAGGGAAACAACAGCATTACATAGGCTACTGCTGAGTTGAATTGGTGGATTATATCCAGTCAGGGTCCGACGTTAAGGTTTTTTCGTACTTGCCCTGTCGGGCAAGTACTTTTCAAATCTACTTGCCCCATCTAAATTCTTACTTGCCCTGCCTAGGTTTTTTTTTTCTGGTTGTGTGGTGCATACTTTCGCTCATGACTTATATCTTACTAAAATCCTTCCTGTTGACTATACACAACACTACACAACACTTCTTTCTTCAGAAAGCAGTATTTATTATTATCTATAATTGCATTTAAATGGCAATCATTGCAGACATGTAAAATTAACTGCTATTTCACATTATTTGACCAGGTGAGCCACCTGTTTAATGCCCGATCACAGTTGAAATCTTGAACTGAAGGGCCTTTTAATGGCTAAAACATTAACCTGGACAACATTTTAACAGATAGCTGGCTCCTCCAATCAGATTTTATTCTTTTCATTGCATTCACATGCTGCAGTGGACAATTTAGCTTCAGTATTAATGCAGTATCTAAAAATATATATATATATATATATTAGAAAAGACCAATTTAAAAAATAATTTTGAATATGAAAATGTTCATGTCCATCTATATGCTCTCAATACTTGGTTGGGGCCATTTGACTTGAACTACTGGAAATAGGCTAGACTTTTCCATGTTACTCTAGTTTATTGAGTTGCCCCTGTAAAACTCAAGGATGTGGGACATTGAAACAACAGTGACAGGCAAACAGCCAATCATATGTGTCAAACTCAATTTAGTTCAGGGGTAACAAACAGCACAATTTGATCTCAAGTAGGCCTAACCAGTAAAACAATATCATGATAGCCTATACATAGGCTATATTTCAAAATTTCTATTTTTCCTCTGTTTTAGTACATTATTAAGATGTTTACAGTTAATGAACTATCCTTTTACAAAACATATTATGAACCACCTGAAATTTCTTGATAAAAATATGTGCAATTTAAAATTTTCACACTTGCTGAGGGCCGGATTGGACCCACTGTTGTGCCGGTTTTGGCCCGCGGGCCGCATGTTTCACACCCCTGGTTGTAGCGCCGTCTCCACGTGTGTTTATTGACAACAGGATTATAACCTAAAAAGGGCACGTTAGCTCGTCGGTATGGTAACTAAACGGTGCGTCTGCCCCGAGTCTGAAACAGCGGCGGCGTTAATGAAGCAGCGTCAGGCCGCTCACCGTCAGTGAAATGCTCGGTGAAATCGCCGATTACGGCGAGCCGCGAGCGACGTACCTATCTCACCTGGTAGAGCACCCGCTGCAGCGACCCAGTTCGATCCCACCTGACAGTGCCTTTGCTCCGCGTCAACCCCCCCTCTCCCCCCGTCTCTCTCCAGCTGTCCTTTCAAAATAAATGCATAAAAAGTCCGAAAATAAAAAATAATAAAATCTGAGTCGGTGCTTGCCCGACCGGGCAAGTCCGCGCAGGTTCTACCTGCCCGCCGGTAATTTTTACTTGCCCCGGGCAATCGGGCAACCGTTATTGTCGAACCCTGCCAGTTGAGTTGTTTTTTGTGCGTTTTTTCCCACGCACATTTTTCCTTTTTTTAAAAAGAAAAAAGTCTCCATAGAAAACCCAGCAGCTGAAGAGAATGGTGCATTCAAGTGTGTTTTTATAGAATGGGAAATAACGGAAGTTGGTGCTCTCTGTACACATTCATGATGCTTGACCTTGAAGGCACCACTGGCGTTTGTGGTGTGTGTGTGAGAGAAAGAGGAGTTTAATAAGCTGCAGTTTAAACAGAGAGGTGTGTGTGTGTTTGTGTGTGTGTGCAGGGTAATCCCACCCAACCCCCAGACACACACACACACACTCATACAGTACAGTGCACACAAACACACAATTCAGACAATGTTGACAGACCGAAGCTTACTGTGCAGCATGTGATGAATGATGATGTCATGGTGGGCGGGGCCGGGACACGCCCACTGACCTCAATTAATCTGATTTATTTAATTATTCATCATGACCTCATCTCTGTTTGTTTAATACTAAAGTGTCTGACCAAGCAAAATTTTAATATTTTATGATACATTTATTGAATCGTGTCGTGGGTAGGGTTGGGCACGTTGGAAAACAAGTAATTAGTTAGAGTTGCTCTGTACTTTCCTCAAAAAGTTAATGAGTTACTACATTAAAAAGGTAACTAATGACCAGGGAAAGTAAGTGTTGCGTTTTCTATAAAATAAAATGCTCAAATATGTCAAATTACTTGGACTCAATCCTGAACCGAACCCACACACCTAAACTCCTTTTTTTTTTAAATAACGTCCTACACTTTACTTTTCTTTACTTTATTTATTTGAATGGGACAGTGCACATTAATGGACATAACATGTAAATATGACGGATTATAGCAAGATGCTAATTTCCGTCCGTAGTCTCATTAACATAAAAACAGTTCAACATATAACAATGAAAAACACACACACGCTTAAACAGGTGTTTTATTATTTTGTGATAGGACTTTTTGAGTCAAGTAACGGCGCATTTTATTGTCAGTAACGTTAACGGTGTGAGAGGAAACAGTAACTTATTTTTGATTATTCGTTAGTGAAAAAAGTAGCGCCATTAGTAACACCGTTTATTATTAATAACGCTGTTATTCCCATCCCAGTGTGGGAATAAAGGTTGAATTTAATTCATACAAACTGTCACTCATAACATTACTGTTCATTACTATTTATATTGTACTGACGGAAATTTGCTTGGACACACACACTTTATTATATTCTCCAGAACAGACAAATGTTCAGAAATCGCTGTGTCATGGATTCACAAGAACTTGGCTTTACATACGTATGTGTATATATATGTGTGTGTCATTGTGTGTGTGTGTGTCAGGAAGTGGTATTTCCTCGCAGGTCGACTCGTGTGTGAACAGAAACCCTGGTGTTTGTTCAGTTCGTCATGTTTGGCCATGTCAGGATGAATGGACATCACGTTGTAAAGTAAAGTACAGAGTGTGATAGATAGTGGAGAGGTTGTTTGCTGACACTCCCCCTCCCCCGCCCCCAACTTTCCTCCCCCGTTCTCCCCCGTCATTGGTTTATAGATCGATGGTGTAATGTCTTTACCTGCCCACGCCCTGAAAGGTGTGTTTATATTACTTTTTTTATTTATTTTTAAAAGCATTGACTTCACTTCCTGTGCCCGGTCGGACCAGTCTCTTTATCACCTTATCTTTTTTTTTTTTTTTTGAGTTTTGTTGGTTTTATTATTTGGCTGACATGGGAGTATTATTCTGTGGAATTGCAGCTCTGAGGTCATTCTCCGCTGCGGAGCTTAGATTTTAACTTCCTTATCTGTCGCCGCCACTGCCGCCGCTGTGGGGAGAGGAAGAAAAAAGAAAAAAAAAGTAACACGTGTTTTATTATCTTCAAGGGCGACGGATAGACGACGGGCAGCAGATACTGATCTAATCTGTCACTAACCTACACACCGTCACACCGGCCGTTCACCCGTTACCTGTGAACTCAACATGTTCATTTAGTTTATTTTTTATTTTCAGTCTCCTGTTGCTGCAAAACATTTTGACCCTTTTACCTTTTTTTTCACCTTTTTTAAAAGACGTAACGAGCTGTAATGGCCCCTCCTCTCTATAGGTTATAACCAGGATAACAATTGTTTTGATTAGTGATAAATCTAAGTTTTTATTGGCTTATCTTTGAAACAATGGCTGCCTCAGCTCTGTTTAGTCAAACATGACGTCTTCAAATGTTATTATATTAGATTAAAAAGACAATCGATCCACAAACATTGTTGATTATTTAGCCATGAATCGATTGGTCAGTTCATTGATTGATAGAAAATTAACCGAATTGCGGCTTATTATTCGCTAAAAAGTGCAAGAAATTCACCAGTTCCAACTTCTTAAAGGTGGATTTATTCATTTTTCTTTGTCCTCAGAGGTTGTTAACTGAATATCTTTGGATATTTGACAAAAATATAGATTTATAGATTTCAAATTTGCACAATTGGCTGTGAGAGCGTTTGATGTTATTCATAATTTGTTCTTGAGTATCCGTCCATTAATTGATAGGTTAAAAGTAAATGTTTTGGGTTTAAAGTTATCTTTTGTATCTGGCTTCACCAGAATGAAGAATATGAATAATATGACTTTTAAATAGGATCTATTCCATGTGTATTTAGTTTATTACGTTCATATCATTCATTGACCAACCAAAACAATTGGTGTACCAACACAAAATCTCAGATCTTCAATAAAAAGTAGCAGAAATCATGTCAGAAATGATTATACAGACATTTAGAGAGCTTTTAAAATGGTAAAACTTTACAATCAAGTCAGTTTCTTTGAGTTTTAAATCAGTTTATTAGAGTTAAATCAGTTTCTTTGAGTCAGAGCCCAGCTGTCGACCCGTCGCCTCGGTAAACCCGTGCGTCGTCTTTCCTGTCCTCATGTTCATGTGAATCCAGATCCGTCCTTTCCCACATTCTCTCCATCTAGATTTCCTTCCTCTTCTTGTCCAGCCTCACCCTCTCACCCTGTTTTCTCCTCACCCCCGTCCTCACCCCTCCGTCGCCCCTTCTCTCCTGCAGTTCCTCCTGCATTGTATGTCACTTCCTGCCTGTTCTCGGCTCGCTTTCCTGTTCTCTCTCGGCACCAAACCAGCGAGGCCGCCCCCCTGGCTTTGTTGTTGTTGCCTGGGTTACTATAACATGTCGGAGACTTCAGGCACCTGCTCCAACTACACAAACACTTTAGATAACACACACATTTACATCTTATTTCCATGTTTCATCACCTTTTATTATTGTTTCCCCACTAATGTTTTTTGGATAATGAACGATTGTGCACTCATTTGCATAGATGTCACTCCGCCTCTTCCCTCAAAGGTTAATATTTAAATCCATAACGGTGTGTTTTTTATGCTGTTAGTTGGTGTTACTAGGGGTGCTAAGCTATAAAATGCAACAGAAAACCATATTAGTGCTTCCCAACCTTGTCCACCCAATCATACGTTCTTGTTTTCCGAAAGTTTGGTCACATTTGAGCTCTTAGGAACAACTAGAGCTGCAGAAACTGGACTTTTGAACCATCTCTCCATAGCTTTTCGTGGTGCATTTACTTCAACCTGTCACACAAAGGAATCAACCTTCTTGCTGTTTCTTGAAACGTGACTACAACTGGTGTCACATCTCAGTGCCTAGTCAGTGTGATTCTGGCAGCCGCCTCCCCACTGATACTCTATTACAGAATAAGCCTTTAACTTCGCCAAGTCGTCCTTGGCTCCGCTGTGATCCCTCACAAAGACTCTTACCGGCCACGTTCCACTGATGCAGATTAAACTCATGACCCACTAAGCGTCGCTGTAAATAACGTCTCAGATCCCCGTTCTTCAAAAACTTAATGTAAATACATGATGCAGCAGAGTCGCACGGTCCATCTGTTACTAGAAACAAGAAACTGTGGTTAAAGCTTCCTCAGCTGCTGCAGATCAAGAGTCATCTGATGCGGTTACAAGATGTGGTGTTAGTCCCACTAAACCCAGACTTAAAAAAAAAACATGTAAACACTTCAGTCTGACTGAAATCGTACTAAATCCAATAAGTCAAAGTCGGACTAAAACACCCAGTTGATGTGGTTGGAGTTCCAATTGATCAAATCTGAAGACAATCTACAGTTCCCACTATAGGCTTTGGACAGGAAGTCAAACAAAGTACGAAACAGAAGAAAAGAACGAACATGTGCGAAATGTTCGTAGTTGTTTGTCGATTGTTTGGTCTGTTTGGTTTGGAGGTAACAGGTCGATCAGAAAAAGGTTCGGCATCAGATCAACACCTATTGTAGCGTAGTCTGAAAGACTAACATACCCAGTTGATGTGGTTGGACGTTGAATTGATCAAATGCTCTGAGGACGATCTACAGTTCCCACCCCGGGCTTTGGACAGGAAGTCCAACAAAGTACGTAACAGAAGAAAAAAACTAACATGTGCGAAATGTTCGTAGTTATTTGTCGATTGTTTGGTCTTTGAGGTAATAGGTTGATCGGAAAAAGGTTCGGCATCAGATCAACACTTATCGTAGCGTAGTCGGAAGGCTAACAAACCTGGATGATTAGGTAGAATTGGTCAAATTGGACAAATTAGCAAAAGGCGTTCTGAGGACGGTCTACAGTTTTTACCTTGGACTTTGGACAGAAAGTCCAACAAAGTACGTAACAGAAGAAAAAAACGAACCTGTGCGAAATGTTCGTAGTTATTTGTCAATTGTTTGGTCTTTGAGGTAATAGGTTGATCGGAAAAAGGTTCGGCATCAGATCAACACTTATCGTAGCGTAGTCGGAAGGCTAAGAAACCTATAGATAATGTGGTTGGAAGTCGAATTGGTCAAATTGATCAAATTAGCAAAAGACGTTCTGAGGACGATCTACAGTTTTTACCTTGGGCTTTGGACAGGAAGTCAAACAAAGGACGTAACAGAAGAAAAACAGACATGTGCGAAATGTTCGTAGCTGTTTGTCGATTGTTTGGTCTTTGAGGTAACAGGTCGATCGGAAAAATGTTCGGCATCAGATCAACACCTATCGTAGTCGGAAGGCCAATGAACCTAGATGATGTGGTTGGAGGTTGAATTGATTAAATTGAACAAATTAGCGAAAGGCATTCTGAGGACGATTTACTGTTTTTACCTTGGGCTTTGGACAGGAAATCAAAGTATGTAATAGAAGAAAATCAGACATGAGCAAAATGTTTGGAGTTGTTTGTCGATTGTTTTGTATTTGAGGTAACAAATCAATCGGAAAAAGGTTCGGCATCAGATCAACATTTATCGTAGCGTAGTCAGAAGGCTAACAAACCTATAGATAATGTGGTTGGAAGTCGAATTGGTCAAATTGATCAAATTAGCGAAAGGCGTTCTGAGGACGATTTACGGTTCCCACCCCACAACAAAGTACGTAACTGAAGAAAAACACGAACAATGGGTAAATTGTTCGTAGTTATTTGTCGATTGTTTGGTCTTTGAGGTAACAAGTCGATTGGAAAACGGTTCGGCATCAGCGTAGTCGGAAAGACTTTGGTAAATAAATCGGTACCTGTAAGTTGTGATAAGAACAGTGGTCCAATTAAATGACCTAGCTGAGCTGTGACTAGCAACTTTTAGCATCTTAACGTACCTGACTGTAGCTGGAAGAGGATGGGATTTTAAAATGGCCTTTCTGAGCCTCCGTAGACCACAGAAGGTTCTGTCTTCACTCAGCTTTTAGGTTTTCACAAGACATTTTAACGTCCTTTTGGTTTTTACCAGTTACAACATAATTAGCTGCTAAGACAAACACTTGGATTTACCAGTGTAAACCCTCTATTGTCGTTTCTGGCCCACAGTGAATTGTGGGATACGTTGGGCCTCTTCGAAATGCTTTTATGTCTTTTATACAAAGTGCACTTGCGTTTGAAGTCCTCGCTTGAACCCTCACCAGTGTTTAGACTTTCAACACGGCCACGCCGACCATAAACACGGGAGGTCGCGTCCATGAGGGCTGAGCTGATCGCACCTCGACCAACCAGCTCGACTAATCACATTTCTGTTGGTTTTTTTTTAATCTGCTGGAGGAAATTCCCTAAAGTTTGATGTCGGTGTCGTCATCACCTCGACCTGAATCCGTCTGACTTTCATTTTCATTATGTCTGTTCTCTGTGATCGCCTGAACGCTGCTTTGTTTGTCAGTCTGGCATCAGTTACATTTACTGCAATATTACTGCAACAACAACAGAGTCAAAGTTCAAAGAAACTTTATTGCTGAACAGGAAAGTTGATTCACAACCAGGAGGCATAAAAACACTCTTGTGATGGATGTCCGAGGTCAAAGTGCAAAGGACAAGTAAGAAGTGGAGTTTGTCTTTTATTGATACAGTAAAATATCACTAAATTTTATGATGTGGTTCAGTATTGATGCTTTAAAACACCGTACAGATGTTTTATCAATAGTTTACATGGCAACAGAGGTTTGGTGTCGTATTTGAACCTTTGACCGACAGTGTTTTCTCTGTTCAGACTGAACAAAAAATACTGTTGTTGGGCGTTGCAGCGACTGAGTGTTACAGTAATAACAAATTTGTCTCGTCTTTATCTTTATTCCGTCCTCCCTGTTTGCACTTTTGAGTTTCAAATTGCACAAAAAAGGTTTTACAATGATGCAGGACTGTGAAAAACAAACACAGCTGCAACTCTCGATGTAGAAAAACGAACCGTATTTATTTGTGCATGCAAACATTGTGTGTTTTTTTTCTCCTAAAAATAGACTGTGATAGATGGCGGCCATATCACAATGTCTTGTCAATGCACTGGGCGAGTAATAAAGTTTATTATGCAGCATTTTAATGACAGGTCAGATCAAAGTCAAACAGAAATAATAGGTTCACTTTGTTTCTCTGCATGTTTGATATCAGGTGATCTGAGTGCATGAGGTAACAGAAGTGTGTGTGTGTGTGTGTGTGTGTTTGTGTGTGTCTGCAGGTTGTATAAAGCCTTTTATGAGACTCTTATCCTTTTACCTCCTCCTGCGTTTTTGCTTTTCTAAAGTGGGATTGTTCTGAACTGTTCAGGCCCTCGATATCTCCTCAAACAGAGCTGCACTGCTTTTTTATCCCTGGAAACACACACACACTCTAACACACACAAACACACTGACACACACTCTAACACACACGTCCTGTAACTCAGCGGTGGGCTGTGGTTTATAATAAGATAAATCTGCCTTTGAAAGGAGCCACCTGCGTCATGGAGAATATGAGGTGTGTGTGTGTGTGTGTGTGTGTGTGTGTGTGTGTGTGGCTAAAGTGAAAGAGTTCATATACAGACGACTTAAAGCTGCTGTACACTGACCTATATAAAATATCAACCAATCAATAGCTTCCAATCCAATTTAATTGCATTTAAGCTCTTTTTTTCTTATAATAACAGTATAATTCTGGATAAAACAGTCATTTTTAGAAAATAAAAGCCTAATTTCTTTATAATAAAACAGTTTTTTCTAGTTTCAGCTGCACAAACGTGAAGATTTAATGTCGTGTTCATCGTTTCCAGACATTTTACTGACAGATTAATTAATTAACAACACAATCGAGCTGCCGACAGGAACCATCCACACTGTGCTGTGTGTGTGTGTGGAAAAGTGAAAGAGTTCATATACAGACAACTTAAAGCTGCTGTACACTGACCTATATAAAATATCAACCAATCAATAGCATCCAATCCAATATAATTGCATTTAAGTTCTTTTTTTTTCTTATAATAACAGTATAAATCTGGATAAAAATGTCATTTCTGAAAATAAAAGCCACATTTTTAAATAAAAAAACTGCTTTTTCTAGTTTCAGCTGCAGAAACGTGAAGATTTAATGTCATGTTCACAATTTCCAGTCATTTTACAGACAGATTAATTAATTAACAACACAATCAAGCTGCCGACAGTAACCGTCCACACCGTGCTGCTGTGTGTTCGCCCCCCCGCCGGCTCCACGTCGTGCAGCTTGTCTCCAGTGATGATGAATCACTCGACCAGCTGCTCCACACAGACCAGCTCCTGTCCAGAGCCCTGAACAGGTGCTCAAGTGCTTTTTAAACCCCTTCACCTACTCCGAGCAGGACTGGACCACCTGTAGCCTCATATTACAAGGTCAGAGGTCGACAGACAGGAGATGAAACCGACCTTATATAGAGATACTGTGAGTTAATTAGACTTTTAGAGATCATAAAGTTTGAGATGCAGGTCAGAGGTCATCAGAGAGAAGCTGTGTCCTCTGTATATTTGACTTTATTTGAATTTAAATGACTTATTTTGCATTTTAACGCCCTGTTAATGAAGATAACAATGATACTGTTCACTGCAGTATCTCAAATGTGTCGTTAAAGTGGAGAATGTATTGTATTTTAGGGCTGTTTGGTCAATAAAATGTAAAAAAAAAAAAATGTTGAAAAATATAAGATGACGTCCTCAAATGTCTTTTTTTGTCCACAAACCAAAGAGAGAATCAGTTTATTGTCATAAAGGAACAAAGAAACCAGAAATATTCACATTTAAGCAGCTGAAATCAGAGAATTTTGACTTTTTTTCTTTAAAAAACTAGTTGACAATTAATTTAATAATCGATTATTGTTCAGTTCATTGATTAATTGTTGTGGTTCTAATATTTTACAGCTTTTTCGTCGACGTTTAAACTGGTTTTTGTTGCTGTAAATGAGTCTGGTTGCAGAGGAGTGACTTGGCCTTCGCTCTTGTGTGTTTACATGAGCAGTAATGAAGCGTGTGTGTGTTGCTGTGTTTCTGTGTGTGTCTGTGTGTGTGTCACATACCAGGCGTGCGTTGTTGGGAGCTCATCTGGGAGCAGTTTAGCTCGGCTGTGATCTCCGGCTTCACCATTATCACCAGACCACAGAGCACTTTGAGGTGGTCGCTGATTCCTTTTGATGATGCACAACGAGAAAGTGAGAGTGAGATGATGGTAAATGACGAGGCGGGTCTGCAGAGAGAGTGTGTGTGTGTGTTAGTGTGTGTGTGTGTGTGGTCAGGTGGAGGTCAGGAGGATGAAGAGCTTTTTCCTTCTCTAGATGTTTCTAATTCAGATTTCATGTGTAAACGGTTTGAAGTGGCAGCGTTGGGTCTTTTATTTTGAAAGGAACAGCGAGAAATTATGTTGATTCACCACAGTTAGTGTGTGTGTTACAGTAACAGTGTGTAAGAAATCTACATTTTCTGACATTCAATGCGTCATGAACTATTTTGATTATTGATTATCCCAAATATCCTTTAGTTTTTCATGTAAAATGCGAAGATTTACTGTTTTTCTGCGTTTTATTTTGCTATAAACTCAGTTTTTGGACAGTTTCTCAGAGCAAAGAAGCATTTTAAAGACATTTTTCAAAGTTGTTTGACCTCTAAACTTCATTTTCTGATATTTAATCCACTGTCAATGGATCAATCACTTGAGAAAATGAATAAACATTAATTTATGCTGTAATTAGCTATTTTGATTATCGATTATCCCAAATATCCTTTAGTTTTTCATGTAAAATGTGAAGATTTACTGTTTTTCTGCGTTTTATTTTGCTATAAACTCAGTTTTTGGACAGTTTCTCAGAGCAAAGAAGTATTTTAAAGACATTTTTCAAAGTTGTTTGACTAAACTAATATTTTTGTGTGTGACACATACAAACACACAACGACTAACAACATTGAAGGACTGTGGGTGAGGGTCAACCGTACACACACTTACACATATAAACTAGGGCTGCCCCCAAATAGTCGACCAAGCACTGGTCGACCAAAAAATCATTAGCCGACCAAAATTTCATTGGTCGATTGGTCGCAGGAAAAAAAAAAAAACATTTGGAGCCGTGTCTTGTCAAAATTAAGCCAACATCAATGACTGAACTGTATAGGAAAGGCTATTGGGCTTTTATTTTGAAGGGCCAGATACAGGAAGTCGTGACGTGACACTTTTTTTTTTTTTTTTACACGGCACGGCAGTCTCTCTCGTATCACCGCTGTCACCATTAGCGGTGCTGTCTGAGCCCCGGTCCCGTCCCACAGCGCTCACCGGCGGTCAGTCTCAGTGTCACGGAGCGGATCCATGATAGTCCCCGCTGCAGTCAGAGACCCCCACCCATAGACATATGTCTATGCCGTCTATGCCCGCACCGCTCCACGCTGCGGACCCCCACCCCCGCACCCCCGTCACAGCCTGAGCTCAGTAACTTTTTACCCTCCTCATCTACTGTGTTTATTGGTGATAAACGGGCATTCTGCCGGTAATAACGGTGAAACCCGACCGGCTTGTTGTTGAATCTCGGACCCAACACGGCCGGAGTCACGAGCATTAATTAATTAATTCTCAACCTGACCGCGGGCAAAAAAAAAAAAAGAAATTATAAAAAAAAAAAAAAAATTTTTTTTTTTTTTTTTTTTTTTTTGGAAATTTTTTTTTTCCCTCAAGGTGGGGGGTCGATTAGTCGACTAATCGCCATAAGTGACGACTACTGGTCGACCAACAAAATCTTTGGTCGGGGGCAGCCCTAATATAAACACACGGGGCCTGATGTGCGTGTAAGAAATCTTCATTTTCTGACATTTAATCCACCGTCAATGGATCAATCACTTGAGAAAATGAATAAACATTACATTATGCTCTAATTGGCAACTATTTTGATTATTGATTATCCCAAATATCCTTTAGTTCTTCATGTAAAATTAGTTTTTCTATGTTTTCGTTTGCTATAAACACAGTTTTTGGACAGTTTCTCAGACCAAAGAAGCATTTGAAAGACATTTTTCATCATTTATTTTGACATATAATAGAAATCAAACTAATATTCTTGTGTGTGACACCGGCTAAACACAATAACGACTAAAAACCTTGAACATCGGTGGGTTTCTGAACGCCCCTCCTGCTGAGCGCTGGGTTCATGTTCACATCTCTGAAGTCTGTGTTTTGGCTAGCCTGCAGTGTGTGTGTGTGTGTGTGTGTGTGTGTGTGGGATTTTCCACTACACACTGACACTTCACAGTCTCATCCTTCAGGTATTGTTGTTTCCTTTATCAGTCCTCGAACAGACACACCTGTCCTCTTGTCTCTGACGTCCTCATTGTGTCTTTTGTCTCGCAGCAGTGACCGGTGACGCCGCGTTGTGAAATCTTAGACTCGTTTCTGCTGGTTTCACTGGAGCGACGAGAAAACAACAGCTATTATTATTAAATCTCATTGTATGTGAGTGAAACTGGAGCTGTTGTTTTCATTATTATTAATAATAGAATTAGAAAACACAATAGAAATAGTTTTATTCTCCAATTTTCCCTCCAGTGGAGACACAGAGCTGCTGAGATGAAACCAGTTTGTCTTGTTAATCATCTGAGGAAACTTTGAGGAGACTCTTGAGGGTTTTTATGTTTTCACATCAATACAGACATCAGATCACAACCCCACAGACCTGAATACACTTAAAGGGATAGTTCAACATTTTGGCAAATTGGCCCATTGCCATAATCCCTATAGTCATAGCAGTAGGTTTGTTACCTTTAATTGTCGGTGCTAATGGGAGGCTAATGGGATTTCTTGGTTTCCCTCATCAAACTCATCAAATACACAATCCAATAACTCCACAACGCTCTGGTGGACAAGTTGTGACCTGCACATTCACCACGCTATGAGATAATAACACAACGTTACCAGACAGAGTTGTTTTAGAGGGAAATACAGAGACTGATGATGAAAAACTGTCCCTGAAGGCAACGTGCATCAGCAGTTTTGCATGAATTTCCCTCTAAAACAACTCTGTCTGGTAACGTTGTGTTATTATCTCATAGCGTGGTGAATGTGCAGGTCACAACTTGTCCACCAGAGCGTTGTGGAGTTGTTGGATTGTGTATTTGATGAGTTTGATGAGGGAAACCAAGAAATCCCATGAGCCTCCGTAGTGTAGCTCTGAGCAGCTCACGGCTCTGCTCCGCTGTTCTAAAAATAACTTGCACCGACAATTAAAGGTAACGAACCTACTGCTATGACTATAGGGATTATTGCAATGGGCCAATTTGCCAAAATGTTGAACTATTCCTTCCGTCTTTTCACCTGGTTTGGACTCGCTGTTTGTTTTCTGCGTAATCCTGCAGCCCGATAAAACCTGAGCTCTTCCTCTTCCTCCTCCTCTTGTTGGACGTGACTGATGGTAACAGGCGCTGCTCTGCTCTCTCTTGCTTCATACCTGACTCACTTTCTGTAACGACTTTATCTCTCTTTCATTATCGCCGATCGCAGCTGCAGCCGCTTGTTTTTCTTTCACCACATCTATTTTTAATTAGACCGTCGTCTCTTTGTGGCTTCTCATTAAAGTTTCTGCTGGAGCTGGTTTGGACGTGAACGTTGATGAAGTTTCCTTTTAAGGCCTTTTTATTTTCTTCATTCCATAACCGTTGATCAATCCATCAGTCATATGACGAGAGGGTTTTTTTTCCAACCTGATGAGATTATTCTGACTAACACGGTTAGGTGGTGGATTAGTTTAGTTTATTACATATTCTATCTGGTAATTCCTTCTTAATATGATGCAACGTGATGATTAACCGGCTGCAGTCTAACATGAAATGGAAAATAACTCAGAGAATATCTGCAATGATGAGCTGGTGGACAGAGAAATGATCTGTTTATGATAAAATGTCATAAAAAAAAGATGTTTCTGGCATCACAGTGTTGAACGTTTATGGATTTTCCAGTCGTCTGTGACACTGAACTAAAAACCTGAACAAGTTTCCAGCTGTTGTTCAGACTAATCTCTTACATTTTATCCATTCGACAACCAACCAGTTACTGAAGAACATAAAAAAACATGAATTATAATCATTAGCAGCCTAAATTTGCTATTGATTATCACAAATATCCTTTAGTTTTTCGTTTTTTGTCCGTTTACTTCGTTGTAAATCAAAAATCATGGTTTTTTTGGACAGTTTCCTGACAAAACAAGCATCTTTTCATTATTTTTAATAATATATCTACTTTAATAGATTTAAGTGGTTTTAAAACAGAAACAGTCTTTAGTTGCAGCAGCGTCTGAATGAAACGTCCCAGAGGAAGAAGAAGAAGAAGGAGAAGTCTGATTGTTGACTCGCCCTCGTCCAACACACACACACACACACAGTCCGAGGTCATAACCAGGAGGTTTCATAATAATCCCTGCACACACATGCTTACTCACTCCACACACACTCCCCCACTCAGAGAAACACACACACACATGCACACACACACCTCTGGACCTGTTGCTCAATGCTTCTTGTGTTAACAAAGTGAAGCCTGTGGAAAGACAAAACTCTGGGTTTGTCCCTTTTACTGTTTCTATTTAGCAACGTCGTCAACTTCAGGAACAACTGGGGAAACATCAACTGGGTGTGTGTGTGTGTATGAACTCTGGCCAACAGTATCTTTACCCCCCTCCCTCAGTTTTAATGAAAGCCATTATTCACAGTAATGAGAACATGGAGGACTTTATTATTTCGGCCCCAGACAGCGGCTCCAGTGTGAGAAGAGCTGGGAGCTGACAATCAAAACAGTTGGACGGAGAGAGACTGCGTCATGTTTCTGATGTTATATTTATCTCCAAAGCAACTGAGAACCGAGTCTGACCACATGAGGAGCGGCTGAGGAAAGAGGAGGAAGAGGAAAGAGGAGGAGGAAGAGGAGGAGGCAGCTGAGGACGCTGGGTTTTTATTAAACATGATGATGTGATAGAACAGATTTAATGTGTTCATCCTCCACTTCCTCTTCTTTTTCTTCTACGTCGTTCTCCTCCTTCACTTCCTGTCAGTCTTCTCTGGGTGGTCCGTGTCCGTCCGTGTCCAAACAGACTTTCACCGCGTTGTGTTTACTGAACCACACAGTCAGTCTGTCCGTCGTCATCCACTCTGGTTCAGGTTGTCCTCGTCATCTCCGTGTGGTCCGACAGGTTTCGTCTGCAGGTCGAAGACAGTAGAAGACGTTTTGACACCAACAATACGAACAAGTTGCAATGTTTTGAGACCAAATATACTATAACTTTTTAGTTAGTTAGTTCGTTTATTTGTCATGTACATTAAAAAGTACGGTGTACAGTCAATGCATTGAAATGTAGTCTGCCCTGGCTTACTCTCAACCCTTAAAAAATGAAAATCAATAATGACAGCAAAGATAACTAAAGTAGATGATTAAAAAAGTTGAGGTTGAACTTTTTAGGTCGATCGTGGACGTGTCGTTGGTCCAGATCAGACTGGATCTCTGTTAAAGTGAAGTAATGTCCATTATATTCAGGTTTGTTTTCTGTATTTTGTCTCTAATTTGTCCAAAATGTTGCGCTTGTGAAAAGAAATGACTTTTAAAAAGCCTAGAAACAGAAATATTTCAACAGGACTGCCGATCTTACCTTACCTTACTTTTTCTTGTCATATTTGCCAACATCTGCATCTAGAACAATAATACCAATATCAGTTCTGCAGATATATTGATCAGGCTCCAGCTAGATGGGTTGATGGCTGAAATAACCTGGAAATATTGAAATAATCAATCGTTTCTCATAGTTTTTCATGAAGAAATCTCAAATTTTTACCAATCAAAGCTTCTTAATTGTGAGAATTTGCAGCTTTTCTCTGTTCTGTATGTGACATATTTTAGATTTGCAACGTTGGTGAGACTAAATCATTTGCAGGCGTCACTTTACACCAGATGATTTTTCAACATGTTAGGCACAAAACTAATGAATTGGAGAAAATATAATGAACCATTTAATTCATATTTAAGTTACAACCCAACTCCAGACATGAGATTTAATGGTATTGATCCAGAACCTGAAGCATGCCTTAAAGATGATTATTTAGCGTTATTTTGTTGAGTCTTAATAACCTTTGAATAAATTATGCTCAGACAAACCGGGTCCTGTCTCCACTTTGAAAGCTGAAGGTCGCCCAGTTGTGAATTATTTATTCAATAGCATGAACAGTGTTCAGCAGAGATGTAGAGGTCATCATCATCATCATTATGATCATCAGCCTCCATTAGCGGAGGAATGTCCAGCAGCATGGTGGAGGAAAGGTGTGAGCTCTTTGTTAGTGGTGCATACGTGGACACATTAGTGCAGGAATGCCGGGAGGGAGGAAAGGTGTGGCCCATCTCCACTTCCCCCCACGGACCCAACGGGAAGTAGCACAGAGAGGGAGGGAGGGAGGGGGGGACGAGCTGGACACGAGATACTTAGGGGGGGAAAAAAGAAAAAGAAAGGGAAAGAAACGTCTTGAAGAGAAAGATGATCGAGTCCGATCCAGGAGTTCACAGGTTAGGAAATGACTTTCACATTTGTTTGGTGGGTTGGACTTTCCATTATGTTCCATTGATTCATTTGTGAGTAAATTATTGTTAAACTAAAGTAACTTGGATGTTTTCACTCGATATAAACACGTGAATTTTGTTTATAGCAAAGGAAACGATTCAACTTATTTTGAAAATACAGCTTCCTGCAGGAAAATCGACCTGAAATAATTCATCGTTTACCTCGTTTTAAAGGAAATGAATCAAGATTATTCTGATGTTTCCAAGTTAGTAACGAGTTTAATATTCAAGGTGTTTATAAAAACGGTCCTCAGGACGGGACGACGCTACAGGGAAAATATTTACCCAGAATCCTGTGTCGTGTTGATTTTATTTTATGAGTCACAGAGTGATGTGTTCATCACTTATTATACATTATACTTATTATACATTATCATTAACTCTTATGATGGTTCCAGCTTCTCTAAATTGAAGTTTTTAAATGATCAAGAGACAAATTAAACTTTAGAAACTTGTAAAGGACATTTTTTAACACCGGGGACACAAAAATGTGACGGACCAGGCAAAAGACTGAGGTTGTTTTTCTTAAATTTGTCGCACATTTGTGTCTTAACATGTATATTCTTAGCTTTCATTGCACTAAACCATCAGGGCCTCCGTCCTTTTGGCTTTTTTCATGCATTTCATAGACGTAATAATGGCAGAAATAACCATTTTTTGTTTAAATTAAACACCTGGCAGTCGTGATACGTCAGACTGACAATAAGTATAAACTCTCTTCTTTATGTTTGACTGGAACGAAATGGTCACTGGCCTCAACGTTAGAATAAACACAGTCACAGAAATAACTCCAGTTTAGCTTCGACACGTCTTGGACTTGTCCGTACAGATAATATAGGTTAGATTCAGCTCACGCAGCCAAATCACTGTGTTTAGTCTGAGCGCAGCGTCCACAACACACACACACACACACACACACACACACACACACACACACACACACTGCTGCTGGATGATGTCATGTGTTTACGGACGGTGGATGCAGACGAGCGTGACAATGCTAAACAAAGGCAGGAATGCTGCAGGTGTGTGTCGAGGAAGACGCTGTCATTATCTCTCACTGTATAGACAAAACCTAAAACCACCACGTAGGTTATTTTTAAAACCGCAGGGAGATGGAGATATAAAAAAACAAAAAAAAAAAAAAAACCTCCCAGACTCTCTCCCTCTGTCTTCTGTCTTCTGCAGCTGTTTTTCCTTCACTCGTCTTTTTCTGTCTCGTCACTTTTTATTCCCTCTTTCTCTTCTGCTTTTGTTTCCAGCTCCGGTGCCAGAGCTAAGAGTCTGTTCTGCTTTTTAAAAAATTCTTGTTTAATGCTCTTCTCTTTCATGCAACAAGTGCAGCGAAGAGACAGGAAGTTCAATTATTCTTTTAAATATTTAACCCAGTTTTAAATATCAGTCACTCTTTTGTTTTATACTTGGAAAGTATTTCAATTGTTGGAGAAATATACTTGCTGTCATAACAGGATTAAGTTATGACAAACAGACCTTTACAGTCCATTTAAATCAACAGAATAAGCCTTTTATTTCCTTTGCTCATCCGTATTCAAGACCACTAAAAGCACATTAATGCACCGTCACAACCTGTAATGGAGACAATGGTATGAGCCTTTACTCATTCATATCCTGTGCCTGCAGTGACAATGACTTATGTTGTAGTGAAAGGCGTCATAATCCAGAGGTTTAACGCAGTTAACAGCTGTCTGGAGTGTTTTACATGTCACATCTGGACAGTGCATTCAAATCACTTATAGTGCACTTAATTTCAACAGCTCTAGGTTTACAATTTCTGATTTACGATCTCCTCTATCGATCATAATAACATCTTTTAGATACGTTTTGGGTTTGTAACGATTCAGGTACTGAAAGTTTAATGGTGTAGTTTTCAAGGTTAAGTGACAATTTAGATATCGATAGAAGAAGGAGATTATATATCGATATTTCAGTTGCAGAGTTCCCTTAAGTGACATTTTATTGGATATAGTAATAAGATACAAGGAAGATGAGGCAGAAAAGGAAGTATGTTTGACAAGAGACAGGATTATTTAGGCTGAAATTCAATGTCTGCTACCCAGCTTCTTGTTTTGTTATTCTTCTTCTCTTAGTCAATGTAGGGCCAGTTAAAGAGACAATTTAAATCTAGTCTAATTAATTAGTGTTGTGGTTCAGTGTGAATGTGTCCTGGGATCAAACTCTATGTAGACGATGTTGCTGTGTGTTTCACAGAAAGTCGATAGCCTCTGTTCATCTGAAGCTTCATCTTAAGATTTATCGCTCTAGGAATGAAACAGTTTGTTATACTTGGCTCTACATGTTACATTGAGCCTTTAAAGAGGAGCATTTAGAGTCGAGTTTAAACACGTGAATAGATCTTGTATCTGTTTATCTGTTTTTATATAATTTTATCCGTTTCTACCATAAATCAACTTTTTGAGCCGCTGCCATGAAAAGTCGCCGCACACGAACGAACCGCGCTATCCAATCTGCTTTAACATGCAGCACGGTGATGTAATGTCAGATGGGATGTTCACTGCTGCAACAAGAGGCTTTCACACTCTTTCCATCTGAGTGATTGTGACTGTCAAGTATTTGTTTTGGCTCCGTTGAAACCCTGGTTGCTGCCTTTGTCTCTGTCTCTCTCCTCTGTCTTCCTCCTCCTCCTCCCTTCGTCCTCATCCACTGTTGATCTTGCAGCTTCAGTGGGAGGATTCGCTCTGCTCTTAAACAGGAACATGACCTCAGTGTGTTGCAGCTCCGCTCCGCTCTGCTCTGCTTCTCCTGTTTGTTTGGATTCAGTCGTTCTCGCTCTCCCAGTTCCTCTTAACTCTCTCCGTCCTGGACGTCAAAAAACAAAAGTCACAAAACTCCTTATACTCCAGGCCAGTAAAGTCACTGTGGGCTTCGTTGGAACCAACAGGACTTCCCCTTTTCTGAGACCACAGCTAGTTAAACTTTTCTTTTTAATTGTGAAACATTTTCTAAAGGAATCGTAAAAAAAAATATAACAACACAAAACTGGCAGCATCCCCTTCGCCACAGAGGCTCATTATCTTTGAGCTTTTAATGTCCCGTGACGGGCAAACGGTCGTTTCAGAAGCTTCTCCACCCTGACCAGAATAAAAGTCTGGAGAAAGAAAACTCAGCACCCTCGGGTTTGTTTTGTAAACTTTTGATTGTTTGCGGGCGTAGAAATCCCCCTGAATCAGAGAAAAACACTGAAATTCAGCCGCTCCGGTGCATAAATATTCATATTGGCTCGTTTGTTTGAAATGATGGTGAAACATATGTTGAAACTCCTTGAGGGAGCTCAGCGAGGGCTCCAGGATAATCAGAAATAAACTTTATATTGTATTTTCTCAGAGCTTGTAAACTGTGGAGAAGGAAACGCCGCCAAAAATAATAACAGCGATAAAATCCCCCCCTCAAAAACACAGAGACAACAGTTGAGTTGATGCTCGTGGTGGTGGAGGTCGGTTTGGTTCAGACCCTCGGTAATTGGACGATTAACTGTGGCGTCACAGTTGGTTTCTTTTATTTGGTGCAAATAAGGAGACAAACAAATCAGAAACAGTCGACTGATCCAGAGCAGCGTCCCGTTCCTGTTCCCTCGATGCTCCAACGAGTAAAGAGGTGGCGGGAAATTAGTCTGAAATCAATGACAAACGTTTCCCTCAGAGGATCGGCCGCTTTTCATTGTTGTCGACTGAAAATCAGACACCGGTTAATTGTTTGCATCCATCCGTCCGTCCATCCATCCATCCATCTATCCATCCATCTATCCATCTATCCATTCATCTATATATCCATCTATCCATCCATTCATTTGTCCATCCATCCATCTATCCATTCATCTATATATCCATCTATCCATCCATTCATTTGTCCATCCATCCACCCATCCATCCATTTGTCTATCCATCCACCCATCCATCCATCCATCCATCTATCCATCCATCCATTTATATCCATTTGTCCATCCATCTATCCATCCATCCATTCGTCTATCCATCCATTTGTCCATCTATCCGTCCATCCATTCGTCAATCCATCTGTACATCCATCATCCATCCATCCATCCATCCATCTATCCGTCCGTCTGTCCATCCATCCATCCATCCATCTATATATCCGTCTATACATCCATCTATCCGTCCATCCATCCATCCATCCATCCATCCATCCATCCCTCTATCTGTCCGTCCGTCCATCCATTCGTCCATCCATCCATCCATCTATACATCCATCCGTCCGTCCATCCATCCATCCATCCATCCATCCATCCATCCATCCATCCATCCCTCTATCTATCCGTCCGTCCATCCATTCGTCCATCCATCCATCTATACATCCATCCGTCCGTCCGTCCGTCCATCCATCCATCCGTCCATCCATCCATCCATCCATCCATCCATCCATATATCCATCTATCTATCCATTTGTCCATCCATCCATCCGTCCATCTATCCATCCATCCGTCCATCCATCCATCCATCCATCCATCCATCCATTCCGGCGGCTTGTTAATTAATTAATATAGAAATTAATGAAACTGCAATAAAAGAAGAAACATTAGAAGCAGCTTTAGTTGCATCTTCAACAAAACCTCGCAATGTTTCCTCTCTGATCCCTCTAAGTGAAATGTAACAGCGACATTCAGTATGTCCAACGCCAAAACTCTTGATAGGTACCTAACAGATTCAGGTGATACCGTTAAATTGACTGATAATTGGTCAAGAAAGCATCGGTAATCAATGAGAGGATTGATCGTTCTGGCTGAAAAAGACTTGATAAGTTCTGTTTGAGCTTTGGATTCATTGGTCTCCAACAACTACAAACAAGTACGAACCGATCTCAGTTTGGTTCGGCACAGACTACTTCCTGGTTTCAACGTGTTTTACGGGACGATTATATCAAAGTCGTAGAGGCTTCTGAACGTGTTTAGATCTTGTTTCCCTTCTGGCAGATCAATCAATCGATCGATCAATCACATGCTTTGTGGTACAACTTCAGTTATTTGCACTATTGAGGTTTTAAATTCCAGCTGTGAGACAGATGTGACTGTTGATAGTGGACCAGTTGTTGCTGTTGTGTGAGGAGTCCAGGTGTTCGTGGTCAGGTTGTGTAACGGCGCCGGCTAATAAAGGCTGACAGTCACCTAATCTGCTGGGTCACCAGGTTGAGCTGCTGATGTAATGCTAACACACACACACACACACACACACACACACACACACACACACACACACAGACACACACTCCACAGTCCTGAGAGGAAGGCTTTTCCCCCCTGAGGGAGTATCATTTATCAAGTTTCTTCTCCTTCTCCTTCTTCTTCTCTGCCTTTGTTCTTCCTCCTCTCTGTTCTGTTTTGTCCTCCTCCTCCTGTGAGGATGGAGGGATGACAGTTAATCTTCTTACCTGTCACTTCCTGCTCACTCACCTGGGCTCTGACTCACCTGAGCTGTGCAGCCGCTTCAAGTTCAGACTGATCACGGTAAAACAAAGAAGAGAAGATGAAGAAACCCTGAGGTGAAACGTAACGTGAGGAAACACAGTTTTTTTAGAGGGGTTTCTGCTGCTGTCGTCTCTTTGTGTCTGTTTGTTGTCGTCTTTGTGTGTCGTCCTTTAATCCTGATGAGTCAGCGTCTCTGTCGGATTCAGTCGCTGTGATATCACTCCGGGAAAAAACCCAACTGTGTTAATGAACGACGTGTCAGAAAAGAAACATTTAATGTGTTATATCACTTTAAATGTGTCACTTTCGTCTTTTATTTCACACATCGACGTGCTGAATATCTGATTATTTATCTTTTATATGAAGGCCGGTGTATTCCAATCCACTTTATTTGTATCGCACATTTTAAAGTGCTGCACAACAGATACAAAACAGTAAAATAAAGAAAGTTAAAGTTAAAATTAGGGCTGCCCCCAAATAATCGACCAAGCACTGTCGACTAAACACCATAAATGACGACTACTGGTCGGGGGCAGCCCTAGTTAAAATACAGTAAATTAAAAGCATATAAAAGCAATAAGAAAAACATAAGATTTTATCATCAATCAATCAATTCCTCAGTTATTTTATTTTAGTTTAGTTTATTCATTTGTTTCATTCATTGAAAAAAGAAAATAACAATAATGCAAATCCTGATTTTTTTGTCCAAAACCAACAAATATTGAATTTATGATGAAGAAAAATCAAGAAAAGCAAGAAAACCATCCTTTATCCTTTGATCCACTGATTGATTGATTGATTAATCGATCAGCTCAGCTCTTTAGTAACAATTTAAACAGCTGTGGCCAGATGTGAGTCAAGTTTTTATCTCTGAAACAAACTCACAAACTGTGCGACCATGTTGCTGCTCAAAGCTGTGAACCATCAGTGGACACATTACAGTGCTGCTGCAGTGTGTGTCTGCAGTGTTTGCACATGCTGTATTGGCACCTTGTCTTTCCCTTGTGTGTTTTCCATATAAGGGTGTATGCGCCTTCAAAGCCTCTCTGGATTCTGCACTGTGTGTGTGTGTGTGTGGTTTTTATTAGATGCCGAGCAGCGCTGCACTATGCCCATGTAAGCACAGACGACACTCGGGAATTAAACTCAAGTCTAAAGACTCTGCATTGGCACAAACACACACACACAGACACACAAACACAAAGTTCAGAGGTTTAACATTTCATTTCAGTCGAAGTCATCGTACTTAATAAAAAAACGCGTTTGCAGCTTCTAAACATTTTTACTTTTCTTTTTTTTTCTGTGTCGTTTTTAAATCCGTGAGGCGTTCAGGGGAAAATGGGTCAAATGGCCGAGTCCCAGCGGTCCATTGCTGCTGTTTCCAGTCTGCACATGTTTGACTCTCTCACTCTGTGTGTTTATATTATAACGAAGCCTGTGGTGACGCTGCAGAACCTGTCAAACACATCAACAATAATCCATCATCCATAATCAATTAACCTGTCACTTACTGTGTTATTATGTATAAACAGTTGTTTCAGCTTCAGTATAACAAACGTGAACATAGCGCATTAGGATTTTAGTATTTTTCTACACCGTACATCGTCTCTACTGTGTTTTCTATTTATTTATTTACCGTGTCCTTTTAATCCGAGATCAGTTTCCATCTCACGAAGGCGAAGTTTGACCTTTAAAATCACTCGTAATGTTTATAAATGACCTTCAGTGACTCATCGCTTTGCTGTTCTGACATTTAAAGTCGTTTAATTCTCGTTATATCACGTTATTCATGCCCGCAGTTGTCGACTGGTCGTTTTATCATCCACTTTCGTGTCTACAACTACTGATTGCTTGTAAAAATGTGTGTAATAACAGAAAATCACCATCGCTTTAAAAAAAAAACCAGTTACTTAACATAACAAGAATACAGTTTATCGCTTCAGTGTTTGATTAAAGTGTATTTACATGTGTCAGAATGATGAAATAACCCGTAAATATAGTAGAATATTGTAATAATACAAATAATAAGGATGAAAATTGCAGATATATGACATCATTTAACATTAAATGTCCATATTAAGTGACATTTAATATAATAAAGTGATACATACACAAAACATTTGATTTATCTCTAAAAAAGAAAGAGTTATCAGGTTTAAGATGTGAAGTTTTTACGTTTTACTTATTGAATAGACCTTTAAATGTTAATAAAGTACGGCCACCTGTAAAATAAATGGGTTTATCCTTTGTTAAATGGATAAATCTGATGTTAATTTGAGTATAAAATGATTTTTTTTTAACATGTAACTGAGTTTTTAACTGTGGCTCATTAACCCACATGTTCATTAACACGTGTGTGTGTGTCAGCTGACTGTTCACACATCACATGCTGTGCTGCGTTCACGTGCACGAGGCCTCCTGTCAATCAAACTGACAATTTCCCTAACCCTGGAAACATGTTGATTTGTTATGTTTTGGTTTCGTGTGTGTGTGTGTTGTGTCTAAAATTAGATGAGTCATTCACTCAGCATGGGACTGAGGCCGATCAGAGACGAGTGTGTGTGTGTGTGTCATGTGTTTGAGCCTCCAGCAGCAGCAGCAGGACACACACTCAGCTCCATGTCTGTGTGTGTCTGTGTGTGCAGCAGTTCTAGTTGTGTTGAATATTCAAATTCTGGACAGAAACGTGCACATTTTAGTTTTTTATCTCTCTAAATGTGACCTCTGACCTCTGGTTGTGTGAGCTCCTCCCTCCCTCTCCCTCGTCTTTATCTTCATCTTAATCATCCTCTCTGCTGCTGCTGCTGCACATGAAATAAAAACCTCCTTTATTCTCCATCGTGACTCGAAGCAGCAGCGGCGGCGGCGGCGGCGACTAACGACTTAATTAGATTCAGACGTCGAGGAGCTAAAAGCGAAACGAGCCGCTCGCTGGTCGACTCCGCGGCGCATGGTCTCCGTCTCTGAGGTAAAAAAACAAACTGATACCGGGAAGATTTTAATGATTTATCTGTGATATGATGATGAAGATGAAGATTTAGAGGTTTTTATTTCATGAAAAACAACAAACAGACAGAAAAACTTGATGCATGGCTTTAGTTCCCAGTGCAATTATGACTCATATATTTAAAAAAAAGACTTTTCTTTGTTTTTATAATACAGGATTTCACTCTGTCATATATGTAGTGTGTTGTGATTATCTATTGATTCATTTTAATGACAAATATAGTAAAAATCAAAATATAAACTCCTTATTAACATAAATAAAAATGTTAAACTGAACCAGCTTTATTTAGAAGAACTAAAAACGGATCAAACTCTGTGAGTCTGTGTCTGAAATGTGACGTTTCCAGATGTTGTGGCTTCGCCCTGATGTGCAGATCTTTCAGGATGTAATTCCTGATTGATCTGCAGAGCTGACAAAGTCCAAAATACTTAAAAGAGGTCAAATATGGAGCCGATACAAGTAAAAGTCGGATTTTAATTTGAGTTTAAACAAGAAAACTTGGATTTTTATCAAAATAAAAGAGAAACAATTGCACCAACTAAAAGCTGCCCTTCAAAATAAGAGTCCTAGATCAGTCAAAAATGTCAAAATGTGTGTTTTTTAAAGCTAAAATCAGCAGTTTCCTGTAAAATACATACATAAATAATCCTGCAGTGAAGTACAGACACAAAATTTAAAATATAAAAAGCTCTTGAGGTGAAAGTCGATGTTCAGTTTGGACACGGTTTAATCTGCAGCCTCCTTCCTGTTCGGAGTAAAAACGGACGCATCTGCTGCTCCGGCAGGAAACCAGACACAACAACAACAGTGACGATGACACATATACACACACACGGTTTAGTATCTTCACTGACCGTCCGTAAAAACCAGCTCCTCCTGCTCCTCGATGATTTAATTTGTCGATTTGTGATTTATGTTTTTGTGTTTTCTCTTGTTTCTCTCCTTCAGGATGTGGAGAAGGAGCGAGAGCTGCGGACGGTGCTCAGCCGCGACGAGATCAGACAGAAGGTCGATCAATACAACACAGTGACCACAGACCACCTGAAGATGACGCTGGTGAGAGCTCACACACACACACACACACACTGAAACACACACATACATAAACAAACACACCCACAGCGGCTGAGTCAGAGTCGATGAGTCGTGTGTTCAGCTCGGAGCTCATTTCTCTTCTGTAGCTGCCGATCAATCACAGAGCAGTTTGATCGATCAGCTGTGGACTCGTCAGGATCAATACTTTGGATTTATTTAAGAAAAAAAAAGCTGCTTTTAAAAGAAGATGAAACAGATTTTAGGAGTTAACTATGACAAGTGGACATTAACATCATAATGGAGAAGCAGGAAGTGATGAAATTAAAGGTTAGAGACGAAAATAACTGTGATTTAATTCACTGTTTTTGTTTTACACTTGTTTTTACCTTGAGTAAACTTTTATTTGAAGCTGCTGTAAAAGCTTCAGCTCCAGGGTTTTGTTTGATATAAAGTGTTAATTTATGGGCTGTATCTTATGTGTTGTTAATAGGGATGTCACGATAACTTGTTTTCGGTATTTTTTTTGACTATTTTGATTCGATTTTACACATTCATAGTGTTGTGAAATTAATTCATGTATAATAATAATAGCCTAGTGATAATACCGTGATTATCTCTCTGACAATAATCGTACCAAGAAAATTTATAATTGTGACATCGACATTGTTAATAAGTTAAAATAAACGTGTTTAATATATAATATCTGTATTTTCTATGTTGAGTTCAGTGTCAAATAGTGATTTTAAAGCACAGTTATATCTGTGGTTTTGTTTTTAAGGCTTTAATAGACAAGTAAGAGCTGAATCAAAACTAGAGCCGATGGTCTCAGGACTTATTATTTGTTACATTTGTCCATAATAATAATAATAGAAAAAACAATATTGATCAGTATAAGATCCAGAGATCTGAACCTTCAGATGTTAAGTCTCAGGTTTCCTCAGGTTTCAACATCCTCGCAGCCTTCCCAGCATTCCTCAGCAGTTACATCACACTGATGTCACCTTATCCCCCCTCAGTGTTTTCCTTGGCCGTGCAGAAGGTGTGTGAAGCTTTGTCTCACACACACACACACGATGACTGTGTTGTGTTAAATACAGAGGAGATGAATCACAGGTTTTATCATGTCAGACGTGTGACTGTAGATTCATTCATTCATTTTAAAGCTGCAAATTTACGTGTTACTTTAAAAGAAATATAACTTTATTTAACTTTTTGTGTGTTTTTAACCAGAGAGTTTTTAATCTCATGAGGGAGGAGCCAGATTTTTGTCATAACACAGAAATAAAACAGAAACTTAACCTTTAAAATGTTGCATAAACCAAAGTTAGAGTATAACTTAAGTGTATTCAACAACTTTAAAAGTGTTAAAGCTCAATAACTTTAATTTATTTTCAGATTTGACAAAGAAAATCAGAAAATCCTCACGTCTGTGAATGTGACACCAGAGAATATTTAACATTTGAGCTGTAAAATGAAACATTAAAGGGATAGTAGCATTTTTTTAAAGTGGGGTTGTATGATCTACAAATAGCCCCTAAGTACTTTAATTGCAGTAGAAGACTCTCTGCACTCCTCCCGTTAGCAACGCCAGCCCATAATAGCCCTGCCCAGAGATTTACAACACACATTGTTGTGAATGGACCCAAAGAAACGGCCTATTTTCCCGGCCTAAAAGAGGTTTTACCTGAAAAAAAATACACAGTTCCATTGTTCACTATAATACAATTTTTTTCCAGCCCCTCAAAGTGCAGGAAAAACACAGTTTTTATTTGGAGCTAACCAACTGCTGATCGGCGGACGCTAACCCTGGGCGGAGGGATACGTGAGTTGGTTAGGTCCAAATAAAAACTGTGTTTTTCCTGCACTTTGAGGGGCTGGAAAAAATTTTATTATCACGAAAATAGGCCGTTTCTTTGGGTCCATTCACAACACTGTGTTGTAAATCTCTGGGCAGGGCTATTATGGGCTGGCGTTGCTAACGGGAGGAGTGCAGAGAGTCTTCTACTGCAATTAAAGTACTTAGGGGCTATTTGTAGATCATACAACCCCCCAAAAAATGCTACTATCCCTTTAAGTTGATTACTGTATGAGACAGATGTTGAACCTGGTCCACACCTCCTTTTCCTCTCTCTCTCTCTTTGTTTTCTGACTCCTGTTCACACGGAGCTCGTTCGACCTCCTCGCTCCATATGGACTAATGAGATTAAGACGCTCTCTCTCCATCTGGACCCATCTGTCCAACTGGGATCAGTGGGGGAACTGGTGTCAAACAGAAACAAGACAATGAACTCACTTCAGCTTCATGCTGTTCATTGATAAGTTTATCAAATGTCTGCATCAGTCAGACACTTTATTTTGTCAAATTAAGACTCAAAGTGTTCATTTAAAACAGAGGAAAGCAGCTGATTCTCATTGACTGGGGTTGGTTTTTTTTAACATTTTGCCTTGAAATCAGTGTATTTTTTATACTTTATATGCAGATAAATAACATTTCTGTCCCTTCTGCCTCTGTTTTTTATTTTTATAGTTACCATAAATCCTCCTTTTCTTTGCTTCAGCTGCTGAACTGACATAATTTATATTAGATTAGAGACAGGCGTCAATATGGGACAGACTTTTATTTAATTTCAATGAGGTTTTATTCTGGGCTTCCTTTTTTTTTGGCCGCATTCGAGCCGAGAATTAACGCTCACGAGTCCTGTCGCGTTGTGTCCGTGCTTTAACACCTGCGGGTCGAACAAGGTTGGATGGATCTTTGAGAACTGTAGCAGGAATGAAGCAGCTTAGAAAGTGCTCAAACAGGCGATCGTGGACTTTATACATTCACAAGAACTTGCAGAAAATACAAACAGACCCGGAGACCTTGAGACCGGCTTTTATTTATTCAAACCTGCAGCCAGACCAGGTCCAGTACAGGAGACCACCGGCGGCCGAGTCTATTTGATCATTTACGGTACATATTTATGTAAAATCTTTGAGCTTCAACACCAAAACATGTTCTGTGTCCGTGCACTGAGCGGTAAAGACGGTCCCTTCAGAAAAACGCGATTATGCGATCGCATAATTTAACGCATAATCAGCCACAAGTCTGCACATTTATGCAGGGCCCGGGCCACACTTTTCCAAAGATGCTGCAATTTCGCCGCATATATCGCAGATTTCCACACAAAATGCACAAAATATGCAAGGCTTGCGAGTGTTGGGGGAATCACCTTTTTCTTCTTATTCATCAAACCGCAGTTTCCCGCAATTTCATCGCATCAAATTGTATAAATATCGTGCATTTTCCATCGCATTTTTTAAAGCAGAAGTAAGCGATCCGGTCGTTTTGGCTAATGCTGCGTTCCAGGCAGGCTTTTGAAACCGTAAATTACAGCTTCAAGTCACAACTTACGACTTTGTAGCGTTCCAGGCAACCCACTCGTGTTTTTCCGACCTGTTTTACCGGTGAAAGTCACTATAACGGCCACTCGTAACTTCTGACCCGTGAACTCGTACCAGATCGAACTGGTACGACTTCACAGGTCGGAAAAACACGAGTTACGAGTTTCCTTGAACGCACCATAACAGTCCTCGTCGCTACGTCACCACATTCACGGCGTCCCTTGGCTGCACACACAGCCCTGCATGCCGTTCTCTCTCCTCATTGGATAAAGGTTGTAGGATACGAGAAAAGTTTTCTCCTCGGCTCAGAGCAGAGCAGAGTGACTGACAGACCCGTGTTTCGGTCCAAACACTCTATGTAAGTGATTGCTGTCGGAAGATATAACTATTTAAGACTTATATTAACACAAATATATCACTTACTTCTGCTTTAAGAAAAACGTGCTGCATTATCAAGGATTTTTTTCCTGCAACAATCACAATAAAACTTGGTGACAGACAGTGACAGTGAACGCATCGTCTCTCTCTGTTTCTCTCTCAGGGCTCGTCCGGCGTTTACACCGGCTTCATCAAAGTGCAGATGGACCTGAGGCGGCCGGTGACGGTGAGAGCGACGCCGCATCGAGGAGGAGGAGGAGGAGGAGGAGGAGGAGGAGGAGGAGCAGGAGGAGCCTTCGTGGAGGAGGAGGCGTTCTATCTGCCCAGAGGAGTCACCAACACGCTGCACATCAGCTCCAATAACACCGTCAGACAGGTGGCCGACACACACACACACACACACACACACTGAGAGCAGCTTGATGAAGACGTGACGACTGAAGTTTGACTCTGACGTTCAACTTTTTAATTAAAACGTCATTTTGTTTCGTGATGAGTTCATGAACTTGAGCTGATGTGGGACGTCCCAGTTCCTATAACTATATCTTGTCTGTAACAACATCTATTGCACGTCTGTCTGTCCATGGATGTATTATGGAGGGAACACCTCCTCTGTTGCTCACCCTGATGTTTCTCCAATTTTTCCCTGTTAAAAGTGTTTCCATGGAGTTTTTCCTCAGTCGATGTGAGGGTCTAAGGACAGAGGATGTTGTTGTGATGCCATGTAAAGCCCTTTGAGACAAACTGTTTGTAAAAACGGGCTATACAAATAAACTTGCCTTGCCTTGCCTTGCCTATAATAAATATATGTAATATATTAATAATTTATAATATTCGACCTGTTGGCAGATTAAAGCAAAAACTAATGCGCCTTTCCGACTGCCACCAAAAGCCGATTGTTAGCGGTCAGTTTAAACGGGTTTTTTGGCCAGTGGGAAAGGGGTATCTTTCAACTCAATAAGTGAAGCCCCAATTAATCAGCTGCCAATCATTATCAGCTGATTTTAATACAAAATAGGTGATTGGTAGATGGAAATAAAAGCTTCTAGTCATTGATCACCTCATGAAAATGATCAGAAGTGATTGGTATCCTGATTGATCGGCGTTTAGTTTGTTCTGGTGTGTGTTCGACAAGTGTTTTCAAACTGTTAAACCCTATTCGCACAGGATTAGTACTACCTGGGGACCTCTGGTGATTTGTAAATTACCCCCCACACATCTGTGTTTCTTGCGGTGCATTCGCACGGGATAAGTGAAGTCTGTATTTTACTCGAATTTACTGACATTAAGGCTCCGATACGACGTCAAAGCTGTGCACGTCGTAACATCCGCTGCTGTCACATCCATGTGCGAAGCAAATTATAAATAAAATGTCAAAGCAGCAACGTGACTTCGCAACAGTGCAGTTGTTGTCGCAATAACGGGCCGTCACGGCATTTGTATTAAGCCTATTGAAAGAAAAATTTTGCTCTTTTTATGGATCTGAGCTGTTTATTTAAATGGGTTTCCAGCACCGATACGTGCCCGTGTTTGCACCTAAAACGCCTTCGAAAATGCCGCTCATAATTTCCACCGCAGCCTCCATGTTTCAACCCATACAGTAGCTATGGTTTCAACCGGGGAGGAACAAAAAATGCCCCTCAATTACTGAGATGCAGATTTGCACGGGACTAGTTTTACCATCGGTCTTTGGTGAAATATAGTAGGTCATTTGCGGAGGAATTTTTACTTTACAAATTACTGACATGGCGCATTCGCACGGGATTAAGATCACAGACGTCCTCCGCAATTATTACAAATTACCAGAGGTCCCCAGGTAAAAACTAATCCCGTGCGAATAGGACTTTAGTGTGTGTGTTTGTTTTACTGACCATGTCCTTTCTCTGTGTGTGTGCTCGTGCAGGTGATCGTCGCCCTGTTGAACAAGTTCACAGTTGCAGACAACCCGGCCAAGTACGCTCTGTACAAACGCTGCCGCAGAGAAGAGCAGGGTAAGTGTGTGTGTGTATTAGTGAGTGTGTGTGTGTGTGTGTATTTATGTGTGTTTAGGTGTGTGTGTGTGTGTGTGTGTGTAAAAGAGAGAGAGTATAAAGCAACAAGCTGCAGTCTTGTGTTTCATGCCACTCGTGCCGAGCTCAGTATCAGATGCTTCGGCGCTGACATAGTGTCGACAATCTGTGTGTGTGTGTGTGTTACAGTGTGTGTGTTACAGTGTGTGTGTTACAGTGTGTGTGTGTGTGTGTGTGTGTGTGTGTGTGTGTGTGTGTGTGTGTGTGTGTGTGTGTGTGTATTTCTGGAGGCCTCACCCTCATCTTGTCGGGTGCTGGATGCCTCAGGGCTCTCCCCACTATCAACAGCTCACCAGGAATAAACACACACACACACACACACACACACACACACACACACACAGCTGCTGCCGGTCGTTGGGTTTCACATATTAACGTCGTCTCCCAGCAACAGAAAGTCAAAGTTTATACGAGTTAAAACCATAAAAAAACAAGAAACAGGGAGGAAGAAGTCGCTTTTTATTTTTATGTTGTTGTTTTTTTTTACTCTAAAACTTTATAGAGATTTGTTTGTTTTTTTATTTTATTATTTTATTTTGTGAGTTACAGTCGTCTGTTTTTGTTTTTTCGTCTCTGCTCATAAAAACCGAGTCTAGACTCTTCGTCTGAAAAACTCTCGGATCTCAAACCACCGATGTCGACGAGCTGCAGAATAAAAAAGTTCCTGCTGCTGTTTCACCACAGAGAGAGAAAGAGAAACGTATGAAAACATCTGTGACTTTATAAAGGGATAGTTCAACATTTTGGCAAATTGGCCCATTGCCATAATCCCTATAGTCATAGCAGTAGGTTCATTACCTTTAATTGTCGGTGCAAGCTGTTTTTAGAACGGTGGAGCAGAGCGGCGAGCTGCTCAGAGCTACGCTACGGAGGCTCATTATGGGATTTCTTGGTTTCCCTCATCAAACTCATCAAATACACAATCCAACAACTCCACAACGCTCTGGTGGACAAGTTGTGACCTGCACATTCACCACGCTATGAGATAATAACACAACGTTACCAGACAGAGTTGTTTTAGAGGGAAATGCAGAGACTGTTGATGAAAAACTGTCCCTGAAGGCAACGCGCATCAGCGGTTTTGCATGAATTTCTCTCTAAAACAACTCTGTGTGGTAACGTTCTGTTATTATCTCATAGCGTGGTGAATGTGCAGCTCACAACTTGTCCACCAGAGCGTTGTGGAGTTGTTGGATTGTGTATTTGATGAGTTTGATGAGGGAAACCAAGAAATCCCATAATGAGCCTCCGTAGCGTAGCTCTGAGCAGCTCACGGCTCTGCTCCGCCGTTCTAAAAATAGCTTGCACCGACAATTAAAGGTAACGAACCTACTGCTATGACTATAGGGATTATGGCAATGGGCCAATTTGCCAAAATGTTGAACTATCCCTTTAAGTGTCAGGATCAAAGATCAGATAAACAACAAGAAAAGAACTTTAATTCATTAATTTCCTATTTCAATCGGCTTCAAAGAAGATTTTATCAATGAACAATCAATCGTCAATGAATTAAAGTGAAGTGAGGTATCTACTACGGTGGCCCTGAGGGCTCAACTGAAGAGAAACACCTGCAAAAACATAAATGTGTCGATGGATCAATCATCAATAGTTGATTTATTGATTTATTTTTTATATATAGAAACATGAATCCAGATGTTTTTGGTCAGATGTGTGTTTCTCTCTCTCTCTGTTTTTGTAACCGCTCCTTCATCGTCTGCCATGTGTGTTTATACGTACACACACACACACACACGCACACGCTGCAGCAACCGCAGTGCTGGAAACACTGTACAGACTGAATTAACCTGTGTGTGTGTGTGTGTGTGTGTGTTGCAGTGTATGTGTGTAAGCTGGCCGACTCCGAGCAGCCGTTGTTCCTCCGTCTCGTCGCCGGTCCCGACTCCGACGCTCTGAGCTTCGTCCTGAGGGAACAACAGACGGGAGAAGTCGTGGTAACGTTTCTTCTTCTTCTTTTTTTCTCTCTCTCTCTCCTTCACTTTAAACACTTCCTCCTGTTTCATTCTCCTTTTTTCTCCTGCTTTCCCTCCTCCTCCCTCCTCTCCATCCTTCTCAATCTCTTCCTTCATCCAGTTTTCCTTTAACCACTTCGCCTCCTCTTCCTCTAACTCCTCCTCCTCTCTTCACTTCCTTGTTGCTGCTTTCTTGTCTTTTTCTTGACTTTATGCCATTTTATCTTTATTGTTTCCACTGAAACCAAAATTTAGTTGAGTCAAAACCCACGAGAAAAGAGAAAATAATCAAAATTTCATTTAGAAGTTTTTAGTTTCAGGCTCATTTAATGATCAATATTTCATCACAGTATGGTGAATAATAATCTAACAACAGTTTATATATATACAGTATATATATATATATATATATATATATATATATATATATATATATATATATATATATATATATATATATATATATATATATATATATATATATATATATACAGTATATATATATATATATATATATATATATATATATATATATATATATATATATAATGATAATAACAAGTCACGTGACCATAATTATTCAAATTATCATCATTTAAACAGAGAAAATATTAATAACTTCCATAATCTTAAAGGGACAATGAGGAGTTTTGGAAAGTGAAGTGTTCTCATACTACATTTACCATGAGCCTCTGCGTGCACGGTGAAATTGCCACCATTAATTAAAATAACAAAATAACGATAGAGACAAAACCATATATTAATCGAAAATGGAGCCATTAACAAGTGGTAACGTAGATTCATCCACATTAATGTGTGACTTTTTTATAACCAAATACAAACTCCTCGTTGTCCCTTTAAAATAAGACGAATAAAGAAGCACCAAAATCTACATGAATGAATGAATGATTGACAGAAATAATAAACTACAGAACATTTAACAATTTAAGATCCAGATGTCACAGTTTAGGACAATAACATCTAGTATAATTAGAAAATAAATGACAGAATTATAGAAGAAAGAGTGAAATAATCAAATAGAAAAATGAGAAACTGCAGTGAAAACAAGACATAGGTAAAGGTTTTCTGTAATAAACTAATCTCTTCTCTCTTCCTCTCTCTGCTCGTCAGTGGGACGCCTTCTCCATCCCCGAGCTGCGTAACTTCCTGCGTATCCTGGACAAGGAGGAGCTGGAGCAGCGGGAGGCGATGGTCCGACGCTTCGAGACGTATCGACAGAGACTCCAGGAGGCGCTGAGGGAGCGGAGAGGACCCTCGTAGTCTGGAGGAGGAGGAGCAGATCAGGACTGCTGCCCCCTGCTGGGCCGGAGGAGGAAGAGCAGGAGGAGTTTAACGTTTCTGTTCTTCTACCTGAAGTCGGACGGAGAGAGAGAGAGGAGGGGGGATGTGAAGACCAGAGAAACGGGAAGAGAAAAGAGAGGATGATGAGCTCCCGGAGGAGGATAAAAGACGAAGAGTTTAAAAAAAAAAAAAAAAGTGAGAGACAGCAAACGAAGGACGGACTTTAACGAGGACGAGATGAGACGTCGCTGCCTGAAAACACCAAAGATTCACTCAGTCGTGCCAAATTCACTCGTCCTCCCTCCCTCCATCCCTCTCTTCCTCCTCCACTTTTATCCTTTGTGGCCATTTGTCGACTTAGAGCTTTATTTAATTTGTCTGTACATATTTTTTTCTTAATTTATATGGGTGAAGCTTTTTATTATTGTTTCGTTTTTTTTTGTTTTGTTCATTTTTTTTTTTTTTCCTCTTTTGGAAACAAAGTCTTAGTTTGTTCTGCAGAGGTGAAGCAACAGTTTGAGTTCAGACACAGACACACAGAGAGAAAAAACACTGACGCATAAAGTTTTATCAGTTTGAATCAATAATCACAGAGAAACTAAAGAAAAAACGTGAAAGTTTGAGAAATAAGGAACAAGAAGCTGCTGAGTACGGAGTTTCAAGTGTGCCAAAGTTAATGTTTTTATCATGTTTTTATTGTATTTTATTATTATAGATCATAGACAATAAAACTACATATATAAAACTCAACATATTATAGGTTGATTAATTAAGTTTGCATTTAAAAAGTGTAAAAAAAAAACATTTAATCCGCCTTTTAAATAATGTTTAGTGAATAAATAGTAGTTTTATAAAATGTTTTGTCATCCCTCTGACTGATGTCGCCGCCTTTTTATATATTTCATCTCATAAATTATTTGTATCCTGCTGTAACGTTTATAGTTTTAATTTGAGGAGCAGACACATCGGTCAGTGGGATAACAAAGAAAAAGTAAAAGCTAATTAATCCATTATCTTAGAAATAAAACGATTAATCATATACTGTATATCAATTGGCAGCTTTAATGCCATATTTGTATAGAATAAATATACTATTATGTTCCAGTTCATACGCATATGATATATAAAGAAATAGATGTAATTGATTTAATAACTTAAACAATATCTCTATTTACATTTTAGCTTTTTTTTGTGATGTTTTTTTGGTTTAGTTTAGTTTTTTATGAATCATTTATTAATAACTTGGCACACTTGATCCTCCATACGAAAGGCCTGAAGCTGGATGTTGTATGTAGATGAAAAAGAGGTGAAGAGACACAAACTGTTCGACGCTAAAGATGGTAAAGACGATGTTTGAGTAGAGACGCAGTAGAACGACAGTAGAGTCTTATTAGACGGAGAAGTTTGTTAAAAAGAAGTGTTGATCGTTGGATGTTGGATGTTTGACGACGATGACGATGAAGTGGTGAAGTTTCGACGGGTTTCTGGAAGTCGACCGAGCGATTTAGAGGAAGTAGAAAACAAACTTTAGACGAGAGGAAAGAAGGAAAAAAGGGGAGAGGACTGTGATTAACTACGTTTTTTGTTGTTGTTGATGGTGCATTCGTGGACGCTCGTTTAATCCAGCGCCGAGACAAGAGGCGGAGAGGTCTGTACGTGCAGATATAAGTAGAAGACAGCGAAGGAAAAAAATGGCCGCATTGTCCCGTCGGTTTTCATGTGTGTGGTTTTTTTTTTGTGCTCTTATCTCGCACTGAAACGTGCAGCAGTCGAGAAATAATAGAGAAAAGAAAACAGAGAAAAGAAGACGGAGATAAAGAAAGAAAGGAGAGAGAGAAAGAGTTAAGATAAATAATACGCATCAGAAAGTAGAAGAAGGTGCAACATTTAAAACAGTTCAAGGCCTTTTTGTGCAGTTTTGTGGTCATTGAACGCCTCGTGATGGCGATGCAAGTAAATAGCTGCCTTAAATATATCATCATATATGCAAACGTTGTTGATTTATATCATTTATGGCTTCAAGACCAAAGAGGCTTTAATAGAAGATGTTTTATTTTTATTTTTTTTATTTAAATCATCATCAGTTTCTCTGGTTTCTGTTAAAAAAGAAACTAAAAAATCAAACTTTAAATGATCATAATTCACAAACTGCTTCGTCGTAGTCTGAGCTGCAGGTACTGATGAAGTCACGCTGACGGTGCTGTGCTCGTGGTTCTGTTGTGCAACAACGGCGCCGCCCGGTGGACAAACGCCGCAACTGTTCTCACGTCTGTGTCAAAAACCTATCGATTATGTTATAGATTTTTATTTTATTTTAACTTGTTGATGTCATAACCAAAGATTTTTTTTTTTTTGTTTGTTTTTTTTGTTGTTGTGGTGTTGCCTGGAGCAAAAAAAAAAAATTATATTAGAGGCTTCTTCCCACAGGAGGGAAAAACATATTATATATATATATATAGTTTAGAGAGTTTTATTTAAAGGGGTTTTAACCCTGTTTTTATTTTACTATCAAACACTGGGTTAAATCTATGGAGGCAGAAAAGGGCCAAAAAGATTTGAATTTTTTAAAAACCACTCAATATTTGTGACATTTAAAGGTGATTCATCTCTCATAAAGTCGATTTATTCAAAGAAAAGCGACATTAGAAAAATCAAAATGAAGTTTTGGATAAAATTCAAATGATTTTTGTCTCTTTTTTGCCTCCATATTTTATAATTTAAAATGATACAACAGTCTGCATGCGAACAGTTAAAGAATCTTAAAGCCATGTCATTGTTGCAGAAAAAGTCGTATCTAATTCTTTTTTTTTCTTCTTTTTTTTCATTTGGGGGCACTTTAACTTTGAAATTCAGGGATGACGGGTTTTTTATTTTAATTTTAATTTTAGTTTTGTCTCCTGTGAGCCACCGACACCATCACACTCTTAATTTGACAGATGTTTGTTATTGTTCAGCTCTGCTCATAATCAGGTGTTTTTCTATTGTAACAATTTTATTTTATTTTTTATTTTTTTGGTCCGGATGAGCTTCCGTAGAATTTGCTCTGTTGTAGCTGTAGACTGTGAAACTTCCCTGTTTGTCTCTTTGTTCAGCGTTAAAGCATCATCACATCATTATCGTGTGCTGATATTAATCAGGCTCGTTGATCAATACATTTTTATTTTATTATTTTATTTTATTTTTTAGTTTGTGGGCCAGTAGTGTTAAAAAAGTCTGAAGAGTTGATGTGATGTGTGAGATCTGGTTTTAAAGCTGCTCAGCCGAGTCGGGACAGAGTTTTAACGAGCTTCAAGGTTCATTTTTCACATTTAAACATTTAAATTTGACAAAAAATTTAAATATTCTAATAGTTTTGTCTATATTTTTGCGAAAAATGTGATGTTAGATGGTATATTTTTCACAAAATTGCTAAAAATGCAGCATTTTCTGCTCCTTTAATGGAAAAATGTGCAGCTTTTTTTGAATTTGGATGCTTTTACTGCACAAAAACTGACACTTTGCAGGCAAAATGATTAGTTGATAGTTTGCTGCAGCCCTGATTCCAAGTTTAATTAAATATATTGGAAGTAAAAACCACTAAAAATCGATATTTGAGGCTCATTTTTGCTCGATGTTTGACTCTGAGCAGCCGACAGCTGTGATGTTAAATGCCAAAGATCAGTTTGTTTGTGTAGCTCTTCTCTTCTCTCTTGTACTGGTTTAATTTTATTCTCCGGTGAAGCTGTTTTTGTCATTTTGTTTCTGTTGTTTTGGTTCCAGATGACACAGTGAAGCTTCTGTGACTCTGCAGGAGTTTATCTCACATGATTTTTTTCCCACCCGATGAGTCTAAAGTTCGAAAAAAAAGAGATAAAAATAAAAAAATGCTCACGGGGTTTAAAGTTCAGAGCCGAGCTGCAGGAATCAAGTTTTTTTGTATCAGTGAATCCTCCTGTTTCAGTTTCAGATCAATAGCTGATATTATGATGTATTGACGGCTGCGGTTGGACTTTTTTTTTCTCGGCAGTGCCTTCTTCGCTTTTCTGAAAACGTCTGAGCTGCAGCAGGAAAACGGACTCTTGAGCTGCTGAACAGACGAACAGACCGACGTTTATTTTTGTAGGTTTCTCTCTCAATCAGTCGTGGCCTTGACTCTGACGGAGCGGCCGCATCTAATAAAGTGAAATTAAAAAACTCAACTACGATCAGTGTGCGTGTGTTTATTATTTTACCACATTTCTTCATATGTTTTTATAGTTTTAGTGTTTACAGTCAGTTTGTACAGATTGAATTGTGTCTAATTCAATCATTTTCGTCACTTTAAGGCTTCAACTTCCTGGTCAGACCTTTTCTTTTTAACTATATTCAGGTGTTGTAATGTAAAAAACAACTAAAAAAAAGTTTTTTAACAGCTAGTTTCAGCCTTTAATGTGAAGATTTACTGTTTTTCTCTTTGATATATTTAATGTTTAATCATAAATTGAAGAAACTTTGAGTTTAGGGTATGAAAGCAGACAAAAATAGTTCATATTAACAATCATTTTTCACTCTTTTCCAATATTTTTTGACTAAACAAATTACAGATCATTAAGGAATAATCGATAATCTATGTTTAACTTTAGTTTCTATAATAACATTTAAATCGGGTGAGTTAATGATGTGAAAAGAAGAGTAAGTAAATGAGATTTTTGAAAAACTTCTTTGAGACAGAACAAGGCTAGCAGTTTCCCTCTGTTTCCAGTCTTTATGCTAAGCTAAGCTAAACTAAACTAACCAGTTCCTATTATGTTTATGATTGTTTAGAGAAAATTTAAAATAAAAAGAGTCTGTTTGAGCCTCGAGCTTCTGTTTGTCTCTTGGTCGTCACTTTTAGTTTATGTCTTTCTTTTCTCTACTCAGTGTTTTGGCAACAAACTCAGTCTCAGTCTCCTCCTCCTCCTCCTGACCTCTGTGTGACCCCAACTCACATAACCTCACACACACACACACACACACACTGAACTCCTCCACTGGTAAAGCTGCAGGAGTGAAGGCCGAAAAAAAATCCAGGATCAATGACAGCGCTGCCTTCAAAATAAAAGCATCTAATAATGGTTTCGTAAATAAATATTATGAAACAATCAGCCACTGTTCACTCTGATGTAACAGTTTTTGTCCATTTAGTGTCTATTTTTTTACTTGTTTAATGTCTCTTTTGTGTCTCTTTCTATTCTTTTCTGGGTATTTTGTCTTTCATGTCTTTTCCCTGTCTGCTTTAAGTCTATTTTTAATTATTTTATGTCTCTTTTTGGTCATTTTTACATCTATTTTTATTCATTTTGTTCTAATTTATAAATCTATTTCGTAATTTCACCACTACAACGCGTGAACAAGTCTGAAAAACAAAAAAACAGAAGCAAAAACTGTCAACTAGTTCCCGGCCACAGCTCTAATTTTGAAATTCCAAACCGGAAGTGAACGTTTACACACCGGATCACTTTACACATCGCTGAATCTCAAACACACACAAACTTTGTTACACACACTCATTCATCTCTGCTCTGATCCGCGTGAAGCCGCAGGAAGAAGAAGAGACGTCGACTCAAACTCCACCATGTAAGTTTCACGTTTTATTTAATTAAATTTGCTCCAAATTAAAGTTTGTTTTCTTTATTTTTAGCTCATGCAATCGCAGAGGAAGTAGAAGTTGTCTTCGCGCTCACAACAAATCCACCAATTTAACGTTTCTTTCATTAAATTTGAGACAGAAACGTCGTTAAAAATTGATTAATTAACAGTTTTGTGAACTTTTTATGGGTTTGTTCGCTGTTCGGCTTCAGTTATTAGGCTTTTATTTTGAATTAAATGATAATCAATGATCGGTTCAGCTGTTTCTTGTGGAGATGAGGAAAAAAAAGTTCAGAAGTTACCTGAACTCTCACATCAATGACGTCACCACCGGTTGACAGGTGTGTTTATAATATATGCAAATTAGAGAGGGTGTTAAATTTGCATATTTATGAATGGCGCCTCTCTGAGGTTTGAAAAGTAACGCTAAACTAAAGGTAACGCTAACATCTGGACACCTCTGGATCAAGTCAGTGTGTGTGTGTGTGTGTGTGTGTGTGTGTGTGTTTGTACATTAACCTCTTCAACTCCAACAACAACATGCAGCTGTTTCCTCACACTCCAGATGTGATGTGTCAGGCTGATGTTGCACAACCACATGATGAAGTCATAGTTTTAATATTTTTAAAGGGAAAGTGAGCAAATAACAGACAGAAAACCGTCAATATGAATATGAATAATGTTTAATGTGAGCAGTGTGAGTCAGTGAACGCATCAAAGGACAGATTTGACTCTTTTTTTTTTATCACAGAGGGAACAAGGAACTGATTTCCATAGTGTGGCTTTTACATTCAAAGTGTGTGTGTGTGTGTGTGTGTGTGTGTGTGTGTGTGTGTGTGTGTGTGTGTGTGTGTGTGTGTGTGTGTGTGTGTGTGTGTGTGTGTGTGTGTGTGTGTGTGTGTGTGTGTGTGTGTGTGTCAGATAGGATCAGGTTTGTGTAACCACCAACGTCCAGAGTTACAAATTCCAGATCTAGTGAAGCATCTTATGCTGAAGGTCAAATTTCACGTCAGGGTGTGTGTGTGTGTGTGTGTGTGTGTGTGATAACAGAGTCAAACAAACTCTGTGTTTTACATAAAAGTTCAAATCAATTAAAACTAAAAACAACAAATGACCTAATTTTTGTTTTATTTAGGCCAACGTAACAATATGTTTGAAAAATGATGCATTTATAACTCGTATTTGATGTTAAATTCCTTACAGTATTTACTTTACTTGCACATAACATTCTGGCACACACACACACACACACACACACACACACACACACACACACACACACACACACACACACACACACACACACACATTATATTGTACTATACAGTATTATATTTTTTGAATATAGTATTCGTATCATAGTACAGTATGTCGCTTAAGGTCAAACAAATAATTAGTCTAGTAGGAAGGAGGGGTCCCAATGTCCCCGAGACAAACACTTTTGAAAAATGTTTTTTAAAGGGATAGTTCACCCAAAATTCAAATTGCACTCATTATCTACTCACCCTCATGTCGACTATCAGGGCTGGGAGAAGTTTCAATTTGGACGAACCGGGAAGAGGAGCTTCCGCTACAAACAAGCTTGAAATATAGACTTATTTTATTTTTTTGGAACAATTTCGCATTTCGGGGCTTCAATACAAGACGGACATTACATACAAGCAGCATGGAGGTATTTGGATGTTTTTTGGTGTGTCTTGTGGTATCCATTTGCAACCGTTGTCGACTTGAGGGTGAGTAGATAATGAGTGCAATTTGAATTTTGAGTGAACTATCCCTTTAAGGACCCTTAAGGCGTCTACTTAAGATTTTTGCTTGTTGCCCGGGTCAACTAATGTCCCATGGGGGGGGTTTTGGTGGCCATTTTGAATTTATGTCCGCACGAATGGTGAAAAACGCCAATTTTCACAACTCCTAAACCAGACATCATACAAAGACAAATGAACACACTTTTTCTGATACTTTTGACACCAGGAATCAAATGGAAAGGTCACTGAGATGGTAAAACTACTCTACACCAGAGAAAAATGAACTCTGAGTAGTATTATAGCAAATAATACTACCTAATTGACAGCTAAAATGGGTTCAGGGGTCCTACGCAAGTATGGAAAGTATAAATACACTGCAAAAAATCAAATATCTTACCAAGAATATTTGTCTTATTTTTAGTCAAAATGTCATTTCTAGTCAGAATAAATCTCATTCTACTTAAAATAAGACTCATCACATTAAAAGTAGCTTGTTTTTAGACACGTTTTCCTTCTTTCAAGCAGATTTTCACTTGGAATAAGTAGGAAAATCTGACAGTGGAGCAAGTTTTTCTTCCTTTCTTCCTTTTTCTACTTATTTCAAGTGAAAATTAGTTTGAAACAAGTGACAATTATCTGAAAACAAGTTAATTTTTAGGTGATGAGTCTTATTTTAAGTGGAAAGCGGTTAGTTTTGACTAGAAATGAGACATTTTGACAAGAAATAAGACAAATATTCTTGGAAAGATTTTGGTTTTTGCAGTAAAATGTGTGTGTGTGTGTGTGCAGGTTTGGCAGGAGATCAGTGTGTGTGGTTCTTCTCTCCGTGGCCGTTGGTGTTTACCTGCTGCCGTCTCCCATCGACCCCAAACCACACGTGTAAGTACACACACACACACACACACACACACACACACACACACACACACACACACACACACACACACACACACACACGGTGATGTAACTCCTCCTCCTGCTCCTCCAGACTGAAGGGCCCCCCCCCGGCCCTCGAGGGGCCGCTGGCCGCCAACACGCGTCTGCAGAGCGGCCGCAGGCTGTTTGCTGGGAAACTACACGGCCCAGAATCCTTCACTGCTGACGGGAACGGTGAGTAAGATTACCGGTTAAAGGGATACTTCACCCAAAATCGATAATTCACCAATCATCTACTCACCGTCATGCCAAGGAAGGGTTTGGAGAACTTCCAGAGTCATCAAAACGCTTTAGGAGTTCCAGGGGGGGTCTGGCTGGTGACGGGTTTTCATATAATGACGGTGGATAGAGTTCACTTTTGAATGGTCCAAAACACACACTATGAAACATCCAGATACCTCCATACTGCTCGTCTGTACTGACCCAAGTGTCCTGAAGCCGCCACATGGAAAAGTTGTTCGGAATAAATTAATGTGATCTCTGTTTTTATCCTTGTTGTAGCAGTAGCTCCCAGTGGCTGCACGAGATTTGCTGTGAGATGTTCTTCCGTGTTTACATCAAACATCCAATGGTTTACAACGACCAACGAACATCTGGCAGCAAATCTCGCACTGCTGCTACAGTGGTTCCCAACCTTTTTTGGCTCGTGACCTCATTTTGACATCACAAATCTCTGGCGACTCCCGTCTATCAAGATGCGCCAGCTCAGATTTTACATGTTGCATTTTATTTGAACTCGATTTATATTTGAGAAAGTGAAAGAATAGAATCCAGTTGTTTAAGATTGTCTGTGGTGTTTTAAATCATAATTTTAAAAAGAATAATAATTAGTTAAAAAAAAAAAAATTATCAGTAATGTTTTTTTATCAATTACTAGACATTTCAGGCGACCCAATTTGAATTCCAGGCGACCCCACGTGGGGTCCCAACCCCAAGGTTGAAAAACACCGATCAAATATAATTTTTTCCGACCAACTTTTCCATGTGGCGGCTTCAGGACACTTGGGTCAGTACAGACGAGCAGTATGGAGGTATCTGGATGTTTCATAGTGTGTGTTTTGGACCATTCAAAAGTGAACTCTGTCCACCGCCATTATATGAAAATATAATATAATAATATATGAAAACTCCTAAAGCGTTTTGATGACTCTGAAAGTTCTCCAAACCCTTCCTTGGCATGATGGTGATTTATCGATTTTGGCTGAAGTTACCCTTTAATTATTTTATCTATAAAACGTTAGAAAACAAAAGACTGAAATAATTGATTGGTTATTGATTTTGTATTGTGTGTGTGTGTCAGGTAACGTGTTCACGGGGACGGTGGACGGGAAGCTGTGGAGGATCGGTCCTGACGACGACCTCACACTCGTCACTCACATGGGACAGAATCTACCGGAGTGTGGTTCGTTCTTCTCCTTCTTCTGTTTTTATTCAGCGGCTGCTGCTTCCTGTCTCTGTTCCTACATATTAATATTATTATTATATGTTATTATTATATCTTTAAATTTGATGTTATTTCTTCATATTTACTGTAAATATTCAGTAATATCACTGCAAAAACTCAGACTCTTACCAAGAACATTTGTCTTATTTCTAGTCCAAACAAATCTAATTCTACTTAAAATAAGACTCATCACATTAAAAGTAGCTTGTTTTTAGACATTTTTTACTTCTTTCAAGCATATTTGCACTTGAAATAAGTAGAAAAATCTGATAGTGGAGCAGGTTTTTCTTCCTTACTACAAGCACAAAAAACTTGCTTTCACTGGCAGATTTTTCTACTTATTTCAAGTGAAAATTAGTTTGAAATAAGTGAAAATTATCTAAAAACAAGTTAATTTTTAGGTGATGAGTCGTATTTTAAGTGGAAAGAGATTCGTATTGAGTAGAAATGAGACATTTTGACAAGAAATAAGACAAATATTCTTGGAAAGATTTGGGGTTTTTGCAGATAATATTTATACAGTATGAAGCTCTATGACCTTCTAGTTTCAGCTTTATTGATATTTTTTATTCTTCTATGTTTATTTTCATTCATAAAATCCCCAAAATTGACTCCTGAGACGTCGACTCACCTGATATGAAAAGTTCAAAGTGCTGAAAACTAAAATTAGATCAAATAATTCACCAGTGAAAAAGCTGTGGATGATAAAAGTGGCGTTTTTGCATCTTTAACTTTTTAACGTTTTGATTTCTTTATTTCTTTCATCTCTGCTCTGTTATCAGGAGGTTTTTGTTTTATTCCTACAAACTTTAACATGTTTTCTCTGTAAAATCCAGATAAACAAGGAGACGACGGCCGCAATTTAAACACAAACATCTTCACACGGTTTTTAAAAATCTGGATGTTTGTGGTTTTGTGGATTTGACGTCAGAGTGAAAACAGAGCTCCGCTTGTCTTCTGTGTTTTTACAAAATCATCACAGTCGTTCTTCTGTCCTCAGTTTATTTTATTTTAGTGTGTGTGTGTGTGTGTGTGTGTGTGTGTGTGTGTGTGTGTGTGTGTGTGTGTGTGTGTGTGTGTGTGTGTGTCCTCAGGCAGCAGCACCGACTTCGAGCCCGTCTGTGGTCGTCCTCATGGCGTTCGCCTGGATCGTCACGGTCAGCTGATCGTCGCCGACTCGTACTTCGGGCTCCACAGCGTCGACCCGGCGACCGGAGAAAAAACTGTCCTGGTGGCGAATTCACAGGGTAAAGAAAGAGTGTGTGTATGTGTGTGTGTGTGTTAGGGATGTCACAATTACTTGTTTTCACAATTAATCGCGGTATTAAACGCCACAATTAATTGATCGTAAAGATTCCTAAATACCGTCACTTTCCAAAAGAAGATGATGTATGAACCGTGTCGGCAGATGTTGCGCCAAAGTAAAGGGTAAATGCACAGAAACTGGTCCATTTAACTAACGTAGCATTGAATTAGTAGGAATTTAAATGCTAGAGTGTCATTTGTAATAATAAAAAAAAAAAGATTAAAATTAACTTAAACATTTGGTATCGATGACAATTAATGACTTGAATATTTCAAACACTTCCCCTGGCGGTTTAAAGCAGAAGTAAGTGATATATTTGTGTTAATATAAGTCTGAAATAGTTATATCTTCTGACAGCAATCACTTACATAGAGTGTTTGGACTGAAACACGGGTCTGTCAGTCACTCTGCTCTGCTCTGAGCCGAGGAGAAAACTTTTCTCGTATCCTACAGTTTTTATCCAATGAGGAGAGAGAACGGCATAAAGGGGCGGTCCTCTCTGTGTGTGCAGCCAAGGGATGCGCCTGAATGTGGTGACGTAGGGACGAGGACTGTTATGGTGCGTTCAAGGAAACTCGTAACTCGTGTTTTTCCGACCGTGAAGTCGTACCAGTTCGATCTGGTACGAGTTCACCGGTCTGAAGTTACGAGTGGCCGTTATAGTGACTTTCACAGGTAAAACAGGTCGGAAAAACACGAGTGGGTTGCCTGGAACGCTACAAAGTCGTAAGTTGTGACTTGAAGCTGTAATTTACGATTTCAAAAGCCTGCCTGGAACGCAGCATTAGCCAAAACGACCGGATCGCTTACTTCTGCTTTAAACATTTGGTATATTTGAATATTTCAAACACTTCCCCTGGTGCATTAATAATTGGTCATATTTTAATAGATATTTAAAATATGTTATAATTAGTAATGTATATTTTAACTATATTTGATTTTACACATTAATAGTGTTGTGAAATTAACGAATGCATAATAATCGTGATAATCGTAACACCGTGATTATTTCTCTGACAATAATCGTACCAAAAAAAATCTATTATCGTGACATCCCTGTGTGTGTGTGTGTGGGTTAGTATTAAAAACCCACTTCATTATCAGTAAATGATTATTTTGCGTTTGTGCGGTGCGTCCTCCTCAGGTGCTGACGGCGTTCCCTTCGCCTTCCTCAACGGCCTGGAGATTTCCTCCCAGACCGGGATCATCTACTTCACCGACTCGTCCAGTCGATGGGGACGGAGACACGTCAAACTGGAGGTGAGAGGGTTAATTTAAACACAAATAAAAATATAATTAACCAAATTAATTTTTCTTGTTAATATAATAATATCCCTGACTACTTTAAACAACACAATACAAACATCTAAAAAATATATATATATATCAATTATTTAGGAAATAGCAACATTTTACCAGTTCCCCCGTTTTAAAAATAATGGTTCAGTCCAACATCCTTGGCATTGAGGAAGTGACATCACTCAAGTCTTTAGAAGAACAAACTGTAAAGAGGAGAAAGTGTTAAAGCGTCTTTTCTTACATATTTTATTGTTTTTATTGTGAGATCGGCATCACATCACATAAATGAATAATAGTTAACAACTGTTGAGGAGAAAACTAACAATAATGTTGAAAAATATTATAATTTCATGATTTCTTAACCCTCCTGTTTTCCTTCTGGGTCAAATCTGTTCCCTTCCTCCATCCTTCCTCTTTCCTTCCTTTCTCCCTTCCTTCTTTCCACAATCATTCCTTCCTTCCTTCCTTCCTTCCTTCCTTCCTTCCTTCCTTCCTTCCTTCCTTACTTCCTTCCTTCCTTCCTTCCTTCCTTCCCTTCATCCTTACTTCTTCTTCCTTCCTAATCTGTTCCCTCACTCCATCTTTATTTGCTTCCTTTTTCCCTCCCTTCCTTCCTTCATTCCTTCCCGTCAACCTTCTTTCTTCTTCCTTCCTTGAACGAATCTGTTCCTTCCCTCCATCTTTCTTTCCTTCCTTTTTCCCTTCCTTCTTTTCACAATCCTTTTTCCCTCCTTTTCTTTCTTCCTTCCTTCCCTTCGTCCTTACTTCTTCCTTCCTTTTTGACCCTTTGTTCCCTCCCTCCTTCTATGTTTCCTTCCTTCCTTCCTTCCTTCCTTCCTTCCTTCCTTCCTTCCTTCCTTCCTTCCTTCCTTCCTTCCTTCCTTCCTTCCTTCCTTCCCTTCGTCCTTACTTCTTCTTCCTTCCTCTTTTGATCCAATTGACCCAATCTGTTCCCTCCCTCCATCTTTCTTTCCTTCCTTCTTTCCCGTCTACCTTCTTTCTTCTTCCTTCCTTGAACGAATCTGTTCCCTCCCTCCATCTTTCTTTCTTTCCTTCCTTTTTCCCTTCATTCTTTTCACAATCCTTTTTCCCTCCTTTTCTTCCTTCTTCCCTTCCCTTCGTCCTTACTTCTCCCTTCCTTTTTGACCCAGTTGACCCAATCTGTTCCCTCCCTCCTAGGCTACTATCTTTGCTTACTTTTTCCCTTCCTTCTTTCCTCCCACCTTTCCCTTTGTCTTTCCTTCCTTCCTTCCTTCCTTCCTTCCTTCCTTCCTTCCTTCCTTCCTTCCTTCCTTCCTTCCTTCCTTCCTTCCTTCCTTCCTTCCTTCCTTGACCCAGGAGGACAACAGGAGGGTCAAATCATGTGATGCTACATGTCTTGGCTAATTATGGACTTACAGCTACTTTTAGCCAAAATCTCCAAACCTGTAACTAAAAAACACAGTTAGGTGAATTTTGTTACAGGGAATTGTTGAAAGTTGTTTCCAAAAATCAGACGACTTTAAGTTCAACCGAATTCAGAGAATCACCCACATCTGAGCTGTAAAAGAGAGAAAAAGAAAAAAAAAAGAGTTGAAAAGAAGTAGATACTGTAGGTAAATAGAGGCCGATTCAAGTTGAGTTCATTAAGGGGTTGTTTTGGTTCGTTTAAAGTGTTGCCTTGGTAACAGCTGCTCAACAAAAACAGCACAAGGACACTTTTCTTTTCATCCGTCCATCAGGCTGCTTCGACAGAAAAAAAAGAGGAGGCTGAAGTCCATTCACTTCTACTAATGACGGGAAAACGAAGCTCCAGGAGAAACTGTGTTTACAGAATCACTGCAGGCTTTTAGCACTAAACTGAATCTATTACGTAGATAATGATAATAAAACGCTTGTTCCACATGTTCCTCCAGTTAATAAACACTCAACACACTTTATTGTGTTATATAGCTACACAAGGTTCAAGATTAAGTCGCTGTTGTTTATGGTTGTGGAAATGTATTTAACCGAGCATTAGGCTGATGGACAAACAGAAATTATTGATCATAAAATAAAGAAAAACACAGCTTCAGTGCTGTGAGTCATATGTTAAGCTAAACAATCCAAATTTAAGCCAAACCATATTAAAAAAAAAAAAAAAAAAAAAGCTAAGATAAAGTCTTTACAGCCTCTACAAAAAGTCTGAAGTGATTTAACCTAAACCAACAAAGCTAAAGAGGCTAAAAGTAAGAAGATTTAAGCCAAAATGAAAATGTTATCGAAGCTAACTTAACTAAGCTAAGACAAGCGAAACTAATGATGCCATCATTAGTTAGTTAAAGGTGTACAGAAAAGAAAACTGAATTTGAGCCCACTCTGGATCATAAAATTAGTGTAATAACTCATCTATCAGACGTTGTAGGCCAAACTTTGTGCAAAATTCTATTTTTGAGTAAATCTGGGATGAAAGTGTGTATTTTTTTTTTCGCATTGGATAATGCAGGCGCACGGTTTACACGTCAGCCTGTACACGATTCACCAGCCACTGATATTGGATCCGTAATCCGTCATTCAAACGTCTGAGACACGCACACACACACGGAGCTCGGGCTCGCCCCAAACTTTGAATATCCCGCCCGCTCGATAACGACCAATCAAATTCGTTTTCCTCACTCGGGTAAACTCGTGTTGCAGCTCGTGACAACTCGGCGCGACACACAGGACAAACGGCCATTTCTGTACACCTTTAAGTTGGCTTCGATAAGATAGTTTTTTCTTACTTTAGCCTAACATGTTTTTTAGCTTTGTTGGTTTTAGGTTATTTAGAAAATGACCGGAATTCTCCTTTAATCTAGAAAGTTGGACAAAGCAAAGATGATCTGAGCAGATTTTATTTAGCTAAACTGAACGACGGCTAAATTAACAGCTAAATAAATAAACATACATAAATACATGTATTAGCTAGGGTAAACTACTTGTAGGTAAGCTATGCTAAGTTGATGTGTTTGTTGTCTCAGGTGATCGAGCTGAACGCCCTCGGCCGCCTCCTCTCCTACGACCCTCAGACAGGAAGTGTGAAGGTGCTGCTGGACTCGCTCTACATGCCCAACGGCATCGTCCTGTCGCCTGACGAGAGCTTCCTGTTGCTAGCGGAGACGAGCATCGGACGAATCCTGAGGTACGAACAGTTTGACAGTGTGACAAACATCCGTCTGCTGAAAGGACGAATGTTTTAAACCTCTTATCTCTCTCTCTCTCCGTCTGTGTTCAGATTTTGGCTGAAAGGCCCAAAGGCCGGCACCAAGGAGATCGTCATGGACAACATGATCGGTTACCCCGACAACATCCGCCGTAGCGACCATGGCACGTTCTTGGTTGGCATAACAACGCCACGTTTCAGGAAGTTCATGCCTCCCTTCCTGGACCTGATCGCCCCGTACCCGGCCGTCAAACGCCTCCTGGCCAAGGTCGGTGGTGAACCAGGAAACTATGACGATGAAACTTAAAACCATGTCGCTAAGTTACTTAAAGGGATAGTAGCATTTTTTTAAAGTGGGGTTGTATGATCTACAAATAGCCCCTAAGTACTTTAATTGTAGTAGAAGACTCTCTGCACTCCTCCCGTTAGCAACGCCAGCCCATAATAGCCCTGCCCAGAGATTTACAACATACATTGTTGTGAATGGACCCAAAGAAACGGCCTATTTTCGTGGCCTAAAAGAGGTTTTACCTGGAAAAAAAATACACAGTTCCATTGTTCACTATAATATAATTTTTTCCAGCCCCTCAAAGTGCAGGAAAAACGCAGTTTTTGTTTGGACCTAACCAACACACGTATCCCTCCGCCCCCTCTTTTAGGCCGTGAAAATAGGCCGTTTCTTTGGGTCCATTCACAACAATGTATGTTGTAAATCTCTGGGCAGGGCTATTATGGGCTGGCGTTGCTAACGGGAGGAGTGCAGAGAGTCTTCTACTGCAATTAAAGTACTTAGGGGCTATTTGTAGATCATACAACCCCACTTTTTAAAAAAATGCTACTATCCCTTTAATATATACAGTGTATAAACACACACATACAGTACTGTGCAAAAGTTTTAGGCAGACTCAGTCAGAATGCTTATCCATCATGCAATACCATCAGTGAGGCGTCTGATTGGACCCAAATGTATTTACAACAACCCCAAACATTCAGCGTTCAGTGTCATTTAGAACTATCATCAGCATAAAGAAGAACAACAAGTCCTGGAAGTGATGGTGTGGAGCTCTAAACTCAACATCATCCAGTCTGTCTGCGATTACATGTAGAGACAGAAGGATCTGAGGAGCTCCAAGATATTTGGAAAAAAAACACCGGCCCAGGGGTCTCATTTATAACCGTTGCGTACGCACAAAACGGGGCTGAAAGTGGCGTACGTGACTTTTCACGCCAAGGTTGTGATCTATAAAAAACAGACTTGACGGGAGAATCTGCGCAGCTCTAAGCAAACTCTGACCCATGCGTACGTTGGTTTGGAGGAAAAGGGGAATTGGCGACACAGACGGTGTGGTGGTGAACTGAAGTCAGACTCAGGAAATGATGATTGAGAAGAACGATTATGTTTTTATTATCGGCCGTCACACATTTAATTTCAACCCGTATGCGTTAGATCCATGTTGCCACGGTGATTTAATTCAACAGCGCCCTTATGTTGCATCGGACTGGTGTTTCAGAAACATCTTCTTAGAATCTAACTTAAAATTCAAAATCAAAATTCCTTCTCTATATTTAATCACCACCGTCTCTCTGTCATATTGTCCACTCCCAGAGCGCAGGAGGAGGAGAGGACGGCGTGGCTGCATGGGATAAATACATGGTGTAAATAACTATATGTTCCTATGATACTGTGTGAACATATGATCGAGAGTCAATTAAATCTCAAACCCTGGGAAAAAAAATCCAGTAATCGTTCCCACAATTGTTACATTCTGTTTTCTTGTTATCAAGAGAAGTGTCATGTTTGATCATTCCTCAGAATGTAACTGATTCTGCTAATTATTCAAAGTTTTATCGATCAGTCTAATTACTGTAAATAATACAGCGGTGAGCCCCGTGCGTAATTCTGCACCACGGCACCGCTGGAGGAGAAAGGAGGGAGAGGGAGACCATGACGAATGGTTAATAACTCGTTTCAGATTAGAACTGTTGTCATTGTTGTAACCATGTGCCGAACCGGGTCCAGCATGTGAGAGGGCAGCGCACCAAAACAACACCGCGTGCGCTCTGAGCCGCTGACGCCGTTAACAGCTGCAGCAACACGTCACGTCGCCACTTTCACACCTGCAGCTAATTCACAACACAGACAGAACAACAGCACGTCAGGCTCATTGACATGCAGATCACATTCATGTGGTGGTTTGCATTGACCATCTACGGTTAAAACAGGGCGTGAACAGGGCGGAACGTGAAGCGGATTCAGCTGCGCACACTTGTAGGAACTCTCTGATTTATAAAGGGAAGTTTGCCTGCAAGTGTGCGTACGCAGGGTTTTATAAGTCTGAATATTTACTGGCGCACGCAAAACCTGGCTTTTGGGCGTACGTACACTTTTAGTAACAATCCCACGCACAGTTTTATAAATGAGACCCCAGGTCCTTCAAAAACTGTGTGCAGGTCGTACCTACCTAGAAGAATTGATGCTGTTTTGAAGGCAAAGGGTTGTCACACCAAATATTGATTTGATTTAGGATTCTCTTCTCTTTATTCACTGCATTTTGTTAATTAATGGGAAAAAAAATTAACACTTCATCTTTGAACGCATTCAGCTTTTTTTCCACACCTGCCTAAAACATTTGCCCAGTACTGTATAGACCAGAACGGCTTTTTTATGCAAATGAGAATGACTGATGCATCCTGGGTAATTTAGGGGCAGCACCCGGCATCCCTCCATTGAAAAGTTCAGCCTACTAACTAACAAAAAGTTGGCTATTAACAGGCTATTTACAGACAACACTTAGCCAAAACCTACCCGGTGACTCGACCAAATACGTGTAGATGTCTGGGTCAGACATTTCTGGCCACTGTGTGAAGTCATTGATCACTGTGGGAGGCTAAAGGAGCATACCGCTAGATTCATTAATTGTAATTTTTCAAGATAGCGTGAACGGTGGGTTTCAAAGAGGGTGTCAAAAATAATTATGAGACATAGTGCTACAAAAGAAACAAAAAATTAAACATTCAAATTGATTGTTAGTTAGTCTACACTCCATCAAAACACAAAAAGCCACTGAGTGCAATGTAAAAATGCCGAGCGCTGCCCCTAAATTACCCAGGATGCATCAGTCATTCTCATTTGCATAAAAAAGCCGCTCTGGTCTATAGTACATGTCTGTGTGTATGTAACTATGTGTGTGTGTAAGTGTTAATGTGTGTGTATGTAGGTTTGTGTATATGTATGTTAATATGCATGTGTGTGTTTGTGTATGTAAGTTTGTGTTTATTTATGTATGCATGTATGTATATGTGTGTGTAAGTATGTGTTTATGTATGTATGTTTGTGCGTGTGTGTAAGTATGTTTAAGTTTATGTGAGTATGTACAGTATGTGTGTAAGAATGTGTTTGTGTATGTAAGTATGTGTTTATGTACATATGTATATCTAAGTATGTGTGTATGTAAATGAGTGTATGGAAGTAAGTGTTTAAGTATGTATGTGTTTATGTAAGTGTGTGTGTAAAAATGTGTTATGTATGTATGTGTGTGTGTGTAAATGTGTAAGTATATATGTAAATCTCTGTTGACCTTTAACCCCTTGTGTCCTCCAGCTGGTTCCTCTGCGCGGCTACAACCTGCTGCTGCCCCGCTACGCTCTGGTCCTGGAGCTGGGGCCGGACGCCGAGCTGCTGGGAAGTCTCCACGACCCCGAGGGCCGGCTGACCACGGCCGTCAGCGACGTCTTCCAGCACCGAGGGAGGACGTTCCTGGGAAGCACCGACCTGCCCTTCCTGCCCGTCCTGGAGGACACGGACAGCTCGTGATGGACGAGACGAGACGAGATGTAGGACTGTATTTTTTATTTTTATTTTTTTTATATTTGGACCCTTTAAAGGATAATTTCCGTTTTTTACAACCTGGACCTTATTTCTAGCATAAAATACGATCATTTACTCACCCAGATAACTTTGGTGTCATTTGGAGTTGTTTTGACGAAATTAGCCCCAGTGGAGCGGCGCGTATATCCGTATAATGCGAGAACACGGGGCAGCGCAATGCAGCCTCTAAATAACACATTATCCGCCGCAAAACTCGTTCATTTCGCCATTATTTTGTTATGATACACTAGTGCTATTCCCCTCTGAGTCCGGGGTTAGCTGTTATCAACATCCGGGGTCTGTAGGTTGACCTACTGACCTCTGACCTGGATGATGTCATCTCCGACCGCTGCCCGGCGCGGCTAACTTGCTACCGCTAGCAAGCCGCGGTTCGTTTCTGCGTGTTTCCGACTTTCCGACAAAATGAGCAGCTGGATGAAGTTCAGCTTCCACAGGCTTCCTCTCCTCAACCTGGACTCACTAAAGCTCCAGCTAGTTGGGCTAAAAATGACTCAGAGGGGAATAGCACTAGCCTATCAGAACTAAATATTGGTGAAATGAACGAGTTTTACGGCGGATAATGTGTTATTTAGAGGCTGCATTGCGCTGCCCCGTGTTCTCGCATTATACGGATATTATATACACGCCTCTCCACTGGGGCTAATTTCGTCAAAACGACTCCAAATGACACCAAAGTTATCTGGGTGAGTAAAATTTTCGTATTTTATGCTAGAAATAAGGTCCAGGTTGTAAAAAACTGAAATTATCCTTTAAGGTTCCGTACATAACGAGCAGCTGGATTTTACATGTTGATGATGATAACTAGTCCACATTCACATCTGGAGCCACATGTGGACTGTTCTGGATCTTGTGGCTTCAGGCGTCTTGACGACGAACTAGAAATGTTTTTTTTTTTTGTTTTTTTAGAGAAGTCATAAGTTCCTGTGGGAACTGAAGAAGCTTCAGATCATGAACTGTTGTAAAGGTTTTAAACTTTTAAAACATCAGTTGTGTCAAAACACTGGAAATATTGTTGTTGTTATTATTGATGTTGTTGTTAAAGGAATAGTTCACCAAAAAATGAAATTCAGCCATTAGTGACTCACCCTCATGCTGATGAATACTCTGGAGTAGTTTTTTATTCCTCAAAGTGCATCTGGAGACCTGGGAGGCCGGTTCGTAGTCCAACGAAAACTTTTATGACAGTAAAAATGTCCATAAAACTAGCCAAAAACCATTTAATATTCCTCCACACTGCTCGTCCACTGCAATCCAAGTGACCTGAAGGGAGATAGTCCAGAGTTTACTGGAAACAACGTCATTTAGGGCATTTTTACAGCCTAAACAGTCCTGTATTGAATTTACCTGAACGTCAGAGCGCAATCCAGGACTGTTTAGGCTGTAAAAATGTCCTAAATGACGTTGTTTCCAGTAAACTCTGGACTATCTCCCTTCAGGACACTTGGATTGCAGTGGACGAGCAGTGTGGAGGAATATTAAATGGTTTTTGTGTAGTTTTATGGACGTTTTTGTGTCGGGTGCTATTGACTCCCATATAAAGTTTTCGTTGGACTATGAACCGGCCTCCCGGGTCTCCAGATGCACTTTGAGGAATAAAAAACTACTCCAGAGTATTCATTAGCATAAGGGTGAGAGTCAATAATGAATGAATTAAATTTTTTGGTGAACTATTCCTTTAAACTGTAGGAATTATAAATGTTAACGCAAAATTAACAGTTCACTTTGTTTGTTTAGACTCAGACCGGTGGCTGTAACAGAATAAAAATGAGTTCTGGCTTTGAATTTTAATAACTATTGAATGTTTTGGTTTCTATTCAGCTAAAAAAAAGGTTAAATGTGAAAAATATCATTAGAATTATAAGTCCAGGATGTGTTTTTGTGAAATTTAAGACGTTTTTATAGAAGAAATTGAAATTGAAAACAGGAAATGACATAAATGGCACAAAAAGACAGTCAATAATCAATCAATTACTTGAGAAGACGTTTCTGTGATTGAGAATTTCTTTATTTGGACAAAAACACAAGCAAAAAAATACATCATCATCATCATCATCGTCATCAAAAACTACTCTGAAAATAAAAAAGTGCCAAAACAACAGACGAGTTCTGACGGTTGGAAAAAAGTGCATCAGTGAAAACACAGCGACGTGTTTCGTGGTTCTGCGGCGTCGGGACGTTCGACAGAGGGAAAAAACGAGCTGCGTGGTCGTTACCGAGGCGACGACAGGAGGAGGTGAGTCACAAGCCATGTTTCCATCCAAAGTGATTCGAATTACTGGGAAATGCGCATTAAAAGAAATTCGAATCATGTGTGTTTCCATCTACGGACTTTGCCCCCCCCCCCCCCGGACGGACTGACTGACGGTCTGATTTGAACACATTAGCGCGATTTAGCGCATATGTTTATTACCGTCATAACGCAACCTGTCCGTGTGTGTGGGAGAGAGAGAGAGAGAGAGAGAGAGAGAGAGAGTCGCGGCGCCCCAGACTTTATTAATGATAAACGCTGGACGCGCTGGTTGATAAGTTTGGTTTTTACTGAGGAGGAACTATGAAGAACTGTGCACTAATCACATATGAAGGTGTGTGGGGGCTTTTATTTTGCCGTGGCGATGCGCCGCAATTAATTAATTGTTGTGTGACAGCGGAAACCCTGATGTTGTCTTGTGAGTGAACTGCAACATGGGAGCAGATGGGGTGAAAGTGGCTACGTCACACTTGATTCGCATACAGCTGTTTCCATCCCATTCGAATCAACCAAAACCCGACCATAGCGAGCGTATTTCATTTTGTGCGAATCAGGGGATTTTAATGCGAATCACGGCGTTTCCATCATCATTTTCCGATGCGATACATCTCGATGCGCATCTAAACAGCTGATGGAAACGCACCTACAGGTAACAACTGCTTTTTTGTTTTGTTTTGTTTTGCTTCTTTCACAATAAGACAAAGAAAATAAAAACAGACAAGAACAACAATCGTCTTTCAGTTTGTGAACGTCGCCTCAAAGTCTCCGGATCAAACTCTTTGGTTGGACGTTAAAAAATCTGCAGAGGAAATTTTTTTACTGTCGAACACAAAATATCAGCTTAAAAGGAAAAGTTTTTTAATTCTTACAGAGATGTGATGTTAATTTGTCGAACTGCTCCTTTAATATTAAAATGTCAGTTTTCAATAATGTTACAATTTATGACGTAAACTTTGAACTTAAAAAAAAACTTCCCTTTGATTTTGAAGGAGACGAAAAGAAAAAACATAAAGTAAATGTACATTTCCTTTTTCTATATTTATTAGGTCAAATATTAGTATTTTCAACTCAAGAAAATTAATAGTTAGAAACCTAAATTTAACTATTAAAAAAAAAAACACTAAAATAAAAGAACTTATCGAGATTAATTGATATAAACAAACATATTATTGACCAGTGTTTATCTATAATTGGCTCAATGAAAAACTACAAACGTTGTGTGAAATAATTAGTGAAATGTAACGAGACAAAGTTTTCACAGGTAGAAAAGACAAAAGTGTCGGAGTGGAAACGTTTCAAATCAGACACTATTAGAAAAAAATATCCACTGAAATAATAAAAACGTAAAAGTCGACGAGTCTCTGAAGCTTTAATATAATAATAATAACGACTTCCTGTTTGTGGCTTCATGTTGTTGTAACGTAGTGAGTCTCGTCTCTTTCTAGGCACTCGTCGTGTTTAAAGTTCAACTTCCTGTTTCATGAGGTTTGACTTCCTGTAGGTGGCGCTCTTCTGTGTGGATCCTGAACTTTTTTATCACTTTAATCAAACAACTTCTTGGTGAAAAACTTCTTAAGCTTTTAAGAAAATGAAAAATATTGTTTTATTAGATCTTTGATATTCTAGGGAGCTTTTATTTTGGCGATCCTGCGGTTTCCAGCTCATTTCCTGTTGATTTTTACAGTGAAGTTTTAAAGAGAAAGTGTTGTTTAAGCTTCTGTTTGTTATGTTCAAGTTTTTTTTTTAAAGAAAAATAATTGATTATGAAGTAAAGTTATAGTTAAATGAAAAATACAGTAAATGTCGATGTTTGAAACGTTAATCTGTGAATATTAATTATCAAAGTTTTCTGTTTAACTGGAAATAACAAAGTGAAGATGACGACAGATCAACACTTTATCATTATTCATATGAACAAAAAAACAATTAAAGTGACTAAGTTTGGCACATTTCTGTTTGTTCACAGAAAAAAAACCCAGGACCTGTCAGATAAATGTAGTGATAATCATAATAATAATAATATTAATAATAATAATAACAATAATAATCAATGACATTGATAATGAACAGATGAGTTTGTGAGAAGTGGCTTTGAATCCGTCCTTGATGATAATTTGGCTTCGGTGCGACGACGACGACGACGCCAACAGACACAAACCGACTCGACGGGCTCACGCCGAGCTTCGACAGGTGAGTCGCCGTCGCCGTGGCAACCCACCTGGTCCCACCATCCCCGTCTCCGTCTCCAAGGAAACAAACACAGCTCTCGTCCTCCCTCGTCTCACTTCATCCTCTGTCGCAGTCGACTGAGCCTCCAGCTGTGGCCCGGGAACATCTGTCTGGGGTCGAACTTATACCTGAGGAGGCGGTTTGAAAAAACTTTATTTAACTGTTCAGGAGGAAGTTGATCAATTAATTCAGTTAATTACAGTGCGTGAAGTCATTTCAGTGAATCCGTCCGATAATTTATTGTTGAATTAAGTTGTTGATAATTAATTATAAAATCATCTGGGTTTAGATTAAAGATTGTCTATCCAGGGTGTTTTTTATTTTCCTTAAAAAATGTTTTTACCAAAGAAAAAAATATATTTTCCAGGAAAATTAAGATAATTCAACAGGAACATGTTTTGAAATTGAAAGTTTTTACTTTCTCTGATTGTCAGATTTGGACAAATGAACAAAAACAAACTGTTGAGTAATTTCATGTTTTTCTTATTTGAAGTGAATCTGTTCAGAATCTGTTTTATTTTTCCTCTTTCTTTGTTAAAATATCTTAAAATTGTCTCAACTTGTGCAAAATCACCAGCACAGAAATGATAATTACATACAGTTATGTTGTAAAGTGGGAAGAATAAAAAAAAAGAGGAATAACTTTAAGAAATTGTTAATTTTTCAAAATAAAAGCACAGTTGAATTTAAACTTTAAACAGAAATGCAGCTGATTCTTCATGTTTGAGATGTTCGTCTGACGTTTAAGTGTGTTTAAGAGTGTAGAAATGACGGAGTGTCAGTGAACGCACCGTGGGTCGTAGACGCCGGGCGTCCGACACGACGGCCCCGAACACGACTGCAGCATCATCAGTCTGTGGTTCATCTTCTCCAGGAAGTCCTGCCCGACGGAGTCGGCGATGTTGGTGAGCTGGTAGGGGTCAGAGGTCACGTTGTAGACCTCCACGAACACCTGCAGGTTCAACAGGTCACTTTAAAGCCCCAGCGTGTAACTTATTTGGCTTTTTATTGGCAAAAATCAAATATTGCTTTCATAAATACGTTGAATCACAGCTGCATACAAATGAAAGCTTTCTCTACCTTAGAATGAGTTGTTACAAGTCGTTACAAATACATAAGTGGGCGACGCACCGAATCGAGGCGGCCATGTTGCATCGCCATTTTTTACGTTGAGTGGCAGCGTGACCGTAGGTAACCACGGAAACTCAGCGGAGCTGTGGGCTCGGCCTGTTAAAACTGTCACCACTGTGTAGTGTGAGGAAGGACGGAGGCACTGGTGTTGCATTCAGGTGCAGTCAGGCAGACGGCCGTCGGCAAACCAACCGGATGTCATTTTACTCCACCAGAGAAAGACGGTAAAACAATACCACATCACCATGACAACATGTTGTCACGCCTGTATTGTTTTGCCTCGTGCTGGAGGACCACTTGTTTACATAGACGCTTGTTTATCCTGTTACATGCAGCATCTGTTGTCTGTCTGACGTCTGCCCGATTTCAGGTGAATGCAACATCAAGAATACGTTCAGATATGCAACCGCACCGCTAGATGGGAGGAATTCCTACATATTATACCTTTAAACAAACACTACGAGCTTCTACCTGAACATGAACACACACACACACACCTGGTTGTCGTCGAACTCGCAGTACTGCAGGTTGGCAGAGGGGGCGACGGTTCTCACGCAGGCGTACGTGTTGTTGTACGAGTCCTCGCACACACAGTCTGGAAAACACTCCTACACAGAGAGAGAGAGAAAGAGAGAAAGAGTGTGTGTGTGTTGGTGTTTCTGCTCTGTCTCTATGAATAAATAAAGTTTTATTAAAACATTTTTTAAAGAGCTTGTACCGACACCCCCGGGCCCAGCAGGGGGCAGGACGGGTCCGACACGTTACTTCCTTCTCCTTCGTACTCGACCAGGAAGTCTGTTCTCCAGCTGCTGCCGTTCACCTTCCCCTGCTGTAGGGGAAAACAGGTAACCATGACGACAGATACATAGATTATGAGTTTTTCTACAGAAGCATGTTGCATTCACTTGAATTTCTTTTTTAAAAGCTCTGTTTTTCAGAGTAATATGTTTTTGATTTAACCAGATTTCAAAATCCTGTGAGAAGCTCCTACCTGCTGTAACGTAAGGACGGATTTCAAAATAAAGGTGCGACATCCGACTGCTCTGATATTTTCTGAGGTGGAGTTCTGTAATAACAGGTCGTCTCCTCTAAACATCAATCTGAATTCACAGGGAACAGAGTGAAAATAAGAATAAAATGAGTCTGCTTTTCCTTTGAATCCGTTTTGGAAGGTCACCTTTATTTTGAAATCAGTCCTTACACGCTCTTCCTGTTGTATAAACACGTAGCACAAAACAGAGATCGACTGTTTTTTTTTTGAGGTGGAGCATTTACATCATGGATCTAATAGAAAAAAAAAACTAAAACTGAAAAAATATTATTTTGAAAAACAGAATTTTTTTTATTTTGAAAACGAGAGCTTTTTTTTCCCAAGTGAAAGCAACACGCTTCCGTAGTTTTTCAGCTCTTGTTAAAAAACTGAGTCGACCGATCAGAACTCATCCAATCAGTGATGATGAGTAACCATCAACAAAGAGGTAACCATGGTAACCAGGAGGGGCGTGGCGTGGGGGCGTGAACTCACCATGACGGGCAGGAAAGACGTCCCGTCCATCTGCGTCTTGTTGACGTCGTAGCCGGCGATGTCCAGGATGGTCGGACCGAGGTCGACGTTCCCCACCAACAGCTGAGACAACGTGGTGAGTTCAGGGGAAGTCGGTAAAAAACACAAGAAGAGTGACAGTGTGTGTGTGTGTGTGTGTGTGTGTGTGTGTGTGTGTGTACCTGGCTGGTCTGGTTGGGTTTGATGTTCGGGCCTCGGACCATCAGAGGAACCTTGATGTCAAACTCATAGAGCTGCCGCTTGTCCAGAGGGAGAGAGAACTGACCTGAACACACACAATAATCAATTAGTAATCAATCAATCATAGTTTTTTTCTGGTAATTAGAAAATTGTGGTGTTAGTGTGTTCATTTTTTGTGCTTTAGCTATATTATTTATTGTCGTACTATTACTTTGAAATTCCACTTTGAGTTTCCTGTGGGGCGTTACTATGGAGCTGTGCAGCAACAACAGGTGTTAGACTGTAACTCTCCGCCTCATCACAGGTAACAAAAAGAGCTAAAAGTTGTTTGTGTAAATTACGTAACTGTTGTAGCCGTTAGTGGTGGAGCTACATTAAAGAGATAGTTCAACACTTTGGCAAATTGGCCCATTGCCATAATCGCTATAGTCATAGCAGTGGGTTCGTTACCTTTAATTGTCGGTGCAAGCTATTTTTAGAACGGTGGAGCAGAGAAATTCATGCAAAACCGCTGATGCGCGTTGCCTTCAGGGACAATTTTTCATCAAGCAGTCTCTGCATTTCCCTCTAAAACAACTCTGTCTGGTAACGTTGTGTTATTATCTCATAGCGTGGTGAATGTGCAGGTCACAACTTGTCCACCAGAGCGTTGTGGAGTTGTTGGATTGTGTATTTGATGAGTGTGATGAGGGAAACCAAGAAAGAGCAAGAGCCTCCGTAGCGTAGCTCTGAGCAGCTCACGGCTCTGCTCCGCCGTTCTAAAAATAGCTTGCACCGACAATTAAAGGTAACGAACCTACTGCTATGACTATAGGGATTATGGCAATGGGCCAATTTGCCAAAATGTTGAACTCTTCCTTTAAAGTTATAACAGAGAGAGCGAGCGGTTGTCTGTTCAATGTTTAGCTTTATAGTCTTGTATATTTTTTGATGTTGTATAAGAATTGTAACATTGTCCTGTGATGCATTGAATCTATTTTTTAAAGAATGAAAGTTACTATGGAGCAACAATGATGTTTGTTACACTGTGTCTCACCGGTGTGGTAGCCGTTGTCGGAGGTGAAGAAGATGTAGGTGTTGTCCAGTTCTCCTCTGACCTCCAACCGCTTCACGATCTTCTCCACCAGGTCGTCGACCGACAGCAGCGTCCTCCACCTGAAGAGGAGGAGGAGCAACGAGTTACAGTTAGTGAAGGAGAGGAGGAGGAGGAGGAGGAGGAGGAGGAGGAAGAGGAGGAGGAGGAGGAGGAGGAGGAGGAGGAGGAGGAGGAGGAGGAGGAAGAGGAGGAAGAGGCGTTCAGGGACGTCTGGAGATAACAGTTAGTGAAGGAGAGGAGGAGGAGGAGGAAGGAGGAAGAAGAGGAGAAAGGAGGAGTAAGAAGAAGGGAGAAGATGAGGAGGAGGGGGAGGAGGAAGAAGGAAGAGGAGAGGAGGAGGAGAGGGAAAGATGAAGAGGAGGAGGAAGAGGAGGAGGAGGAAGAGGAAGAAGAAGAGGAGGATGGACGAAGAGGATGAAGAAAAGGAGGGAGAAGGATGAAGAGGAGGAGGAAGGAGGAAGAGAAGGAGAAAGAAGAGGAAGAGGAGGAGGGGGAAGGAGGAAGAGAATGAGAAAGAAGAGGAAGAGGAGGAGGAGGAAGAGAAGGAAGAAGAGGAGGAGGATGAAGAGGAGGAGGAGGAAGAGGAGGAGGAGGAAAAAGAGGAGGTGGGGGAGGAGGAAGAAGAAGAGGAGGATGAAGGAGGAGGAGGAAGAGGAGGATGAAGGAGAGGAAAGGGAGGAGGAAGAAGGAGGAGAGAGGAAGAGAAGAAGGGAGGAGGAGGATGAAGAAGAGGAGGAAGAGGAAGAAGAGGAGGAGGAGGAAGAGAAGGAAGAAAGGGAGGAGGAGGAAGAGGAAGAAGAGGAGGATGAAGAGGAGGACCGACCGTTTCCTGAAGGCGTCGTCCAGCAGCTGAACAGACGAGTTGGACATCGGCGTCTTCGCCTGACGGATCAGCCAGTGTTTGTCCTGACGAGACAGACACACACACACACACACACACACACACACACACACACACACAGGTTGTTAATGTGTTAATGTTAATGTGTGTTACTGTGTGTGTGTGTGTCTGTGTGTGTGTGTGTGTGTGTGTGTGTGTGTGTGTGTGTGTGTGTGTGTGTGTGTGTGTGTGTGTGTGTGTGTGTGTGTGTGTGTGTGTGTGTGTGTGTGTGTGTGTGTGTGTGTGCTACCTTCCCGTGTGTGTTGAAGCTCGGGTCCCTCGGAGCCTTGGTGGCGTTGAACCGGTCCTGGTACTGAGGAGCCGCCGTCCAGGGGGAGTGAGGAGCCGGAGTAGAAACCAGCATGAAGAACGGAGAGAAGCTGGATTTATACTGGAGGAAGTCTAGAGACATGTTGGCCTGGAGGGGGGGGGGGAGTGAAAGAGAGAGAGAAGGGGAGAGTGAAAGAGAGAGAGAAGGGGAGAGAGAGAGTGAGATAGAGAGAGAGAAGGAGGGAAGGAGGAAGGAAGAGGGAGAGAGAGAGAGAGAAGGAAGAAGGGTGGTAGGAAAGATAGAGCAAAAGAGAGAGAGAGGGTGAGAGAGAGAAGGAGAAGGGGAAGAGAAGGAGGGAGAGAGGAGGAGGGAAGGGGGAGAGGAAGAGAGAGAAGGAGGGAGAGAGAAGGAGGGAAGGGGGAGAAAAGGGGGAAGAGTGAAGAAGGGAAGGGGGAGAGAAGGAGGGAGAGGGAAGGAGGGAAAGGGGAGAGAAGGAGGTGGAGAGAAGGAGGGAAGGGGGAGAGAAGGAGGTGGAGAGAAGGAGGGAGGGGGGAGAGAAGGAGGGAAGGGGGAGAAAAGGGGGAGAGTGAAGGGGGGAAGAGGGAGAGAAGGAGGGAGGGGGGAGAGAAGGAGGGAAGGGGAAGAAAACGGGGGAGAGTGAAGGAGGAAAGGGGGAGAGAAGGAGGGAGAGAAAAAGGGAAAGAGGGAGAAAGAAGGGAGAGAGAAAGGAAGAGAGAGGGAGAAAGAAGGGAGGCAGGAGAATAATAAGAGAGAAAGAGGGAGATAAAGAGAGAGAAGGAGGAGAGTGGAGAGAGAGAGATGAATATAAAGATTTTCATAAATCACAGCAACATGTTGAACAACATCAACAGAACATGACTCATCAGCTTCTACTGTGAAGCCGAGGATGTTCAATGTCTCAATGTTCTCTAATGTAACAGCTAATACTCCTGATGTTGTTGTTGTTAATGAAAATCATGAGAGAGGTGCTCATTCTGGAGGTCGGCTGTACCTTTGATTATAGCCTAGAGGAGGCCTTTCTGACCAAAGTGCTGAAATAGCAACAGCTGAAGCAGACCATCTCTCAGCTGGGCTACAGATGTAAACTTATAGTCTTTATATTTGGTAGTCTGGGGCATGTGCATAAGTTGGTTGTGAGGGGCCTTCAGATGGCCGGCCTCCCTAAAAGAAGAGCTAAACAGTTGGCCAGGTACTGCTCAGTCTCAGTTATTATTGGTAGCCGCTCAATCTGGAGGAGACGATGTTTTTTATATCCTTGAATGTCTGTTTTCTATCTGACCTGTAGGTCAGTTTGTATGTAACTGTGTTCAGCTGCCCAGGCGCTTTGTGTCTGACCGTCTTCCATTGTCAACTGCACTGGCAGAGTTTATGTCCCTTGTGCAAGAACCCTTGTACTTCTTTATATGTGGGCATAAATAAATATTTCAAGTGTGTGTGTGTGTGTGTGTGTGTGTGTGTGTGTGTGTGTGTGTGTGTGTGTGTGTGTGTGTGTGTCTCACCAGCACGTCGGTCAGGTAGTCTCTGCTGTAGTCCGCTCCGTGTTTCTGAGCTTTCCCGTTCACCGACAGCGTGTAGTTGTAATATTTAGAGTTCTTCTCCTGGGAAAACAAAAAACACATTCACAATATAAATAATATTCCAATAATCAATAATCAATAATATCGACCGTTTACAACCAGTGAACAGATTTAATTATGACATCATCTCTGGTCGTTTCACACGGTCACATGGTCACGTGACCCGGGAGGGAGCAGAGCAACACGGTGCGTTCAGGAACATCTAGTAACTGATTGATTGGTTCAACTGCTGCAGTCACATGATCGACGTTCCCACAGGAAAACTCACTGCTACACATCTGGGAACTGCAGAGAATCATTCGTTCCTTTCCTTTCCTTTCCTTTCCTTCTTGTCTTTTCTTTCCTGTTATTTCTTTCCTTTCTTTGCCTTTTCTGTTATGTTATGTTCTTTTCTTTTCTTTCCTTTCCTTTCCTTTGCTTTCCATTCCTTTTCTTTTCTTTTCTTTCCTGTTATTTTCCTTTCCTTTCCTTTTCTTTTCTTTCCTTTCCCATTCTTTTCTTTTTTACTTTCCTTTCCTATTCTTTGCTTTTTTCCTTTCCTTTCCTTTCCTATTCTTTTCTTTTTCCTTTCCAGTTCTTTGCTTTTTCCTTTCCTTTCCTTTCCTTTCCCATTCTTTGCTTTTTCCTTTCCCATTCTTTGCTTTTTTCCTTTCCTTTCCTTTCCTATTCTTTGCTTTTTCCTTTCCTTTCCTTTCTTTTGCTTATTTCTTTCCTGTTCTTTTCTTTTCTTTTATTTCTTTCCTTCCCTTTTCTTGCATTTTCTGTTATTTTCTTCCTGTTATTTTCCGTTCCTTTCCCATTTTTTCCTTTTCTTTCCTTTCCCATTCTTCGCTTTTTTCCTTTCCTTTCCTGTTCTTTTCTTTTTCGTTTCCGGTTCTTTGCCTCTTCCTTTCCTGTTCTTGCCTTTCCTTTCCTTTTTTCTTTTCTTTCCTTACCTTTTTCCTTTTCTTTTTTCTCTTTTCTGTTATTTTCCTTTAATGTTTTTTCCTTTTCTTTTCTTTCCTGTTTTCTCCTTTCCTTTTCTATTCTATCCTTTTCCTCTCTGTCAGTGTCTCACCAGTCCGATCCAGTAGCTCCATCCTGGGGGAACGTGCTCCACTCCTCCGGCCTCTGGGTGTCCGTACTGTAAACACACACACACACACACACACACACACACACACACACACACACACACACACACACACACACACACACACACACACACACACACACACACACACACAAAAGGTGAATTAATGACATGATGAAATGAAAACAGGTGAGTTTAGGAACAAAAAGGAGCAAAAAGTAGAAAAAAACACCAAAACCTCGACTCATTTTTCAACACTTTGTTTTCTGGTCTCTATATGACATGAAACAAACATGGCGTCCGTCCATCTGTCCATCATTCCTCACCTGGTTGAGGTATTTCCCGGCGAAGAAGGTCTGGTATCCCGCGGCGGCCTTCAGCAGGGCCGGGAAGGTTTTGGCCTCCTCGCTCTTCTGCCAGTCGCGGCTGCTGCAGTTTCCCTCCAGCGTGTTGTTGATGACGTGGTGGTTGTGCGGATACTTCCCCGTCAGGATGCTGGCTCGGCTCGGGCAGCACAGAGCGCTGGACACAAACTGACCCAGGGAGAGGGAGGGAGGGGGAGATGATGTCACCGTAGGGTTTTATTGATTTTATTGATTGATTTTATGTTATTGGTGCTGATACTCACAGCGTTGGTGAACGTGATCCCTGCATCTCCGATCAGTTTCTTTGTTTTGTTCAGAGGCGTCTGCAAGAAAAAGATGAGAATCAATAAGTTCATCACAAACTGAACGAGCTCCGTCGACGTCAGTAAAAACACGACTCAGAGAAGAAACATAATCAATATTTTATATTTCATACAAACACATCACAAGCTCATTGATCAGACTGAACTCTGCACTTAATAACAGCCAGTTATTATTGTAGTATATTGTATTATTATTGAATTGTATGTTTCTATTTCTCTATTTCATTTATCTTGTTTTTATATGAGTTTTTTTTTGTTATCACTGATTCACTGTGTTTAATTACTCTGTGTCGAGACCTCATCGATGATTTTTTTCAACGAGACAAATATTATGAGCTCATAATCTAGATAATTCTTCATTTAGATCATTTAGGAAAATCAATAACTCCACAGAGTCAAACGCTTATTTTCCTCGTCCATTTGATCTCATATGAACTCCTGAAATCTGACTTTACTTTAGATATAGAAAATTAAGGCCAAAGATCTTGAATTGAAGGACTTGATAACAGGACTGAACATTTTTCTTTAATTTTAAGTCGATTTTTTATTTAATATGGTAAAAACTACATTTTTTTCAGCCTTTATTGATAAAAAAGAAAATATTTTTTAGGTTTGGACTTGAATTTAGGAAGTCACACAGAAAGAAGGAGAAAACAGAAAACAGAATAATCCTTGAAATCCTTGAAAAAATGATTGATTATCAAGGTGTGGACTGATTAGTTTTTATTCTGATCAACAAAACAGTTTCTCTTCTAATTCATATTCAGGTCAAAGTCATCTGCGAGCTCTTTAGTTTGTTTGATTGTCTATGTTTTTGCTGTTTTGTCAATTTACTTTTACAGAATCAGTTCATGTTTGGTGATAAGGATGTCTGGTATCGATCACTGTAAGAATCGATCGTCTTCTATCGATATTAGTCCCAGTAGAGCTGTGACAGGGAGGTGAGGAGGGGTGAGGAGGCTGCTGACTGAGTGAGATGCCGAAACGATGAGTGTGAGCAGGAATGTGATCGGTCAGCTGAAATGTTCGATTATCACCAATAAATCAATGTTTTTTTTCTATTTCCGATGCAAATACTACGTCACGACTCTGGGATAATAAAATAAAACAAATGTCGGTAAATAAATGAGTAAAAGAAGCATTATAAACAGGTTGTAACCAAAACAAAGCACTGACCAGGCCGCCGATGGCCACGTCCAGGTCGTCGGTGAGGATCAGGACGATGTTCGGTCTCCGGTTGGGTCCGGTGGCTCCGCAGCTCAGCCCGGTCCACACGGCGATGACGCAGATCAGGAGGCAGCAGCTCGGTAACGTTAACGGCACCGGGACCGGGCAACGGCGGCGGAAGAACGAGCCCATGATGGCGATTATTATTAGTGATTAGTGATTATTATTGATTATTATTGCTGCTGCAGCGTGTGGTGTGGCCCCCGTCTCTCCGTCTCCTCTCCCCCGCGGATCTGCTGCTTCCCACCGGACTGAAGTGAAGTGTTGTGACGGAGCTCCGGAGGAGAAAAAAAACCCAACAGACAGACACAACACAGAAGGAACAGACTCGGCCCTGTTTCTGTTTCAGACACTTCCGGGTCACGTGTTGCTTGGATACCGGAAGTCCGAATCAGCTGATTTGAATAATATATTTTTTTCCCCCAAATTACGTATCACAGTTATATTTTTTGATTATTAATACGTAGAATGAGCCAATATATCGGCCAAACTAATGTAAAAGTGAAGCTAGCGTTTGGGTTGAGCGAATATTTAGGCAAAGTACCCTGAGCTAACGTTAGCTACTACGCCAGCGCTTGTTGCCATGGCGACAGTAAACATTAAAGGATCATAGGGCAGGATTTGTGAGAAAATACCGGAAAATACCCATGCGTTTTACGTTTTTTAAATAATAATGGGTGAGGAAGCGTTCAAAACCAAAAAGAACGAGCCCATCCGCGTATCTCTCCATTGCCCTGAACGGGGTCTGTGCTGCAAAATGCGCTGCAATTCAGGGGGTGAATTTCGCGCGCTGGCCGGCGGACCTGACGTCAGCGCGTCCACGACTGCCTTCGAATGGATCAATGGAATGGAGACATGAAGAGGGCAACCGCGGCAGAGCCATTGATATAGTAACAGAGTGGCGACACTACTACTACTGTTAGGCTATAACCACCGCTCTGAACCACGGTGGATCCAAATCACTGTTACTGCCAGCAAACGACCCAGCACAACTGAAAGCCCTGTTAAAAGCCCCCCCCCCCCCCCCCCCACCGCCACTCTCTCTCCCCCTCCCCTTATGAAATCATGAATGTGTCCGGTGTTTATTGGTTTTCATGGGACCGCGGACCCTGACAGATGCGGTCCGACCATGGATGTATTGGGTCCGACACCCGGACCCGGCACGTTAATTCTCAGTACCGGCCTGTAGGAGCCCATACAGATCCATGCAGAGGAGCTCAGAGGAACGGACAGCAGCCCCCTGCTGCAGCACAGTGAAGAGGCAGGTGGTGTGTGTGTGTGTGTGTGTGTGTGTGTGTGTGTGTCTGTCTGTCTGTCTGTCTGTGTGTGAGAGAGAGAGAGAGAGAGAGAGAGAACCTACAGTAAAATACCCCCCCCCCCCCCTCCCCTCCTTGAGAGCAGATAGGAAAGACTGTAAAGAGTAAAGTAAACAGTGAAGAGTCTGTGCGCGCTCCCGTGCCGGTGGCTTCGCTGGTTGCTGTAGTTACGCGCAGCGGCCGTCGCGTCACTGGCCGTTCTCATTAATCCTGCCCTATGATCCTTTAACGTCGCGGGCTGAGAAAGTAAAAGCACACATCAGGATTATGATGGAAAAACGTTGCAAATGCACAACACTTCACATGTAAAGGCACACATTGTGGTATTTCTTTACTATTAAGTTTATTTTTTTGATAAACCTGGCAGAGCAGCAACCGTCTGTTGTTTAGACTGCGCGCTCTTATAGTAAGGGCATTTTAGCCGATATTTGACCAATCTGGGAACTAAATCCTTACCAAGAAATTTCTTCACAATTGTCTTTAGGAACGTGCGTAGTATGACGTCTTAAAATGTTGAAATTCAACTCCCGTGGGAAACCCCCTAAAAAACTACTCAAAGTTGGGGTACCCGTAACTGGATTTTTGAACATTCCGAAATGTTAAATTTGGCCTTAAATAACTTGTGAGGGGTCAAACTAGGGGTTTTTCATGATTCCGAGTTGATCGCAAACATTAGTTTTACACCCAAAACACTCATTGGTGGAGAAAAAAACAGCCACACCCACTTTTCTTGTTCATCGGAACCCCCACTACCACCAATAGAATGTTGGTGCAGAGAAGCCATTCCATTCATTATCATTGCAGAGGTTGTGTTACATAATACTACTAAATACTCAATATAATATAACTTTTATTCTACCCTTTTTTCTATAGGACATTATACAGACCCTCCAGGATTTTGTGGTGTTGCTAAATGTATTAAAAAAGTTATTATAAATGTCATTTATTATGCAGATCGGTAGCAAGCGGCGAGAGAGAAAAGACAGTGGACATGCACCAGATTTCACATACCAGCAACAACTGAAACAAGTTTGTTCGAAATGAAGATAGGAAAAGCACAAACAATACACAGTGGTGCTACATTGATTGCAAACATGGTAATGTTAATCTGCACACACACTGAGCATCAATCTCCATCGAGCATCCAGGCTCTAAGAGGTCGTTTTTGAAGAATGGAAAAAGATGTTGCAGTGTGTCACAAACTTGTTCATTCCAGCTTGGGCCTATTGCTTGGTCATGGCCGTGGTAGCTGTTGTAGTGTATTATGGGATTTGTAATGTGAGTAATGTGAATGCTATATTGGTGGGCCATTATTAACATAATATTTTTCTTGAAGGCCATATAAAAGTGTATCGCAGGACAGATCTGGCCCCCAGGTTTTTGACATGAGATTGACGTGTGTGCTAGATTAATGTCCAACAATGGAAAAAGGTAGAATATAGTTATATTAAGTATTCAGTAGTAATAGTCTAAGTTTTTTTGTGACATTAAAGAAAACCTCTGTCATGCACAGGAATAGCTTACTGTATCTCTAATGTATTCTATTAAGTATAGTAGATCACCGCCTAAACCTAACTGCAAAAATCCTCGTGATGACAACATGCCTACACCATGTTATCCTAGTTTGATAGCTAATGGAGCAGTCAGCTAGCATTTAGGAAAATATAATGGTCAGATGGTCATCAGATTCAGTCGCACATAGGAGTTGGCTAACAAACCATATTATTTACTGTTAGCCAACTAATAACCATGGTAAGACTTTGATGTCTATCTCTATAATGCATTATAACCATACTTATAATGAGTTATAATGTGGTTATAGCACTGTATAACTACAATTATAAACATTCATAAATGATCATAATACTTTATAACAATAATCATAACACACTATAAAGCATTTTATTGTGACTTAGGTATAATACGTTATAATTGTTAGTAACTCGCTGACAATGCCCATATCGATAATACATTATAAATATAGTTATGATGTGTTATAATTGTCTTATAAAAGTGTATAACCATCATTATAAATACTCATAAATGATCATAAGGCTTTATAACATTTAGCATAACACATTAGAGAGCATTTTATAATGGCTTATGGTCAAGTATTATAATAGAGTTATAATGCTCTATGATGTGTTATGCTTATTGTTATAAAGTCTTATGATCATTTATGAGTGTTTATTATGATAGTTATACATGTTTATAAGCCAATTCTAACACATTATAACTATATTTGTAATGCATTATCGATGTGGTCATTGTCAACGAGTTACTAACAATTATAACGTATTATAATACCTGACCTTATAGTCATGATAAAATGCTTTATAGTGTGTTATGATTATTGTTATAAAGCATTATGATCATTTATGAGTGTTTATAACTATAGTTATACAGTGCTATAACTGCATTATAAGTCATTATAAGTATGATAATAATGCATTATAGAGATAGGCAGGTGTGTGTGTGTGTGCGCGCGCTGTGTAGGCTATGTTTCCGTTTTTACTGGTATGTGAAATCTGGTGTACATCTGATTTCTTTCCTTCTCTCTCGCTCCCGATCCGCATAAAACGTAATGTTATATGAAAACAATAACTAGTAATATATAATATCTATCTATAATAACTAATAAAAACACAGACATGCAAATAAAATGGAAATGGAAAATGGAAACACTGTGGCCACAGCTGAAAACAGCTAGCCACAGCGGTCTATGATAGCAAATTTGCTGAAAAGTTGCAGTGGCAAGGCCAAAGAATTCATGATTGAATTTGCATTAATAGTTGCAATCGTGACATCATAAAATCCTGGAGGGTCTGTATAATGTCCTATAGAAAAAAGGGTAGAATAAAAGTTATATTATATTGAGTATTTAGTAGTATTATGTAACACAACCTCTGCAATGATAATGAATGGAATGGCTTCTCTGCACCAACATTCTATTGGTGGTAGTAGGGTTTCCGATTAACAAGAAAAGTGGGTGTGGCTGTTTTTTTCTCCACCAAGGAGTGTTTTGGGTGTAAAACTAATGTTTGCGATCAACTCAGAATCATGAAAAACCCCTAGTTTGACCCCTCACAAGTTATTTAAGGCCAAATTTAACATTTCGGAATGTTCAAAAATCCAGTTACGGGTACCCCAACTTTGAGTAGTTTTTTAGGGGGTTTCCCATGGGAGTTGAATTTCAACATTTTAAGACATGATATTACGCACGTTCCTAAAGACAATTGTGAAGAAATTTCTTGGTAAGGATTTAGTTCCCAGATTTTCATATGTTGCCCTTACTATTACTTTGAAAAGCTCAAAGCCCGTGTCAGCTGATTTGAAAACATTATTATATTAATTTATTCACAAATAACGTATCACAGTTATATTTTTTTGATTATGAATACGTATGATGTATGGAAAGCCGTTTTAGTCATAATGAAATAAATTAATAAATGCATAAACGTGAATGTTTACCGTCGCCATGGCAACAAGCGCTGGCGTAGTAGCTAACGTTAGCTCAGAATACATGCTAACTTTACCTAAATATTCGCTTAACTCAAACACTAGCTTATATTAGTTTAGCCTATAAGTGAATATTTAGGCAAAGTTAGATAACGTTAGCTACTACGCCAGCGCTTGTTGCCGTGGCGACAGTAAATATTCATGCGGAGACGGAGAAAGTAAAAGCAAGTAGCTCTATAAACCGGGATTATGTTGATGAAACGTTGTAAATGCACCACATTTCACATGTAAAGGCACAAAGTGTGTTATTTATCTATTATTAAGTTTATTTTTGACAAATCTGGCAGAGCAGCAACCGTCTGTTGTTTAGACTGCGCGCTCTTATTTTGAAAAGCGGAAATAGCTTCGCCACAGCAAGCGAAGTTTTCCGAAAGTGTCCGGAGTGGATTTTCGTTGAAAAACAGAAAATTGAGTCACAATAAATGTTACTTTGACAGTTGTAAATGTTACCAAGATATTAACAAATAATTTAACAATAAGTTATTAATAAATGAATTGAATGTGTTATCTATTACGTTAGCCTACATACTTTATTCCCCACTGGGATCACCTAGTAAAGGTTCAGATGGTGAAACATTCAGATGAAGTGAGTGAATTTATTGTCAAACAACACAAACACAAACAAGAGTGAAAAAAAAAAAACACAGGTACAGATTGAACAGCTCAGTGTTTGTTATTGTTGCTGGAATGAATAGTTGTGATGGAAAATAAAATAAAAAACAGTCACCTGATGATTTTTGTAACAGTATTTTGCAGCTCTGGTGGAAGTGGTCTGGAAAAAGGTACACAACTGAATGATGTTTGTGTTGTTCCAGATGTCAGAACACCTGGATTATTGTTTACCATGTCTCCTGTCATCTGTTTAATTCTGCTTTTCAAAATAAAAGTTTAACAAAAATATTTTTATTTTCGGATTATTTTTTAAATTTATAATTAAAGAGGAAATCGTCCATCATCACATCGTCCACTCTTGAGTGTGTGAGGAGACACTTCGGTGATGAAGCTCTGCGGTGAGTGACATAGACCAGAGCGGCTTTTGTATGCAAATGAGAATGACTGATGCATCCTGGGTAATTTAGGGGCAGCGCCCGGCATCCCTCCATTGAAAAGTTCAGCCTAACTGGCTTGACAAACTAACTAACAAAAAAAAGTTGGCTATTAACAGGCTATTTACAGACAACACTTAGCCAAAACCTCCCGGTGATTCCACCAAATACGTGTAGATGTCTGGGTCAGACATTTCTGGCCACTGTGTGGAGTCATTGATCATTGTGGGAGGCTAAATGAGCATACCGGTAGATTAATTAATTGTAATTTTTCAAAATAGCGTGAACGGTGGGTTTCAAAGAGGGTGTCAAAAATAATTATGAGACATATAGTGCTACAAAAGAAACAAAAAATAAAACATTCAAATTGATTGTTAGTTAGTCTACGCTCCATCAAAACACAAAAAGCCACTGAGTGCAATGTAAAAATGCCGGGTGCTGCCCATAGACTGTAAAAAGAATGGACGTAGCATCCGTGACGTCACCCATTGGTTTTGGGGAGTCGTTTTTGTGACTCAAATATGGCGGCCTTGGACAGCGCCATGTTGGATTGGCCGGCCGAGAACCCGCCCACTGGCCTCGAAACAGCTGTCCACGGAGCTGCTCGGACCTGTCACTCAACGTTTCCGCGCCTTAATTGGCCAGAGTTTTAACCTAATAACAGTAAAACGGTAGAGTTAAAAAAAAACTTCACCCCCCTCAGAGTGTGTGCGGGGGTAGAAACTATCGATTGAGAAAAAAAAACGTTCTGACACCAGGCTTTTAACATGTTTACTGAGGATGTAAAATCGGCGATTTTAACATGGGGGTCTATGGAGAATGCTCCCTTCTGACACCAGCCCCCAGAGGAAGAAGAGGGGATTGCAGTTTGTTGAACGCGGAAGTGAGCTTCACATCTTAGACCGACAACTGCCCCCTTGGTGCTGCCCCTAAATTACCCAGGATGCATCAGTCATTCTCATTTGCATAAAAATGCCGCTCTGGTCTATCAGCAGCAGTAACCATGACGATCTAGAACCGGAAACAGAAACAGAACGAGTCCCGCGAGCGCAGGAGAAGCCCCGGCGCCCAGCAGCAGCAGCAGCAGCCGCCGCCCCAGCAGCAGGAGCAGCGCGGCGCCCGGCGGGAAGAGGCCGGCCTCATGTCAGGTGACGGCGTTCAGGCTTTGGCTCCCGTCACCCGGCGTGAAGAACTGGACTTTGGGCGCCACCAGGCCCGAGTTGTTGCGCCGCAGGCTGCCGCTGCTGCCGCCGGCGCCACCGCTGCCACCGGCGCCTTTACGCATGGAGTTGTTGCGTCGCATGGAGTTACGCTTCCTCAGCGAGTTCTGGTGCGACAGTTCGCTCTTCTGCAGAGTCTGAATTAAGATGGACGGCTTCTCGTCCAGCTCCCGGGCGCTGCACAGCGGCGTCGTCACCTGGAACAAAACAACAACAACACGCCACGGTTAGATTACCAGATCAACAACAACAACAAGAAGCTGATCCAGTAGTATATGGCTGCAGACCCGGAGACCTGCACAGTCAGACCCCTTAATGCCACCTGGTGGTTGACTGTACAATTGCAACTGCACAGTCTGGACCCGCACTATGGTTTTTTTGACAGGGCAAAATCCAAATAAAATGCCAAGATCTAATTGTTTGTGAAGCTTGTAACACTTTAAAACTTTTTTTAATAGCCTATAATGAAATAAAATGCTTTTAAATGTTCTATTGCATGGGGCTACTATTGGTTTTGTATGCTAATGGATACAGATATGACAGATACGAAATATGGACAATATGGATGGCAGTAGGAACGTGAGTATTGATGTCATAAAAGTTTTTGTCGAAAATGTACCAATGAAAATGTTCCAATGTTTCCACAAAAGTATGACATTTTATATTTTATGAACACGTTGGCTCACACACATAGCCTATAATTTTATTTCTGTTTAATTTAAGCACACAGTATTAAAAGTATCTCGGTTTCATTAACTTAAATTCCAAAAAGATCAATATTATATATATTACTGTGTTTGATGTGCATATAAGACTATCGTAGTAAACATATTATGGTCAAACGGTCGTTACACTGTCAGATACATTTTCGACAAAAACTTTTATGAACAATGTGATTCACATTCGATACTCATGTTCCTACTGCCATCCATATTGCCCATATTTCGTATACATTATCTTTTACTTTATTTTATCTACATTATCTATTACTTTACTTTAACATTATATTATACAAAACAGGCAGCGCTGTAGCAAAAAACCATAGGGTCTGACTGTGCAGGTCTCCGGGTCTGCAGACGCATCGGTTCCTGCTGTTTAACTTCTACCTTCACTGTGTTGCCGAACTTGGAGTAGTCCACCGAGTACACGCCCTCCTCCTCCGTCACTATGGGAACGAAGCGGTGGCCCCACTGGATCTCCTCGGAGACGTAGGAGGTGCGGGCCTGCGTGGTGATGCCGGTCGTCTCCACGACGCCCTCCAGGATGACGATGACCTCCAGGTCGCTGCACTGCAGCTCCATGGCCGACAGGTCGTAGAGCGGGCTGAGGGGGCGGAGCCACGTGGTTCAAACCAGCAAATTTACATTTAAGTGCAGGTTAAAGGGATAGTTCAACATTTTGGAAAATTGGCCCATTGCCATAATCACTATAGTCATAGCAGTAGGTTCGTTACCTTTAATTGTCGGTGCAAGCTGTTTTTAGAACGGCGGAGCAGAGCGGCGAGCTGCTCAGAGCTACGCTACGGAGGCTCATGGGATTTCTTGGTTTCCCTCATCAAACTCATCAAATACACAATCCAACAACTCCACAACACTCTGGTGGACAAGTTGTGACCTGCACATTCACCACGCTATGAGATAATAACACAACGTTACCAGACAGAGTTGTTTTAGAGGGAAATACAGAGACTGTTGATGAAAAACTGTCCCTGAAGGCAACGTGCATCAGTGGTTTTGCATGAATTTCCCTCTAAAACAACTCTGTGTGGTAACGTTGTGTTATTATCTCATAGCGTGGTGAATGTGCAGGTCACAACTTGTCCACCAGAGCGTTGTGGAGTTGTTGGATTGTGTATTTGATGAGTTTGATGAGGGAAACCAAGAAATCCCATGAGCCTCCGTAGCGTAGCTCTGAGCAGCTCACGGCTCTGCTCCGCCGTTCTAAAAATAGCTTGCACCGACAATTAAAGGTAACGAAAATAAACAATAAAAACATCTTGAATATACTTTAAATCTTTAAAATTGACACATTTCACACATTCAAAACACATTTTGAATATTTAAAATATTAAAACAGAATAAATGAGATGACTTCAAATATCAACTGATCTAAATTGTGTTAGTTTTATTTAGTTTAATACTTTTTGCTACCTTTTCTCATTCAGCAACAGGTGATACTTTTTATTTTCTCACGTTTATTAAATGTACTTTTCCTTGAACTACAAGTGTGATTTTTTTTTCTCTCTTTCAGATTATTCCAGATTCCAGATTATTTTTGTCTTCATGTCGGAGAATCAAACGACAAAGATGGGAAAACATTTCTATTACTGTAAATCAGTTCATGCTGCTGCTGTTTGTGTTTGTCCAGCAGGTGGAGCCACAGACTCACATTTACTTTTCACTCTGAGCTCTGATGAGGAATAATTTTCTTTTCTTTTGAGTTTTAAAAACATGAAAACATCCAGATGTGTGTGTCGTGTGTGTGTGTGTGTGTGTGTGTGTGTGTGTGTGTGTGTGTGTTTGTGTGTGTGTGTTTGCACCTGTTCTTGTCGATGATGTGACAGATGATGAGCGGAGCGAGCAGGAACAGGTTGTTGCTCGCCACGGCGCTCTCCGTCTGCACGTCGATCTGGTGGATGGGAATGATCTCGCCCTCGGGAGTGGTCGTCTTCCTCACCACCTGCACCACAACATTCAACAACGTTACAGGAAGTCAGAGTTTCATTTCTTTACCATTTAGTTTGTTTTGATTTATTCATTTAGAGATCTGCACGCTCTTATTTTGAAAAACAGATGCTCCCTCAGTTTTTTTTTACTCCTTCCTGGCCAGTTGTTTTAGCTGCAAAAACACATGATTTCTCATACGATGTTTTTATTTTATTATTTTTTATTCCTGTCTATATTCTGAAGGTTTTTTTTACAGAGGGGATTGTTGATATATCATTCATGCAACATTTTATTCCAAAAAACAAAAACAAAAAAAAAAGCGAAATTTGATTTTTTTTTTTTTTAGGGCTGGTGACACTATTTTCTCATTTACAGAGTGATAAAAAGAGATATCCAAAATCCTCCTCTGTAAAAACTTCTGACTCTAATATGTCAACAAAATAAAACAAGAATTTTGAAATCTGAATAAAGAAAATCGTTCAGATTTCTGTTCTGGAAATGTATGTAAATTAGCACATATTTCATTAGATATTGCCCCATTTACACATTTTAACATAAAATTTGACAAAACTTGTAATACAAAAAATACTTGTCTTAATGTGAGTGATACATTTGGGAAGTTTCATGGTGATATCTGTTAGTTAAAATTTTTACCCATATGCGGAGGTGGACATTTTTGTCCACTTGAAGGGTCATGGATGTTGTAAAAAAATGCATTACGAGTCAAAAATATGGACTTTCATTCTGAAACTCGGGACATCCAGAATTTACCCAAAGATACAACTCCTCGCCAAAAACCAGACCCCTGTGACCTTTCATTTGACCGTAGGGAGTTGGGAAAGTGTGTGAGGTGGACAAAAATGTCACGTGAAAAGAAGCTAAACTACATGTAGATAACAATATCTCCTATTTACATCTGCAAAGAATTATGGGAGTTGTAGTTATTATCCTCAAACAGGAAGTGAACAAAGAGTGAGGACGTAGTGAAAACACCTGCAACCTGACGGTGGCTCCAATGATCATGCTCTTCCTCAGATCTCCGATACGGATCATGAAGCACAGCCGGTTGTTCCTGACGGCGATGACGGCGTGGCGGCTGAAGATCAACGTCTCCGCTCGCCGGTTGGACTGAGCCGTCTTCATGAAGATACAACCTGAGGAGAAGAGGAAGAAGAAGATGAAGCGGCCTGGGAAAACCCGTCGGAAGTCGCTGACGTTCTATTGTGGCAAATAGCCAAAATAGGTGGAAAAGTACTATTTCAACGATTTTTATATTTTGATTCTGGTACTTTGAACTCGGAAACGGAAAGTAGTACTTATTTTTACGTTTTTGTGACGAGTAAAGCGTTTCATTTTCATTTTTTTATAATATGTTGTTGATGTTTTGTAAAACATGTGCAAGTGCCGATGATGAGCTCAGTTTAGCGCCGATGCTACGTTCTGTTTAGCATCGATGCTACGTTATTAGCATCGATGCTACGCTAGGTTAGCGTCTGTTCCCGTACCCCGTGATTACCATAGACTGTATAAAGAAGGTGATTACACGCACCCTATACGGTCCCTTCTTGTCATAGAGGCACCATTCAAGGACCCTCGGAAAGCAGAAAACCACACGATTCAGATACAGTTTACAGCTCATCTCTATCATAAACGGTTCAGAAGCTGTTTAATGTTTTTAAAACACTCGTCTTTAGAGGGTTAAAACAGCAACGTTCTAAGTTAAGCCATTTTTGTCACTTTTCAGTTTTTTGGTCATAATAGATTAAAATGCCCATAACTTTTGATCTGAAAGGGCTATCTCAGTTATTCAAACATTTTTGGATGGCTGAAAACTTCTAGTTTATGGAAATATCAAAAAATGAAGATTTCAAAATCCCACCATGTGAAGGGTTTTCCCAGGCCACCACACATCAGTGTTTCTGTGTGTGTGTGTGTGTGTGTGTGTGTGTGTGTGTGTGTGTGTGTGTGTGTCGTACCCAACATGACGGCGTTGATGATCAGACCCACGATGTTCTGCAGGATGAGGACGGTGATGGCGGTCGGACACTGCTCCGTTATCATCCGGCCACCGAAGCCGATGGTCACCTGCACCTCGATGGAGAAGAGGAACGCCGAGGTGAACGACCTGCAGGACCAACCAGACAGACAGCAGGTTAAAGGGAGAGTTCACCCAAAATTTGAAATTTCATTCACTCATTATCTACTCACCCTCATGTGGACTAAGGGCTGGGAGAAGTTTCAGAGTCCTCCGTGGCTTCTCTGAGTTACAGGGGGTCTCGGCGTAGCAGTGCATGTCCATATGACGGTTGCAAATGGATACCAACTGTCTTCGTAACAAAAAGACACACCAAAAAACATCCAAATACCTCCATGCTGCTCGTATGTAATGTCCGTCTTGTATTGAAGCCCCGAAATGCGAAATTGTTCAGAAAAAAATCAAATAAGTCTATATTTCAAGCTTGTTTTGTAGCGGAAGCTCCTCTTCCTGGTTCGTCAAATTTCGCATTTCAGATTTCGGGGCTTCAATACAAGACGGACAATACATACGAGCAGCATGGAGGTATTTGGATGTTTTTTGGTGTGTCTTTTTGTTACCAAGACAGTTGGTATCCATTTGCAACCGTTATATGGACATGCACTGCTACGCCGAGACCCCCTGTAACTCAGAGAAGCCACGGAGGACTCTGAAACTTCTCCAAGCCCTTAGTCCACATGAGGGTGAGTAGATATAGATAATGAGTGCAATTTGAATTTTGGGTGAACTATCCCTTTAACGTTTCACACACACACTCAGACACACAGAAAATAAAAATCTGGTCCTGCAGCTTTAAATTCTCATGTTCAGTTTAAATCTGTTTTTTCAGCCTCAGTCTGTTTGTTTTTGCTCCAACAGCTGTTTGAGTCGAACAGAAAACTAAAATCCACTGAAGCTTCTCTGTCGTCACTGGATACAAACATCTGGTTCTGGTTCTGGTAACACTTTATAATAAATACACACTATTAAGCATTAAATAACACATGAATACTCATTAGTATGTAGTTTATGTTTTACTCATCATTGATAAGCACTATTTATAAACTTCATACTAATGAGTATTCATGCATTAAGAATGAAGAATTCAGTATTTATTAATGCTTAACCCTTTACCTACTGAGGCTAAAAATGGCCATTTGGACATATTTTGTTATTATGGCTATAAAATAATAAGGAAATGTCCTATGTCTGTTTCCTTTGACCCATTTTTCCAGGAGTAGTTAAACTTTAATTTTTTACATCTGGTAAATGATTATTGCACATAATATGGAAGCAAGAGCAGTTGTGTACTTGTTATAAAGTGTTGCCCAGGTTGCTCCTCAGGGTCAGAGAGGATCAATCTGAGAGGAGGAACAACATCTGGATTTAAACTTTATGACTCTTTTTTCCCCCATAAATATTTTTCTCATCTTCGACATTTTAAAGAGTTTTTGGTCACTGTTTAATTTACAGGCTGTTAAATATGTGATAATATGTCAGTTTCATAGTATTGTCATGTTTTTAATAAAGGCAAAAGATTACAGATGCTTTTCATGCTTTGAATTCTTTGGGAAAGGTCAGAATTTTTCTCCGCCAAGTCTTCTTGCAATCAATCGTTATTTCTTGGCTTTATTTCTAGACATTACTATGCAACTGACTGTTATTTCTAGACATTATGACGCAATTAATTGTTATTTCTTGGCTATTTCTTGACATCCTGTAAAAATCAAAGGGTTACCAACCGAGTTTTTAATTCAAAATATCAAGAAGTATCTAAGAAAGATTAAAAAAAAAAGAAAAAAGAAAGAAACAGGAGCTCCACTGTTTCCTGTCTTATCTCCTTTTACGACAGGAAACACTGGACCTCCCTTTATGAAAATAAAGGACAAACACCATCCCATAATTCCTTGTTTGATGTGTGTGTGTGTGTGTGTGTGTGTGTGTGTGTGTGGGGGGGGGGGGGGGCGGAGCCACGTGAAACAGATCTGTTTGTTTTGTTTTGTTTTGTTTCTGTGGTTTGGAAAAAAGGAACTTCTGTTTATCGTCCCAGTTTTATAAATAAAGTTTGTTCAAAAAGAAAAAAAAAAGAAAACATGTCCTTGAAATTTCTCCTTCAGGTAAAACAGAGAATCTTTATCTTTGCTTCAGGTCTTTTCTTGACCTCATCGTGACCTTTGACATCGAAAACAAATGAGGTCGTTTTGACTTTTCTGCTGCCGACAGAAAAACTACGGATTTAAACTTTAAATGTTTTACATTTTTACAAGTTTCAAAGTAAAAACTTCACCTGACAAGTGACGTTAAGTTGGAAAAAGTCAAGACACCGATGTGAAATGTGACTTTATCTGGGTTCATGTGAGAGTCACTGGCAGCAGAGAGAGAACGAATCTGTTCCCTCCCTCCATCTTTCTTTCCTTCCTTTCTCCCTTCCTTCCCTTCGTCCTTACTTCTTCTTCCTTCCTTCCTCTTTTGATCCAGTTGACCTGATCTGTTCCCTCCCTCCATCTTTCTTTCCACAATCCTTCTTGCCTACCTCCATTCCTTCCCTTCGTCCTTCCTTCTTTTTTGACCCAATCTGTTCCCTCCCTCCATCTATTTTACCTTCCTTTTTCTCTTCCTTATTTCCTCCCATCGTTCCCTTTGTCCTTCCTTCCTTGACCCAGGAGAACAGGAGGGTTTTAAACAAATTAAAGTGACTTCACGCTGTGCGTCTCTTATTTGACGTCGGTGACGCAGTGGGAGGAAGAAGGTGGGGGAGTGGGGGGCAGAGAGGGAGGTCCCAAACACTCCCTCCTGTAAACTTCACTTTATTTCCTCTGAAACTATTAACGCAAAAGTTTCATAACTTTCTGACGTAATAAAAGTTTTTTTTCTCTCCTCCATCTTTAAACTCCACTGAGGAAGAGGAGGATGGAGAGACGTTCAATGACATTAAACACATTAACCCTCCTGTCGTCCTTCTGGGTCAAATTGACCCAATCTGTTCACTTCCTCCATCCTTCCTTCTTTCCACAATCCTTTTTCCCTTCCTTCCCTTCGTCATTACTTCTTCTTCCTTCCTTCCTTCCTCTTTTGATCCAGTTGACCTGATCTGTTCCCTCCCTCCATCTTTCTTTCCTTCCCTTTTACCCTTCCTTCTTTCCACAATCCTTCTTGCCTACCTCCATTCCTTCCCTTTGTCCTTCCTTCTTCCTTCTTTTTTGACCCAATCTGTTCCCTCCCTCCATCAATCTTACCTTCCTTTTTCTCTTCCTTCTTTCCTCCCATCTTTCCCTTTGTCCTTCCTTCCTTGACCCAGGAGGACAACAGGACGGTTTTAAACAAATTAAAGTGACTTCACGCTGTGTGTCTTTTCCTTTCTCCCTTCCTTCTTTCCACAATTCTTCTCCCCTTCCTTCCTTCCTCCCTCCCCTTCTGCTTTCTTCCTTGACCTAATCTGTTCCCTCCCTCCATCTTTCTTTCCTTCCTTCCCTTTTCCTTCCTTCTTTCCTTCCTTCCTTCCTTCCCTCCCTCCCTCCCTCCTTCCTTCCCTTTATGCTTACTTCTTCCTTCCTTTTTGACCCAATCTGTTCCCTCCCTCTATCTATCTTTCCTTCATAGTCCCTTCCTTCTTCCCTCCCTTTGTCCTTCCTTCCTTGACGTCTCTTATTTGACGTCGGTGACGCAGTGGGTCCCGGGGGGGAGAGGGAGGTCCCAAACACTCCCTGCCTGTAAACTTCACTTTATTTCCTCTGAAACTATTAATGCAAAAGTTTCATAACTTTCTGACGTAATAAAAGTTTTTTTTCCTCTCTCCTTCTTCCTCCTCCATCTTTAAACTCCACTGAGGAAGAGGAGGAAGAGGAGGAAGGAGAAGAGACGTTCAATGACATTAAACACATTAAAGTGACTGCTCTTCTTTTTTTTTGTAATTTTAACTGTAAAAAACAAAAACAAAAAGAAAGAAAGAAGAATAATAAGTTGTGTCTCTTACTTGACCTCGTTGACGCAGTGAGTCCCGTTGATCTGCGCCGGGTCCAGGTCCCCGTGCGCGAAGGCCACGAGCCACCAGCTCATGGCGAAGAGCAGCCAGCTGCTGACGAAGGTGGTGGTGAAGATGACGAGCGTGAAGCGCCACTTCAGGTCCACGAGCGTGGTGAACACGTCCTGCAGGAATCGACCCTGCTCGCGGATGTTCTTGTGCGCCAGGTTGCACGCGCCGTTCTTGGCGATGAAGCGCGCCTTGTTCACGCGGTCGCGGAACACCGGTTTGCGGGGCACGCGGGAGGCGAGCCCCGGCAGACCGAACTCCTCCGGGATGATGCTCTTCCGCGCCAACATGTCGCTGTTGCTGAGGAAGAGGAGGAAGAAGAAAAAGAAGAAAGAAAGTCCGTGTTCAGTGCGTCTTTACGCGCGGACACGACATGTCCAAACGGTCCGCACGCGCCGTGGATGGAGAGTCTCGGTGTGAGCAGCAGCAGCAGTGGGTGAGTGGGGGAGGGGGGGAGGAGGGGGACTGGGACTGGGACGGTCTCCTCTCTCCTGTTGACGTAGTCCAGCGTCCAGACCCGCTCAGACCAGGGTGCTGCTGCTGCTGCCTTCAGGGACCGTGGGAGTCTTTAAAACACACCAAATAACAGCGCATTTTTACGCATTAAATTATGACTTTCAGACATATTTTTCCAGTTTTTATGTAGCAGGAGTTCAGTAAATAACATTAAATGGAAGAAAGATGCGAAATAGTGAATAATAATGGAGTCAAGGTCAATTGATTAAAGTCATGGAAAAAAGAGGAAAATACGAAACGACGAGTCTTTAAAACACACGAAATAGGATAAATGGTAAATGGTCTGTATTTATATAGCACTTTACTATACCTGAAACGATACCCAAAGCGCTTTACAGTACATCACATTCACCCATTCACACACTGATAAGATAAGATTGCACTTCTGGTTTATTTTGCATTTTGTCCTCTTACAGTAATTATTCAGCTGCAAACTAGAACATTTCAGCATAAACACATGAAAAAAGTGTCAGAAAACACCACATTTTTCCCGTTTCTGTGTAAATTGAAGCAGCAGGAGTTCAGTATATAACATTAAATGGAAGAAAGATGAGAAATAATGGAGTCAAGGTCAGTAATAAAAGTTTAAATTCATGGAAAAAATACATAAAAGAGGAAAACACGAAACGACGAGTCTTTAAAACACACCAAATAACGTCTCCGGGGTTGTCAATAGTCATTTTAACGCATTAAATTATGAATTTCAGAGATATTTTTCCAGTTTTTACGTAAATTGAAGCAGCAGGAGTTCGGTAAATAACATTAAATGGAAGAAAGATGAGAAATAATGGAGTCAAGGTCAATAATCAAAGTTTAAATTCATTAAAGTCATGGAAAAAATTTAGTTGAACAGTCAAATGAGAAGAAAGAGACGTGTCTGCCTAGATGTTCACTCTTTACCCACAATTCCTCCAATGTGCTGTTGCTTATTTAAGCAAACAGCGACATGAACGGCAGATAAAACACTAAGTTTACACCGAAATTATAAAAACTATCAAGTTAATTTGACTCAAATGTGTGTTTTTCTGTCTTTATCTGCAGAAAGAGACAGATCATGTAGACACTGTGGACTAGTTAGTGCACTTTACTAATAAATAATCATTTTATATTGTTAGAAAAAACATTAAACTGTTAGTCAGTGATCAATAGCCTATCAACCTGAATTGTTTCTCACATTTACAAGTTTCCTTTTTGTCTTTTATCTATTTTTTCCCCCATGATTTAAATGAATTTAAACTTTGATTATTGACCTTGACTCCATTATTTCTCATCTTTCTTCCATTTAATGTTATTTACTGAACTCCTGCTGCTTCAATTTACATAAAAACTGGAAAAATGTGGCGTTTTCTGACACTTTTATCATGTGTTTATGCTGAAATTTTCTAGTTTGCAGCTGAATAATGAAGAGGACAAAATGCAAAATAAACCACAGTATTAGCAACTTAATATATAACTAGCTTTACTTGTACACATAGGATTTAATATTTAATCATAAATTACACATTTCTGCATCTAAACTTAATATTTCCTGTTTTTCCAGCAGTTTGAGGCTTCATCACCAAGTGGCGCCATTTAGCAACATATAGTCAGAGGTCGAGACAGAAGCAGCTTCTCTTCACTCAGAAACATTTTTATTTTCATTATTTCAAGTGTAAAAAAAAAAAGAAAAAGAGAAAAAAAGAGGCACACATCATAATAATAATAATGATACTTTGATATATGTTTTTAAAAACCCTCGGATATACAGGCGATATACATACAGAATGTACAGTTACATACATGAAGATTTATTTAAAAACAAAAGGTTTTTTAAAAGGTTAACAGTCGAATGAGAAGAAAGAGACGTGTCTGCATAGATCTGAAAACATGTTCACTCTGTGCTGCAGGAAAGTTAAGGTGGAAAATTTACCCACAATTCCTCCAATGTGCTGTTTGAAACGTTGCATTTGTTGTTTCCCTAAAACTAAAATTTAAAAAAATGAATGAAAGCTCTTTGTAGTTTTAAATAAATGCAACTGAAATATTAACATTTGAAACAAGAAAACAAAGAAATAATTTGTCTTTCCACTTTTTCCCTTTTTTTTTTTTTTTTTGCTCCAACACTTTCTTAAAGACAAATATGGTTTGGTTTGGTGTAAAATGATTTTACAAGGCAGCGGTCTGCAGCATCTGGTGGACACACACACACACACACGCACACACACACACACACACACACATTCCTAAACAGAATAGATTTACAAATCGTACTTGCAGCCAAGGATATAAAAAAAAGAAAAAGGCGGCTGAATGAGGATCAAAGACGAGGAGGAAGGAGGACGAACAGTCGTTCATTAAAGCAGAAGTGAGTGATATATTTGTGTTAATATAAGTCTTAAATAGTTATATCTTCCGACAGCAATCACTTACATAGAGTGTTTGGACTGAAACACGGGTCTGTCAGTCACTCTGCTCTGCTCTGAGCCGAGGAGAAAACTTTTCTCGTATCCTACAATTTTTATCCAATGAAGAGAGAGAACGGCATGCAGGGCTGTGTGTGCAGCCAAGGAACGCCGTGAATGTGGTGACGTAGGGACGAGGACTGTTATGGTGCGTTCAAGGCAACTCGTGTTTTTCCGACCTGTGAAGTCGTACCAGTTCGATCTGGTACGAGTTCACGGGTCAGAAGTTACGAGTGGCCGTTATAGTGACTTTCACCGGTAAAACAGGTCGGAGAAACACGAGTGGGTTGCCTGGAACGCTACAAAGTCGTAAGTTGTGACATGAAGCTGTAATTTACGGTTTCAAAAGCCTGCCTGGAACGCAGCATTAGCCAAAACGACCGGATCGCTTACTTCTGCTTTAAATGACAAAGTGAAAGAAAGAAAACAAACTCTACAGTTTTCACGCTTGTAATCAATAACTAATGAATCCACTGTGACTAAATGAAAAATGAAAAAAAAACAGCAGCTGCAAAACTCAAGTGGCAACGAACGTGTTGAGATGAAACATCTGAGAGCAACAACATAACAATAAAAAAAAGCTGAAACTGTGGCAAAAGAATCTTTTTGGCATCGAGTCTGTACAGTACAAAGTGATTTTAACAATCTCATTTAAAAAGCAGAGTATACAATATATAATCAATACACAATAATACAAAAGGGACAATAGCACCAGCTCCCAGAGAGACGCACGAGTGACGAGTACAAAACTACGACTGTGTAAACTGAGTGTAAACTAATATATCTGTAATAAACACATCAACTGGAATAATAATAATAAACACTAAATAGTCTGGTTGATATTCTCCCATAAAACAAAGGCAACTATTGTTTTCATTTCAATGTTTTTTAAAGGGATAGTTCAACATTTTGGCAAACCTACTGCTCTGACTATAGGGATTATGGCAATGGGCCAATTTGCCAAAATGTTGAACTATACCTTTAATAAGGAAATGAAAGATATGTTATAAAACATATATATGTTTTCAAATATTAACTGTCCACTAGAGATTAGAATTAAAATAAATCAAATGTCTTGTAAACAACTCTACCATGGAGCGTTAAAGAATTATCCATTTAAGTCTGTTTTAAAGTTAGGGCGTTTTCACACCTGCAGTTGTTCCGATTCAGCAACTAAACCGATACAACTGTTGCGTTCTTTTTTCTGGGCCGTTTGTGTTCACATTGCATGATTCTAAAGCGGTACAGCGCTTTGCGCTGTGGAACAGCGCCGTAGCAACGGCCCTAACAACACCCCATCAGCTGATCAGCAACAATGGCAACAATGAACCGCGGGCTGACTTGCAGTAGTGAGGAGGTTCAATTTCGTATTAATATTTGGGCAGACGAGTATTTAGTTGAAGTTCAATTAAAAAAAATGCCCAAGCTGACTGGTTTATGGCTGGGGAGAGACCTTGAAGTATGCCTATAATGAGCTACAAATGTAGTCTAATAGGCTACATTGTTATTATTTATTATTATTATTATTATTATTAGCTAGTGACCAAGCGTGCTGTCCGCTGTCTCAGTGCTGACACGTGAATGAATGACAGAGCGTGTCACTGCCCGTGAGAGAGAGAGAGACAGAGAGAGAGAGAGACAGGGAGAGGGGTGGTCAGGTTGTGTTGGTCAAGCTGTGTTTTCAGTTTCAGGTGTCATAGTTATGTCAGATGAATTGTCCTCTAACACAGCCATTCTCAACCTTGGGGTCCCTCCCGACCCCAGTTGATGTGGCTGGAGGGGACGAATGAACGACATGTTTCTTGGCATGCATTGCTGACCTGGGCATTGTTTCTTAATAAATTAGACAAACTTTTCTTGTCATTCCCCTTTTCCGTGCATGGTTGAAGGAGATTGGCTTGCATCCACGCTCCACTCGCTCCTGCGCCGACAGGTCCCCGCATGTCACATAAACCAGCCCGGGTGTGTGGACACCGCATCAACTCGCCACCCGCATCTATTTAAACTCCGTCGCTTTGTTTTGTTCTTTTGCCCTGATGAAAACCTCCAGGTCGGAATATTGGCCATGGAGACAAAACTACAGCAGCCAATTGTTTTTTTCAGTGCAGGGATCAAGAACTAAAAAGGCAAAAAAAAAAAAAAAACCCACCGCGGACAGCGCTGCGCTTTATTCATCATGCGTTCACACCGGCGTGTGTGTGTTTGTGTGTTGGGGCGGGGGGTCGCGGACAGCAGTGCATGTGAAATTGGGGGTCGCGACTCAAAAAGGTTGAAAACCACTGCTCTAACACACCCTACAGTTTGACTCTTTTTTTCTTCTAGTAAACGGGCAGCGTAGCATGACTAGTTATAGGGGTTGTTTGCGGAGCTCTGCCCGGTGCTGATCGCCGCGGGTCAGCTTGGAAAGGCTGGTGGACTCGTGGCTTGAGTTTGCGTCTTTCTTTTCTTTTTGCCACCGGCTTTCCTGTTTTGTGTACATTATGAAAAGGCCAAGACGACACGCTGCTGATGCTCCATTATGTTTTTGGGGCAGTTGCCCGTGGTCCTCCTCCTCCGGTTGCCAGGTAACCAGTCAATTTGTTCCGATACATGTGTCGGTTGCGTTCTCACTACAAACGAACCGCTCCAGGGCTCGGATGGAAACGAGCCGAGACCGCCTCTCCCAAGCGATCTCGGCCCGCTTGTTTTGTTCCGCATCGAGCGCGATTGCTGTGTTCACATCTGACCAAACGAACCGATATATGACGTAAACGCTCCCTGTTTCGGAACAAATTGTCAGGTGTGAAAACGCCCTTACTTTTTTTTGGTACATTTTGGCCGCCTGTAGCTTCCGTAGATTTCACTGCTCGGACACATTTTATACTTTAAATCGTAGACAAAAGTGTCGACTTTCATATAAAGTCGCTGGTTAAACAACTGGAGTTTGATTTTAAATGTTCTGCATCGAAGAAACAAGAGTTCGACAACTGTCCGATCGACAATTTAGCGCCAAGACTTTAGAGGCGAAACATTAACGGTCTTTTTTTTTATAACTTTATCTACATCTTCATCTCCATCCTCTGATGTAGTTTTGTAGTTTTCACGTGCGGCTAAATGTTTGAGAAACATTAATAAAGCATTAGCTCCAGGTTGTGTTTGTCTGTTTTTTACCGCTCAGCTCTGTCGCTGCTAAACGCACCGTGAAGCTGACGACGGAGGAGTGCGCGTGGGCCGGAAAAACCAAAACAAATACACTAATAGAAGCTTTAAAAGAAAAAAAAACGTGGTGGTCATCTGTTACGTTAAATTATTCAACGTTCACGGGAGCTCGTGTTTCTGGCGTCTATTGTCCCCGAGGATAATAATAAGTTCAGCAAAGCATGACCGCAGACAGACAGTGGGTTCAGGCCGAGCCGTGACACCCTTCAGTGTTTGTACCAAGTGTCCACGTAGAAGTACAACTGACAGAACGAGGCGTCATGGAAACACGGGGGGAGGTGGTGAGGTCCCAGAAACAAAATCCAACTTTTAAGGATCGGAAAAAACTTTTTGGTGGTTCACATTTTTAATTTTTTTGGGATGTTGAGTTCATCCAATGCAGTGGATCAAGAGGGTCCCCAACTTTTTCTTGAAATTTTACCACTTTTTTCTAGAATTGTTAAACTTTTTTATTTTTGGTAATTCTTTTTTCTTGAAATTGTACCACTTTTTTCTAGAATTGTTAAACTTTTTTTTTTTGAGAATTCTTAATTTATTTATTTTTTTCTTTAAATTTTACCACTTTTTTCTAGAATTGTTAAACTTTTTTTTTTAGAATTTTATTTTATTTTAATTTTTTGGAGAAATTATTCCAATCTTTTTCTAGAAAATTTTAAAATTTATTTATTTATTTATTTTAGAATTTTACCACTTCTTCCTTGAAATGTTTGAATGTTTTTGGAGAAATTTTACCACTTTTTTCCAGAAATGTCTCTATAATATTTCCAAAAATTCACGCCTAATTTTAATGTACAAATTCAAACAAATATTTGTGTATTTCTGGTGTTTGCTTCAAAACTTTGTCCAACGGGGGTCCGTGGTATAATTTGTGTCAATTTAGGGGTCCTTGATGTAAAAAAGTTTGGGAACCACTGATCCAATAGATTCAAAGAACTAAACTTTGGGCCAAAAACAATAAGATCCATCATTTTTTAGTAAGAAATTTGCTTTAAAAAAAAAAAAAGTTTCATGTTGTTTCTGTTGTACTTTCACTGGTTTTCCGCCAAATATTTGACACCACTTTATCCCTTAACATTGGCTGGCGTCGACGTCCAACTGGGACATGATGTACAGTTCATTATTGTGATGGAAATCCAAAGCAGGATCGAGGACGTTGTGAGGTTTGACGTCTCCTCATTGGCTGAAGAATTCATCCCCAAAAACAGGCGGGAAATGTAAAAAAAATGGCGGCAAATCTACCGGAAGTGAGACTCTTTCGTTCAGAATAAGAAGAAGAAGGAGGAAGGTTTGAGTCGATGCTGGAAAAAGAATCAACCTCAGAGTGGATTTAGCTTCAAGTTGCAAAAACTCAAAACTCCCGACATCACCTGAACGCAGCATCAGATTTATATAGAGAGCTACCACAGCCGCTCCATCAGTTTTACTTCTACGTCAGAACTCAACATCAAAACGTAGCACATCCTGCACCAGGGTCTAAAAAAATCCTCTGATATAAAATCGTTTACAGCGATTGATCATCGATCAGTTGATCAGTGCATTGATCCATGCAACATTCAACCGTTTCAAAAAGGATTTAAAAACAAAAAAAAACATCTTCCTCCTCTGTCGTTATTGCATAATACAAGTGATAAAGAGTATAAACTGATATGAGTGCTGAATAATCTAAAAGAAGAAGGTAACAAATTGTTTTTTTTGTTTTTTTTTACACAAGATAATTAAAGACTTTTTTAATTCTATTAATATAAAAACATCCCAACCTGGACCTGGAAGTTCAGCTCAGTGTAGAAATATTCACTCAAGAGTCTGTAGATTTAAATTCTGCTGTTTACAACCCTGAAGTGAAACCCAATTTTTTAACTTTTCACAAAGTCTCTTGAAGATTTAAACAATTAAATCAGTTCAGTAATAAATAGATTCATGTTTAAAAAACCAGGAGGTTATGTTCAATGTTAAATGTTAAATGTTCAATGTTAAATGTTCGTCTACGTGTTGGTTCAGTCGTTGATGAGACGTGTTGACGATAAGAAAAACAGAAATCTGATTAACTCCAATTCAAACTGATCATTAACCAGGAAGACACTCCAATTGAAAATTTCTCACTAAACTTTATTCATATCTGTTTTTTTTTTTTTGTTTTTTTTTAAATTAGGTTTCAGGACGTTAGTTAATGTCACTGTGCTGTCGAGCAGATGTTTGGTTTGTGTTTTAATTTGTCAAGAAAGACGTTGTTGTGTTTGTAGGAAACGTTTGGAAGACTTCGGATTTTTGTTACCTAGCAACACAACAAACAAGATGTCAGCCGTCATTCACAAAAAAAAACATCAAATCAACATTTAACGACAATGGAGTCATTTCAATTTTTATCTTTGATATATTTCTATTATTTCTGATTATTTTGACCTTTTACACCTTTAAAACTGTTGCTGATCCGTTTATTGATCTGTGCTTTTGTGATTTTTTTAAAATGGAAACTGGTAAAAACCAAAGAACGGACCTGATGATCAGTTGATCGGTTGTATTGATAAATAAGACACTGTCTGAAAAATTCAAACTGAGACTGACGGAGTTCGTAGATCCACTGAAAACACAAGAGTGTGTTTGTGTGTTATCGTCTTCAACGCAGCGTCTCAGCTCCGCCTCCCTTTAAACGATAGAAAGGAGTCGATTGATCGATCGATTGATTGATTGATTGATAGATTGATCGATCGATCTGAGGGTTCACATGTCGGCTCGGACGAAGGAGGCGAACATCCCGTCCTCCTGCTCCAACAGAGTCTCGGGTTTGTCGTACTCCAGGATGTTTCCTCGCTTCATCACGATGACCAGGTCGGCCGTGAGGATGGTGTGGACTCGGTGCTGGAGACACAGGAGGACACACAAACACACAATATGAACACACACACACACACAATATAAACACAAATACAACACAAACACAACACAGAGACGGTCAAGTTGTGGACAAAAAGTAACAACGACAACAGCCCTAGGATTTTGGTGGCCCTAAACAAGATTGGCCCTGCACTCTAAGCACAAACACCAAATCACTGGTTAAAACTGAATACAGACGTGTTTATGCCCTCTGAGGTTTGAGGACATTTTCTCAACTTTTACACATTTTCTTAAATTTATCATTTTAAGATACTTGCAGATGTAACAATACTCAAGTGTTTTATGTCTAAATATTAGAACCTCCGCTGTAAGCACACTGAGGCCAGTTTGTCCTAGAACACTGTAGAAAGAAATAATTTAGGCCAAATGCTGGAAATTTGAGGTCTGCTTTTTGAAAAATATCAAATCCCTTGTGAAAACACAGCTTCAGTCATGAGAATGAACTGTTTTGGTGCTTGAAATAGGATATGAATACAGTAATAGATAAGTGTAGAAAACAAGTCTAAAATGAAATTTTGTAAAATCGCTTCTTGAGCACAAATGTTGTCATTCTGCCGTTCTATTTTCACCAAATGTCTCAAATGTGAGATAAAGAAAAAGCTGAATATTGACTTCACATTACATATAAGGCTCATAGCTGCACGTGCAGACCTTAGGATGTTTAAATGACTTGAATGAACCCCGGTACCTTTCTGATCATGTGGCCCCCCACCTAACGGCTGTGGCCCTAAAAAACCGCATACAGTGTTTATGCCAGGGGCCGGCCCTGAACGACAACATAAATCCACCACAAACACAGAGAGATTTGTCCAACATGCTCTGGTCCAGTGATTCAGCTCTTAACTGGTCAAATTGATCTTTTCATTCATTAGTTCAGATTTCAAGGTTATTTCAGTTTTATTTTAGTCACATTTATTGGTTGGAATCTGGTGTTTTATGTCTGACCCTCCTCATGGAAGTCGTGTTACTGTAACTCTTGTTGCATTAAAGCGAGATAATGTCGTGATTTGCTTCTTCATCATGTGACGCTGTCGGATGTTTGTTTTGTTTTGTTTTGTTTTGTGCAAGAACTTTTCCAGGGAAGTTTCTTTCCTTTTATCTTCTGTGAATCTAATTTGATTCCTCAGATCCAGTAGAAACACGAACAGGATTATTTGCTCTGATTTCTTTTTTTACTTTGATCTTCACATGTGAAACTTCAGAATCCAACAGGGATGAAAAACTAAAAACTAAATCTCCAGTTGTGACCTAGTTCAGTGTTTTTAGAGACTGTAAAACCAGATTTTACTCTTTTTTTTTTGTTTCACATTTTTCTTATGTGGTATCCATCACTGTGGAGGTTTGTCTTTCCTGGATTTTCAAAGTAAAACGTCCTCATAACTGTTAAATTCTTCCGAAAAATAGAAACATGCTCTGCTGAGTGCAACAGGAGCTGAGAGACGGTCTGACATTTTTTTCCTCTTAATTTACCCAGAATTCATTGTGCCGCAGTCCGGCTTCAGTTAAAGCAGAAGTGAGTGATATATTTGTGTTAATATAAGTCTTAAATAGTTATATCTTCCGACAGCAATCACTTACATAGAGTGTTTGGTCTGAAACACGGGTCTCTCAGTCCCTCTGCTCTGCTCTGAGCCGAAGAGAAAACATTTATCGTATCCTACAGTTTTTATCCAATGAGGAGAGAGAACGGCATGCAGGGCTGTGTGTGCAGCCAAGGAACGCCGTGAATGTGGTGACGTAGCGACGAGGACTGTTATGGTGCGTTCAAGGAAACTCGTATTTTTCCGACCGTGAAGTGGTACCAGTTCGATCTGGTACGAGTTCACCGGTCGGAAGTTACGAGTGGCCGTTATAGTGACTTTCACCGGTAAAACAGGTCGGAAAAACACGAGTGGGTTGCCTGGAACGCTACAAAGTCGTAAGTTGTGACTTGAAGCTGTAATTTACGATTTCAAAAGCCTGCCTGGAACGCAGCATTAGCGAAAACGACCGGATCACTCACTTCTGCTTTAAGTTAAGTCAAGAACAAACCCCTGATCTGATCCTGAAGACGCCGTAGCTTCGTCTTTAATCTAATGCTGCGTTCGAGACAACTCGGAACTTTGAATCTCCCGCTTCAAAGCGTTCGAGACGCCAGAATCACCAAAAACATGTCGGACCGGGACAAACTTTGCATTCAAAGTGCTTCACGTAGCTAAGGCACTAAAACATTATCCAGGACACAAAAACAATTTATAAAAAGAAGCATTTAACATTTAACTGGGACAAACTTCTTTTTGGGCTGGTACACTCAGCTAATGTAAGTGTGAAAAATAAATATTTATTTGGAATACTGAGCAATTACAAAGAAATGGCTCAAACCAGACATCCCATCTATAGATGAATGGTATGATATTATTTACGATGTGTATGTAATGGAAAGAATCACTTTTTCAATGAGGCTCCAACAATCGAAATTCAGTGACATCTGGAAGCAATGGAAAATGTACATTTCCCTGAAACACCCTTTTACTTTTGTTTAAGCTTTTTTTCTATATCAAGTTGTACTTGATTGTTTAATTGTTTTGCTGTAACATTGTGACAGAAAACACCCCATGTTCATGTTGTGTTACTTTGTAAAATGCTTTGTAAAAGGAAAAAAAAAAAAAAAGAAGCATTTAAAAAATAATTAAACAGATGATTTAAACTTTTTCTATTTGGGAAAAACCCGAGTTCCGAGTTGTTCTCGAGCGCAACATAATGGAGTCACAGCTTTACAGACCAAACTGCACTGCATGCACATGGAGCATGCAGCATCCGTTGGTACCAACCAGGCTCAGTGGCAGTGAGGTGTCAGCAGACCCAGAACCAGAACCAGAACCAGAACCAGAACCAGAACCAGAACCAGACCCAGATCCCACTCAAAGATGAAGAAGAAGAACAGGAAACAGGTGGAAAAGGGAGAAAAGACGGAAGCAGGAGAGGACGGAGCTGAGCCAAAACCGGTCCGAACCGGTCCGAACTGGTCCGGGTCTACTTGTGAGTCCTCACTAACACACTGAAGAGGCTCTCCTCCTGTTCTAGCAGGTTCGGACCAGAGTCGCTTTCCACCAAGATCCCCGAGGAGAAGACCAGCACCTGCTCGGCGTCCAAGATGGAGGACACACGGTGCTGGTGGAGGACGGAGGAGGAAGAGGAGGAGGAGGAGGAAGGAAGGAAGAGAGTAAACAAGAAAGTAGAGGAGAAGAAGATGGAGAGAGGGAGGAAAACAGGAAACAAACGGGACGAGACAGAATCACAAAGGTGAGAAAAAAGGAGAGAGAACGGTCAAAGGACACTGAGAACATCTGGAACATCTGGATCTTTAACTACGGTGCAGGTGGAAAAACAGGAGAAGTGGAGGAGGAGGAAGAGGAGGCGTCTATCACTCTTTACCTTCGTCTGTCACCACTGAACAAACCTGGAGACTCGGAGCTGCTCGACCGAACTCGACTCCATTAAACGTCCAAACAGTCGTCGTTTTTATTTGGTTATAAAGTTAAAGAGAGAGAAGAGGGAGAGAGAGAGACTCACTGCGATGGTGACGACCGTCCTGTCTGCGAACGCCGTCATCACCACTTTCTGTAGGATGTTCTCCTGCGAGGAAACAAACAGTAAAACGTGTTAATTAAAGTGATTATTATCAATTTATTATCAATAATGACACAGTAGCTGAGAATCAGGCCTTATATAATTCATTTATAATGGCATTTTTATATTTTCTCTGTAGCCTGTAACTGATTTTACACTTTGTAATCCTATTTTTTACTTATTTTAACTATTAATTTGTTCCATTTCATCATCATTATTACTCTAAAAGTCTATTGTTACGTGTTTTTCTGTTATCGTTAGGTTGCAGGTTCGATCCCTGGCCCCCAAAGTGTCACACTAAATCCAAAATAGCTCAGTGTGTGAATGTGTGTGTATAGTGAATAGTATCACACTAGTGGTGTAAAGCACTTTTAACAGTTATTAAGAAATAAATGTGCCATTTATTGTTTTTTATAGATTAAATATTATTATTAAAAATTTCAATTTCACATGTTTTCTTATACCTTCTTGACAGAATATTGATATTACATCATTTTATAGCCTCATTTTATTTTCTGACTGAAAAAGAAAAGTTAATCTGTAAAAGGTTACAAAGGATGTCTGAAACGTCTTTTAATTTCTGCTCTGTAAATAAATAATATAATAATGGAAGTAATGACAAGACACACACTTACTGTCTTTGTGTAATCTCCTTGAAACTATTTTTTTGGTTGTTTATTCACTTCGTTCTTTCGTTTCTTCTATTGTTATTCACATATTTTGATAGTTTTTTTCTCTTTGTGTAATTTCCCTATGATTAATTTTCTTTAATTATTATAATGTATATATTTCTGATTCTTCATTTGTGTGTCCTGTTTTCTTTTTTATATCACATTACTATATCTCATTGTTAACTATAGGTGGAGGCATCTAATAAGCTCTTTTTCTGCCTCTTCCAACTCTGTAAAATATCAAATTATTCCTTTTACTTGTGTGTTTTTAACTGTGCAAAATAAATCTAACAAAAAAAAAAATCTAAAAAAGATAATTATTAATGTTATTATGTGATGTAACGGAGACGAAGACGCACCGTGGCCATGTCTATGGAGGCCGTGGCTTCGTCCATGATGAGGATGCTGCTCTTCCTGACGAAGGCTCGGGCCAAACAGAAGAGCTGCCGCTGACCCACGCTGAAGTTCTCCCCTCCCTCCGTCACCACCGCATCTACAAACACACACACACACACACACACACACACACACACACACACACACACACACAATAACAATCGATCAGTGTGATTACATACAGTATACACTAATCTATACGTGTGTGAGGCCTCCTGTGGTCACCTAGTCCTCCGGGCAGAGCCTTCACCATGTTCTTCAGCTGAGCGATCTCCAGCGCCTCCCACAGCCGGTCGTCCGTACACGTCCTCTCTGGGTCCAGATTGAACCTGGGAATAAAAATAAAAATAAAATAAAAATAAAATAAAAACAAGAAGATGATTTTGAATGTGGATGATGAGTGGAGGTTTTGCTTCTCCGTGACTTTTTGCTTGTGTTGGTCAGTAACATGCTATTTAAATTGAGTAATTTCGAGACTTTATTATTGAAAATGTATGTGAACCTAATAGAAATATGATATTACTTTAAAGGGATAGTTCAACATTTTGGCAAATTGGCCCATTGCCATAATCCCTGTAGTCATAGCAGTAGGTTCGTTACCTTTAATTGTCGGTGCAAGCTATTTTTAGAACGGCGGAGCAGAGCCGTGAGCTGCTCAGAGCTATGCTACGGAGGCTCATGGGATTTCTTGGTTTCCCTCATCAAACTCATCAAATACACAATCCAACAACTCCACAACGCTCTGGTGGACAAGTTGTGACCTGCACATTCACCACGCTATGAGATAATAACACAACGTTACCAGACAGAGTTGTTTTAGAGGGAAATTCATGCAAAACCACTGATGCGCGTTGCCTTCAGGGACAGTTTTTCATCAAGCAGTCTCTGTATTTACCTCTACAACAACTCTGTCTGTCATCAGTTGATTTAGCAATTTTTCAAGTTGGGGCAGAGTTGTGGTCCCAAAAAAATACACAGAACTTGACAATGACACATTAAGTTTTACTGTACGTATCCATGGCGACAGAGTCGAAAGGAAGAGGAGCAGGTGTGTGAAACAGTGAAATAAACACGGAGGTTTAAGATCCTGAGCAGAGCAGCAGCAGTTAAAAGAGATCAATTATCAGTTATTATTACCTCTTGGCTGCTCTAAACTAAACAAGACGAAACCAAAACATTAAAAAAAGAAAGAAACCTTCAATCGCTCCTCTTATTTTCATAGATTCTCAGTTGAAACATGATTTTTTTTTTTTAAGCTCCAGCCTCAGATTTGAATTTTGAAAACGAACCAAATAAAACAACTCTGGTTTGTTTTTGTTGGGTTTCGTATCCCTCCGCCGCCGCCGCTCGGACTAGTTCCAGGTTACGTTACGTCCCTGTTTGTCCACAAGACGTTACATAACGACAGTGTGAGGGAACATTTGTGGAAGAGTTGAAGGGATTTTTCCTTCAGGAGTTCTGGTGATGATGAAGAGGATGATGAGGTCGCCTTAAACTGGACGTTTGACTTTTCACCACCAAAATCTAATGAAGTCATCCTCCAGTTTCTGTCTTTTACTGAATTTAAATAAAGTTCTGTACAGATGTTAAATGACGTGTGTGTGTGTGTGTGTGTGTGTGTGTGTGTGTGTGTGTGTGTGTGTGTGTGTGTGTGTGTGTGTGTGTGTGTGTGTGGTCAGACGGTGTGACAATACAACAGCAACGTCTTGGACAACAGTGTGAAACAGTTACTGTCGACCATTCACCCCGGATTACGTTCACATAAACAAGAGCCGGGACACACACAGACTAACACACACACACACACACACACACACACACACACACACACACACACACACACACACACACACACACACACACACACACACACACACACACACACACACTAACACACACACACACACAGTTATCTGGAGCAGCGTATCTGTCCAAACAAACAGCACATGCTCTTTGTCTTTTATAACAAACACAGAGTCAGTAACACAAACACACAGAGGAGGAAGAGGAGGAGAAGAAAGAGGAGGAGAAAGGGGAGGAAGAAGAGGAGGGGGGAGGAGGAAGAGGAAAAAGAGGAAGAAGAGGAAGAGGAGGAAAAAGAGGAGAAGAAAGAGGAAAAAGAGGAGGAGGAAGAGGAAGAAGGGGAAGAAGAGGAGAAGAAAGAGGAGGAGGAAGAGGAGGAGGAGGAAGAGGAAGAAGGGGAAGAAGAGGAGAAGAAAGAGGAGGGGGGAGGAGGAAGAGGAGAAAGAGGTAGAAGAGAAGAAAGAGGAAAAAGAGGAGGAGGAAGAGGAAGAAGAGGAGAAGAAAGAGGAGGAGAAAGGGGAGGAAGAAGAGGAGAGGAAAGAGGAGGAGGAGGAACAGGAGAAGAAAGAGGTAGAAGAGGAGTAAGAGGAAGAAGAGGACGAGAAGAAGAGGTAGAAGAGGAGGAGGAGGAAGAGGAGAAGGGGGAAGAGGAGGAGGAGGAGGAGGAGGAGAAGAAAGAGGAAGAAGAGGAGGATGAGGAAGAAGAGGAGAAGAAAGAGGAGGAGGAGGAGGAAGATGGGGAAGAGGAGAAGAGGTAGAAGAGAAGAAAGAGGAAGAAGGAAGGAGTAGAAAGAGGTAGAGGAGGAAGAGGAGAAGAAAGAGTAAGAAGAGGTAGAAGGAGGAAGAAGAGGAGGAGGAAGAGGAGGAGAAAGAGGAACAAGAGATAGAGGAGGAAAAGAAAGAGGAGGAAGAGGAGGAGATGAGGAGGAGAAAGAGGAAGAAGAGATAGAAGAGGAGGAGAAGGAAGAGGAGGAAGAGGAGGAGGGGAGGAGGAGAAAGAGGAAGAAGAGGAAGAGGAGGAGGAGGAAGAAGAGGAAGAGGAGGGAGAAGAGTTTGACTTTAACTTCATGTCTCAGGTTTCACTGGGCTTTTATTCGTTAATTTGCCTTCAACTCTCTGTGATTAAGAAATTAACTCACACAGGAATAATAATATAAACAGGAAGTCGTTTCTGTTTGTGAGCAGATGGAACCAAGAGGGATTTAGTGAAGTCTGTATTCGTTTGTTTGTGTGTTTGTTTGTCTGTTTGTGTGTTTACCGTATGGATCCGCTGAACAACACGGGGTCCTGCATGATGATGGAGAGCCGCGACCGGAGCGTCGGCAGAGGGAGTTTACAGATGTCGATCCCGTCGATGATGATTTTACCTGGAGAAGAAGAAGAAGAAGAAGAAAAACACAAAATGTAAATCCCATAATAAACACGGACTTTTCCTTTGGGAAGAATTTCCTTTTGGCGATGACTCTTCTATCATCATATCATATCATAGTGTAGCATAGCTTAGCGTACCGTATCTAGGGCTTTGACATTTGTCCAAAAAATCATATTCGAACTTCGTTTGTTTATTAATATTAATATTCGAATATATTCGAATATTTATGGATAATATTTTTTTTATATTTTGACCCCCCCCCCCCCCCCCCGAAGCGACCGGATTGTCCGACGAGGGGGGGGGGGGCGCGGTATAAGTTTCACTTTCACTGTCATGCCTGCTGCATGCGCGCTTCTCTCTCTCTCTCTCTGTGTGTGTGTGTGTGTGTGTGTGTGCGCGCGCACGCATGCCAATAAGAAACAGCGCTATGCGGAGATTAATGAACGGATGACATGCTGCGGTGGTGTATTTGCGACAATTAAAAAAACGGCCCGCCACTCCTAAATGAATGTAGAGGAAACACATATTTCAACTTTTCCCTCCGTGGTTTGTAGAGTATCTATGGTCGCACTCGCAGCCTTTTGCTCCGCCATTGTTTATCAGTGAAGAAGTGTGAACAGGCGTCAGGCGCTAACGACGTGATAACGTCATACTGTAAGTACAGGAGCCCCAGGTGATCAATGCTAATGAGCTGCGTTTCACAACTTCAACAGGCTGAAAAAAGCCTTTAATCTGGATTGAAAACTACGTTTTCAGGCAAACACATTTACCAAAAATAATGCTTATTACAGGTTCGAATATTTAGAACTGCCCTAATATTCGTTCGAATATGGTTATTTTTTTAATATTCGAATTATATTCGAATTTCGAAGTTCGTTGTCAAAGCCCTAACCGTATCGTAGCTTAACGTACCGTTACGTAGTTTAGCGTACCGTATCGTAGCTTAGCGTACCGTATCTTATCATAGAGTATTGTATTGTATCTTATCGCATTGTATCATAACGTATCGTATCTTATCGTTTCGTTGCGTAGCATAACGTATCAAAGTGTATCGTAGCGTATTGTATCATAGCGTATCGTTATCTTATCGTTTCGTAGCGTAGCGTATCGCAGCATCTCATAGCATATAGTAGTGTAGCGTATCATAGCGTATTGTAGCGTACTATAGCGTATCGTACCGCTTCGTAGCTTATCGTTTCGTAGTGTATCTTATCGTAGCATACCGTAGCATATAGTAGCGTATCATATCATAGCGTATTGTAGCATATCGTATTGTATAGTAGCGTATCGTATTGTATCGTGTCATAAATATTTAGGACTTTATAGACAGATAACAAACCTAACCAAGACTTTATTGTTTTTACCGTTAAACTCATTCATTAATTGATGAATTCATTAACTGAGTAATGTTGGCTCTCTCTTTGCAGCTTTTCAAATTAAAGCTCATATCTCCCAGACACCCATAAACCTCCTGGTGCAGAGTTAAAACAGCACCAGACTTCACTCTGATACAATAACAAACCCTTCAGTTTTACAGTTTATTCCCTTTACAACTAAGTGATGTGTTTGCACACGGTTTAAAAATCAATATCTGATCAATAACCCCGTACAATCAGCACACTGTCGACGTTTTGTGCGTCAGTCTGGACTCAAATATTCCCCTGCTCTCTGTCTTTCATTGTCCGTGCTGTAAAAAAAATGAGACAATCTTATACGAAACGTCTTGAATAAATATTTTCCGTTGTGTTTATGATAAATGTTCCTCTCCGTTCAGTCCAGAGAGATATCGCCCGCTCCGCTTTTATTCCACTGCTTTATAAGGAAACGCTGCCGAAACAAACGTCTTAATTTACAGTTAAATGAAATGTCTGCCCAGCTGTGTGTGTGTATGTGTGTGTGAGTGTGTGTGTGTGTGTGTGTGTGTGTATGTGTGCGTGTGTGTGTGAGTGAGAGTGTGTGTGTGAATGGAAAAAGTGACTGTGTAATCTCATCCTCGTCCGAATAATCTGTCTGGAAGCCGTCGTCATCGTCCCATCGAGAACAAACACACCGATACGATTACGAGTCGATTTAAAAATCCAATAAATAAAAAAAGAGGAACGTTTTCAGACATTACAGTACAAAAAAAAAAAAAAAGACAAAAAGATCCAGAGTCTGAACAGGACGACGGGAGGAGAGCAGCTCACACACAGCCTTATCTGACTCCTCTGATAGAAGAGTCGAGTCTTTAAAAGAACAAAAAGACGTTTGGACTCGGACCTGCAGAGAGTTTACAACCTCCTCCAATAAACATAAAGTCCAACATAAACACACACGACTGTAATGAAGCTCAACGTCACATTTACCTCCAGTCCTGTTTCACTTAAAACCACCGTGACGTCTGAAATCACATCAACTTCTTCAAAAAGATAAGATAAAACTCTGTTCCTCCAACGGAGAAGTAAAGAAATAAGTCAGGTATGAACAGATACTGAAAGAAATAAAAGGAATTTCATAAGGAAAAGTGTAAAATTATAATAAAAATGTATGTTTTTGAAAATTGTACATGAACTGACTGATATCACTCTAGAGGAGTAAGAGTTTGATCCCCCTCTGTTGTACAAAACAACTAAATCCGCTGCTAAAACTAACTTGTTAATACTTTATTTTCACTTTTAATATATAAAAAGGAATGCATTTTATTTTTATTTGAGGGAAAAACCGCAAACAATAACTTGTTTTATAAGAAAATGTGTAGTTTATGGGACGATTCATTCTGTTTCTGCTCTTAAATCACATCAACTTCTTCATAAAAGTTGACATTAAAACCTAATCAAACCTTTTCCTTTAACCATCTCTGGCTTTCAGTCCAAATTGAGCTTGACATTAACTTCCTGTAGCTTTGTGTTTTTAATATTTGCCCTTAAATTATGCACTTTTTATCTTTTAAATCTATATTATTCTTTTTACTTGTCTTGGTTGTTGTGTATTATCACCTATACGTCTTTTCTCTTCCGTATTAACTGTAAATTGCAAATAATCTGACTGTGTAAAAACAATGAACGTGTTTGAGGCATCTTTTATGAAAGAAGATTTAAATAAAGAAAAAAAAAAGAAACTATTTAAATACTTATAGTGATTTGTTGTGGATGGGAATCGAACATGAGCGTCCACCTCCCGTTAACACAACTACAACACAACCCTGAGGTTTTCAAAATAAAACAGGAAGTGTAGAGTTTCCTAACGTCTCTGAGAGAGAAAAAAAAGGTTTTAAAACATAAAACGTTAAAGTTTCTAACAGTAGAAACTAAGAGGACGAACACGAGGCTCTGGATTCACATTCACACACATTCACATTTTGTTGAGTGAGTTTGTTGGTTTTGTTTTTGTTTTCTGTCCTGGGGTTTGTTGACAGAGAAGAAACCTGTGACCTCCTTTGTCAGAGTTTTCCACATTTTTACGAGCAGCTCTCTCTCTCTCTCTCTCTCTCTCTCTCTGCATCGAAGCTTTTAGAGGTTTGGTGACGTAAAACGCTCACAATAAAAGTTCAGTGAAAAGTCAGAAAAAAATAAACTGTTTATGAAGCAGAAATTGTTCAGTTTTTTAATGCTCTTATTTTCTATTTATTATCTTAACCCCCCCACCCCTCCCTGGGGAATCTGAGAGTCCGTCCACACAGACACGGCTTCAGTGAATCTGACTCGGTTTTTTACCGTTTCGTAGTAGTGAAGGATCTGTCATCAGATACACTTTACCTATCACTAACCTGTTCTGTGACTATTAAGTTATGTCCTTATTATTATTTAACTATTAATTCTCACCAATATTTAAAGGGATAGTTCAACATTTTGGCAAATTGGCTCATTGCCATAATCCCTATAGTCATAGCAGTAGGTTCGTTACCTTTAATTGTCGGTGCAAGCTGTTTTTAGAACGGCGGAGCAGAGCAGCGAGCTGCTCAGAGCTACGCTACGGAGGCTCATGGGATTTCTTGGTTTCCCTCATCAAACTCATCAAATACACAATCCAACAACTCCACAACGCTCTGGTGGACAAGTTGTGACCTGCACATTCACCACGCTATGAGATAATAACACAACGTTACCAGACAGAGTTGTTTTAGAGGGAAATTCAGAGACTGTTTGAGGAAAAACTGTCCCTGAAGGCAACGCACATCAGCGGTTTTGCATGAATTTACTTCTAGCTAGCTCTGAGCAACCTGCTGCTCTGCTCCGCCGCTCTAAAAATAGCTTGCAACGACAATTAAAGGCAGCGAACCTACTGCTAAAACTATAGGGATTATGGCAATGGGCCAATTTGCCAAAATGTTGAACTATCCCTTTAATGGTAAAGTTATTTTAATTAAATGGAGTCAGACTGAATAAATAACTAGTTTACTTAACCTCATCTGAACATGTTGGGGAGACTCTGCTGCTGTCACATGGTTTCCTGACTGTGTGTGGATCTTTTTAAAAGTGTAAAATTTTAAACACAGCGATGTCATGACGAGACCTCCGGTGAGATCACAGCGCCGCCACTGAGGGGTAAACACTCGAGCCCTAAATGTCTGGATGTATAGGAGCAGAGCTAAACAGACCACAGTGAGCGAGAGCTGTGAAACGTTTACGATTGTTTAAGCTTCAGACGTCGGAGAGGAGGAGTAAACTACAGGCTGATAATGTTCAGAGTTCAAAAGAACCAAACGCAGCAGAAATAAACACATCATCATGACACCTGAGTTTAAATAACTCTGTCTCTGTCGGCTCAAGTGTTTCTATAAATAAAGAGCAGTTTTCTCTGAATTCAGCTTCATCCTCCACAGTCGCTGCTAAATTTAACTTGTCAATACTTGAATTTAACTTAATATAGATAATGAAACACTTATTATTATTATTCCTTCGACGATTTCTTCTGTTTCTGCTTTTAAATCGCATCAACTTCTTCATTAAGGTCGACATTTCTAGTCAAACCTTTTTGTTGAACTATCTCTGGCTTTCAGTCCAAGTTCAGCTTGACATTCACTTCCTGTTGTGTTTTACTCCCACTTTATTTCATATTTGTTGTTTTGATTTCATATAAATAAACTTTGACTTTAACCTCATTCATTGCTGGCGACTGTTTTCAGTTTGTGGAATAATACGACGGGTTTGGGCACATTAGCGTTTTGACGGCTGTTTATAACACGCCCAAACATCATGTAATGTACAATCAGCCTTCGCTTGGTTGAACTCTTCATGGTCACAGGGTTCATTCTAACTCGAGTACTTTTGATTTTCTTTTACACATAAAAGAATCAACACATTGGATTGATTAAAGCAGAAGTAAGCGATCCGGTCGTTTTCGCTAATGCTGCGTTCCAGGCAGGCTTTTGAAACCGTAAATTACAGCTTCAAGTCACAACTTACGACTTTGTAGCGTTCCAGGCAACCCACTCGTGTTTCTCCGACCTGTTTTACCGGTGAAAGTCACTATAACGGCCACTCGTAACTTCCGACCCGTGAACTCGTACCAGATCGAACTGGTACGACTTCACAGGTCGGAAAAACACGAGTTACAAGTTGCCTTGAACGCACCATAACTTCTTGTCAGCCAATGGAGTTAGCAGCCCCCGCCCTCGTCATGGATCTATTGGTCCTCGTCCCTACGTCACCACATTCAGGCGCATCCCTTGGCTGCACACACAGAGAGGACCGCCCCTTTATGCCGTTCTCTCTCCTCATTGGATAAAACTTGTAGGATACGAGAAAAGTTTTCTCTTCGGCTCAGAGCAGAGCAGAGTGACTGACAGACCCGTGTTTCGGTCCAAACACTCTATGTAAGTGATTGCTGTCGGAAGATATAACTATTTAAGACTTATATTAACACAAAAATATTGCTTACTTCTGCTTTAACATTATTTATTCTAGCTATTCTTTTTTTATGCAAATTCTATTCTATACTAGCACTCAAAATGTGCTTCAACTTGGTCCAAAAGCATTAAAAAAAAGTGACAGAAAGTTCGCCACTTTCGACCAAAGTTGACGGCGAAACGTCAAAATGAAAAGGTTTGTACTAGAAGACACTTGTAGGTCTCTCATGTTATGATGTGTTAGACAGTATTAGTGTCCTTCTGTCCAACAAGACTATTAACTCTGAGTGCATCGTCTTCATCCTGTCAGTGGATCAGAGGAAACGTCCGACAACAATAAACCAAAACAAGAGACCGACGGAGGTCAAGAGTCTGAGGGAACTCCTTCAGAGGAGAGAGACTCAAGAGTCTTTCACTTTAATGACACATAAACACATTTAAAGGGATAGTTCAACATTTTGGCAAACTGGCCCATTGCCATAATCCCTATAGTCATAGCAGTAGGTTCGTTACCTTTAATTGTCGGTGCAAGCTATTTTTAGAGCGGCGGAGCCGTGAGCTGGTCAGAGCTACGCTACGGAGGCTCATTGGATTTCTTGGTTTCCCTCATCAAACTCATCAAATACACAATCCAACAACTCCACAACGCTCTGGTGGACAAGTTGTGACCTGCACATTCACCACGCTATGAGATAATAACAGAACGTTACCAAACAGAGTTGTTTTAGAGGGAAATACAGAGACTGCTTGATGAAAAACTGTCCCTGAAGGCAACGCACATCAGCGGTTTTGCATGAATTTCCCTCTAAAACAACTCTGTGTGGTAACATTGTGTTATTATCTCATAGCTTGGTGAATGTGCAGGTCACAACTTGTCCACCAGAGCGTTGTGGAGTTGTTGGATTGTGTATTTGATGAGTTTGATGAGGGAAACCAAGAAATGCCATGAGCCTCCGTAGTGTAGCTCTGAGCAGCTCGCGGCTCTGCTCCGCCGTTCTAAAAATAGCTTGCACCGACAATTAAAGGTAACGAACCTACTGCTATGACTATAGGGATTATGGCAATGGGCCAATTTGCCAAAAATGTTGAACTATCCCTTTAAGAGAAGAAGAAGAAGAAGGAACTCACCCTCGAAGATGTCCACCATGTTGAAGAAGGCCAAGGACAGGGACGACTTCCCGCTGCCCGTGCGGCCGCAGATTCCCACCTAACAGGAAGAAGCGAAGACGGTCAATAATAATCGCTGTCGTCGCGGTGACACGGCGGTGAGACATGAGACGCCTGCGTGAGAACAGCGGGCGACGGGTACGTGCCGTGTGTGGTCGTCGGCCGGGTGTCAGCTCGCAGTTTAATGCCGACACGCGGCTGCGACTTCAAAGTAAAAATCCCGAGTTCAACAAAACTCACAGCTTCGTCAGTTTAGACTCCGACTGTTAATTATGAAATAACAAGTGACGAAAGACAATTACATAACTTAACAGACTCTTTACATAAGAATTTATCATTAAAAACTCCTCATGGGAAACACTGTACATGATTGATTAACTGATTAAATCACAATTAATCTGATTCTTTATGTTATTAAAATAGAATAAAATCATGTAGAATATTTTTATTGTCGTTATACAGAACAATAGAGTTGGAATAAATCCTTGTTGTGCCCATTAAAGAGCATTAATCTAAAAATATATATAAAAAATGAATAAATAAGTGAATAATTTAACAAAGTGAACTTCATATCTTCATAACTAGAATCTGAATCAGATACTTTATTGATCCCCAGGAGGTTATTGTGTGTTAGTTACAGTTAATCCAACAATAGGGAATAAAGAGGATAAAGATATGATAAATATATACATCTATAAATATATAGGATAAGAAATATGGGGAAAAAATGTGTTTATGCTTCAATATATATAAGAAAAGTGGAATAAAAGAGAATATTAGACCAAATTATTGAAAAAACGCTGCTACACTTTTATTTAACTCCACTGTGAGTTGAGAAAGAATTAAATTATTCAAATGTATCTTGTTTTAAATCTCTTTTAAAAACGCATTTTTACTCCCGTGCTTTTAACTCATCTTAATTTTAATTTTTTACTTGTCACTCCCTATAAAAGCACCTGCAGTGAGCTGGTCCATTTGTTTGTTTTTCAAAGTGATTTTGTGTTTATGTGCTTATGTCTTTTATCTTAATCTTTTATGTCCTAATGTAAAGCACTTTGGCTTCCCCTGTGGTTTTTTAAATGTGCTATATAAATAAAGTTGATTGATTGATTGATTGATTGTTATATAAATCAAATCAACCGTCCTGTTGTTTGTTCTTTTATGATTTTAATTGGTTTTTACCTACAGACACGTCACTGTTTTGTCGTATTAGTGCGATGTGACGTCCTTGTTTCTCAATGACAGTGTGTTATGTAATTACCTTTCATGTAAAATAAAAAGAACTATAATAAAATAGTAATGATATAACTGACTCTCTGTGGGTCACTGGAAGAGAAACCTGTGTAACTTTTGTTAACTTCCTGTGAAAACCACAAACGATCGATATGAAGCTGTGATATCTGTAACTTGTTCCCCCGCTGCCCACTGCGCCACCACGCCGCCGTACCGCCACCGCCGTTCTCCTCGCAGCGCCGTGTTAATTACCTTCTGGCCCGGTTGGATGGAGGCGTTGACGTGTTTGAGCACCGGCTTCAGCATCGGGTCGTAGCGCACACACAGGTCCTGGATCTTTATCTCGCCGTCGTGAGGCCAGTTCTCAGGCACCTGAGAGGAGTCTGCAGGGGGGAGGAGAGGAGAGAACAGGTTTAAACTCTCTCTGTCTTGTTTAAACTCTCCGTTAACCTCTGCAGCAGAAAACAGAGCGAGCAGCAGAGCAACAGAAAGCAGAGCTGTGTCCTGTGAGACAGTGTAAACAGTGAGGAGCCTATGGAGCAGATAAACACAACCGTGTCTGCTCAGTGTCGACTGAAGGAAACATTATTAGTGTGTTTATTATCTATCTATCTATCTATCTATCTATCTATCTATCTATCTATCTATCTATCTATCTATCTATCTATCTATCTATCTATCTATCTATCTATCTATCTATCTATCTATCTATCTATCTATCTATCTATCTATCTTCATCATAATGTTTAGAAATAGCCATGAAATAGCGGTCAATTTCATAGTAATGTTGAGAAATATCGCCAACTAATAACGATTGATTGTGTAGAAATAGTCCAGAAATATTGGTCAATATCAAGGACTTGGTGGAGAAAAATTCTGGCCTTTCCCAAAAAATTCAAAGCATGAAAAGCATTTGTAATCTTCAGCCTTTATGAAAAACATGACATTACTATTAAATAGACCGTTATTTCTAGGCTATTTCTTGATATTATCATGTAATTAACAGCCTGTAAATTAAAGGGTTGCCTAAATTTTAGACATTTTTTCTTATAGATAGCTACAGTATACAATAATGATAGCAATAATGATAGTACAGTCACCTTTGAATTTATGTGAACAAGTTAAACGTCTGTCACTGATTGTCTGACAATTTATTTATTGATACAGATGTTTAGTGAATAATGTGATATAGGGAAGTTCAGGTAGATGAGATCATCCTGATATCAGTAATTTGATCCATGTAGTTCGCTGTATTATTAAACCATACTGTGTGATACGGTGGGATGCAGCTGCAACCATCTTTAGCTGAATTTCCATTGTAGTTTTGAACGCAATAGAAGCACTATTTCTTTCTCCATTTGACAAAACACAACGCGATTTATTTTTGACTCAGTGATACGATGTGAGTAAAGACGGATTTTCTTCTCTTAATATTGTTACAATCAAATGTGACGATGGATTTCCTGCATGGGACGATAATTTCAATTTCTCGTTCCCAATTTACAGAAGTTCTGTAGAAAAGCTGAACAACATAAAATCTAGTTCATTTCAAATGCACTGAAACCTTTAACCCTCTGGTTCGTTCCCCTGAGGTCAGATTTCATCAGAAACGCTCGCTGAAGATGGAAACTTCCAACTCAGAAACTCTGAGGGACTTCCGTAACCCTGAGGCTCACGATCCAAGATGGCCGCTCCGAGCATCGCCAGTGAATAAAAGCCGAAGTTTCCTCTGATTAGTCTCGTTTTTGTGTCTTTATTTTGATCAGTCGTAACTATTTTTCTTTTATTCTTTCTTTTATCTTTTATTTATTTATAAATGTTTGACGTTAGACTCTGGACCCCACACTTCCCATCATGCATTTCAACAGTATCTTCTGTAAAAAAAAAAAGAGAAAAATTACTCCACAGTGTTTCAATCAAAATGTCGTAATCCTGCAGATTACTGTAAATAGTGAATCGATGCCTCATGAGTGACTCCTCAGTTACTCACAGGAAACATCGTTCTGTTCATGTTACTACACTAGAGAGAGAGATAAGAGGAAAGTCTTCGGCTCTGCCCTTTAATCTGTTACCCTCCCTAAACCTTGGAGGGTTTTATACTTTTATCAATTCTCTGGAAGCTTCCATGATGTCAGAGAGGACAAATCCCTCTGTGCTCTTGTCACTCAGGGGTTTGGGGATCGTTTAGTGTTTTTTTTTTTTTTTTTTTTAAAGTGGTTTCACGGCTCGTTTACTCTGAAGGTTCAGAGGAAAAGTCGAGGGGGGAAATAAACACGACGTGGAAAACTCTTCAACTCCACTTTAATCCGTTTCTAATATCTTTCTTTCTCTCTCTTTCTCTCTCTCGTTCCTTTGTTTCTTCCTCCAGCCATCGTCCGAGCTCAGGAATTGTTTTTACTTCCAGAAATAGCTGTGCCGCTGTGTCTCGGTGCTGCCCCCCCCCCCCTCGCTTAATTTTTTTCCCTTTTTTGTTCACGTATTTGAAAAAGTTGGATTTGGTCAGATTTGATTTGGCCTTGTTAGATATTACTGAGGAAATAACGAGTCAGATAATTGAACGTCTCTTTTTTTTCTTCTCTCTCTGTGCTGCCAGGACAAAGAGATTCCTGCAGCATTTGTATTTCACCATAGCAACAGCACATCCCATAATAAACCCGCAGCAACACACAGCTTCTGGAGTGCGGAGATGACACTGTTACAAATGCACACGTGCCATGAACTCATTGACATCACACACACACACACAGACTCACACACACTTAGTGCAGAGTTACAGCTCATTACATTGAGTCACTGTTTGTGCCTGGGAATCGAACCCGCGATCAGATCAAGTGTCATTTTAATAATTAGACAGAGCGACTGTTTAAATGTCGTTTCTCTTCTTCGTCCGTCATCCAGATGTTGGAGGTTTGTTGTTTTTCCAGTGACAGATTATTATTATTATTATTTGTTTTGTTTTATCTGAACTGGAACAAGTTTCCTGCTGTTTTATAGAGTGATGGATGGAGGGATGGATAGATAGATAGATAGATAGATAGATAGAACGATAGATAGAACGATAGATAGAACGATAGATAGATAGATAGATAGATAGATAGATAGATAGATAGATAGATAGATAGATAGATAGATAGATAGATAGATAGATAGATAGATAGATAGAACGGTAGATAGATAGGACGATAGAACGATAGAACGATAGAACGATAGATAGATAGATAGATAGATAGATAGATAGATAGATAGATAGATAGATAGATAGATAGATAGATAGATAGATACCGTAAATTCCGGACTATTGAGCGCACCTGAATATAAGCCGCACCAGCTAAATTTTAAAATAAAATAGATTTTGTACATATATAGGCCGCACCTGAATATAAGCCGCAGGTTTTTCATGTTGTAACATGAGATATTTACACAGAAAGACAGTACACGGAAGATGTGGAACTATAAGTCTGCTCGCTTTTCCGCTGTTATGGTTACGCTCCTAGCCATGTGCATTTGTTGACAACAAAGCCGTCGAAAAATCAATAAATGGAGCGGTGGAAAACGTTACATAACATACGTTGTTACGGCGTGTGTGTTTGTGTAGTCTTAACCATCATGAACAAAAGATTATGGGTTACGGAGCGCGTTTGTGTTGTGGTGCAGCAGAGAGGAGAGCTGGGACACGTCGGGGCAGCGACCAGGTGCTGTAGTGATGTTACAAGGTTGGTTTTCAGCCGTGAGACGGTGGTGAAGACAGAGAGCCTCCGTTCTCACTCGTAACAAGTCATGTAGCGAGTTAAACCATCACAATTACTCCGGAGGCACCAACACGGCATCAACACAGCACCAACAGACAGTAACATGCCTGGTTAGAAAATAAAACTCTGCACCAACACTCAAAACCAGTGTCTTCTTCGGTGCATAATCTTTCCCCACATGTCCCCCCCCGGAGGCCGTTGGCCAGTAAAAATCTATAAATTAGCCGCATCGTTGTACAGGCCGCAGGGTTCAAAGCGTGAGAAAAAAGTAGCGGCTTATAGTCCGGAAATTAAATATATATAGATATAGATAGATAGATAGATAGATAGATAGATAGATAGATAGATAGATAGATAGATAGATAGATAGATAGATAGATAGATAGATAGATAGATAGATAGATAGATAGATAGATAGATAGATAGATAGACAGATAGAACGATAGACAGATAGAACGATAGATAGATAGAACGATAGATAGAACGATAGATAGATAGATAGATAGATAGATAGATAGATAGATAGATAGATAGATAGATAGATAGATAGATAGATAGATAGATAGATAGATAGATAGATAGATCACTGACCCATGGATCCCTCGTAGTTCTCCGACTCGGTGCTCAGGAAGCTGTTGACCTTCTTCACCGCCGACATCTGAACCTCCAGGTCGGCCAGGTTCCTCACCACCCAGTTCAGGTAGTTGGTCACCTGCAATGATGAAGCTGCTTTATGCTTTTATTGTTCTTTATTAATAGATAATTTGAAATAATAAACATTACAGTATATTTTGAGAAAAGTCTCCTCCAGAGTTTATTTTAATGTCAGACAGGGTGCCAGTTTTTAAACCAGTATCACCTGAAATTTTCTGTTCGATGAAAACATTAACAGCAACAACAAATAAATACAGAAAAAAATCAATTCATCATATTAAATGATCAATTGATGTGACGAATCAGTGGTTACAATAATATAAGATTGTTGAGTGTTTTGGTCATGTGACTACACTCGTGTTTGCAACTCAAACAAGTCACAAGAGACGTTCAAGAGAAGAGTTACAAGCCGTTCCGAGCTGCTGCCGACTTTTAATAGTATTAATTTGTTGGATTATAACGTGTCTTATGTTTTATTGGTGATAAAACGTACAGTAGGTGTAGGTGATGTGATAGTTAATACTCACAGTGAGGGCGTAGGTGAGTCCGAGGCCCACGTAGGGAAGGTAACTGAAAGTCCATATCGAAGCTCCAGCTGCCGTCAGCACGATCACAGCTCCCAGGTAATCCTGCAGGAAAATATGAAAATCAAAACCTAAAATTAACAAAGAGCTGCACTTTTAAATTTCTTTTTTTTTTTTTACAATGTATCCAAAATAAACCTGTATGATATGAAACATTAAAGGGATAGTAGCATTTTTTAAAGTGGGGTTGTATGATCTACAAATAGCCCCTAAGTACTTCAATTGCAGTAGAAGACTCTCTGCACTCCTCCCGTTAGCAACGCCAGCCCATAATAGCCCTGCCCAGAGATTTACAACATACAGTACATTGTTGTGAACAGACCCAAAGAAACGGCCTATTTTCGTGGCCTAAAAGAGGTTTTACGTGAAAAAAAATACACAGTTCCATTGTTTGCTATTATATAATTTTTTCCAGCCCTTCAAAGTGCAGGAAAAACACAGTTTTTATTTGGACCTAACCACCTCACGTATCCCTCCGCCCAGGGTTAGCGCCCGCCGATCAGCAGTTGGTTAGGTCCAAATAAAAACTGTGTTTTTCCTGCACTTTGAAGGGCTGGAAAAAATTATATTATAGCGAACAATGGAACTGTGTATTTTTTTTCAGGTAAAACCTCTTTTAGGCCACGAAAATAGGCCGTTTCTTTGGGTCCATTCACAACAATGTATGTTGTAAATCTCTGGGCAGGGCTATTATGGGCTGGCGTTGCTAACGGGAGGAGTGCAGAGAGTCTGCTACTGCAATTAAAGTACTTAGGGGCTATTTGTAGATCATACAACCCCACTTTAAAAAAAATGCTACTATCCCTTTAACAATGTGAAGTGGTTTTCTCACCGTGCGAACCTCCAGCCAGCGGTTGGCTGCAGACAGAAACAGGTAGGCCGTGTTGTTGGTGTCCGTCAGCTCCAACATCCGCTGTTTAAACCGAGCCTCATGTCTGAAACACAAACAGAAATGGAAATGAAAAAAAAAAAAAGGCCGATTATAGACAGTAAAATATTTGTACAGTTGAATCTCTTGAAGTTTTTTTTTAAGTTTTTTTTTATCAGAGAGTCTGAAGCAGAGTCCGTTTGGAGGGAGACCAGTGGTGGATAATGATAATGGGAACCGTCCTGTGATTGCCAAGAAACTGTCTCAACACCAGATTCATTGTTTCTCTGTGTGTGTGTGTGTGTGTGTGTGAGTCTCTCAGTGTTTGTATATTTGTGTGTGTGTGTGTGTGTGTGAGGAAGAGGAAGTCCTCAGGGAGAGAGGAGAAAAAAAGCGTGAGAGCTGTTTAATGTTGGATTATACCGACGATGGGAAAGAGAGTGAAGACAGAAATACAAGGAGATGCAACGAGAGACGGAGCTCATGTTCCTGTCACAACCGCTGACAACCGCATCGCAATATTAACACGATTAATAGAAGTATGAAAGTATTAAAGCTCCTTCAAAATAACGGTAGATGTTTGTATTAAAGCTCCTTCAAAATAAAGGTAGATGTTTGTGTTAAAGCTCCTTCAAAATAAAAGTAGATGTTTGTGTTAAAGGTCCTTCAAAATAAAAGTAGATGTTTGTATTAAAGGTCCTTCAAAATAAAAGTAGATGTTTGTGTTAAAGGTCCTTCAAAATAAAAGTAGATGTTTGTATTAAAGATCCTTCAAAATAAAAGTAGATGTTTGTGTTAAAGGTCCTTCAAAATAAAAGTAGATGTTTGTGTTAAAGCTCCTTCGAAATAAAAGTAGATGTTTGTGTTAAAGCTCCTTCGAAATAAAAGTAGATGTTTGTGTTAAAGCTCCTTCAAAATAAAAGTAGATGTTTGTGTTAAAGCTCCTTCAAAATAAAAGTAGATGTTTGTATTAAAGCTCCTTCAAAATAAAAGTAGATGTTTGTGTTAAAGCTCCTTCAAAATAAAGGTAGACGTTTGTGTTAAAGCTCCTTCAAAATAAAGGTAGATGTTTGTGTTAAAGCTCCTTCAAAATAAAGGTAGATGTTTGTGTTAAAGCTCCTTCAAAATAAAGGTAGTTGCCACCTGGACCCAAACATCCATCCAACAACTTGCATTATTTGGTTTCTCTGAGTGTTTTTATTCTGAAATCTGCTCTATTTTTTATTGGATCAACTCAGAAAACAGCCAGCCAATCAGAAGAAGAGAGGCTCAGAGCCTCCTATAAATAGTTTCGATATAATATAAATTCCCAGTTGTACCTGAAGGCTCTTATTGTGGTGAGACCCTCGGCCGTCTCAGAGAAGTGACAGAGCAGAGGAAGCTGAGTGGAGTCGTCGAGGTCCTGAAGGTCCCTGAGAGAGAGACAGAGAGAGAGAGAGAGAGAGAGAGAGAAGATTGAGTTTATATCTCTTGGTTTTGTTATTTCTAGTTTATACAGAGGAAGAAAACATTGATTTTCTATAAACAGTTGGCAGGAAACTTTTTGGATTTATAGCTGTTGGCTGTTTACTGCAGGAAAAATGATGCTAAATTTATAATAAATTAAAGAAAGGAGGAAAAAAAAAAAAGAAAGAAGCTGCACTGTGGACGGACTCACTTGGACGCGACCCGGAAGTACTTCTGGATGAAGTAGAAGGTGATGGCCAGAGGAACCAGGGCGATCAGAAAGTAGGGAGTGATGGAGGCTATGACGCCGATGGCCGAGAGGCAGAGCAGCGTCGAGCGGGTCAGAGACTCCAGGGTCGGAGGAATGTGCTACAAGACAGAGAGAAAGAGAGAGCCCTTAAAGGGAAAGTTCAACATTTTGGCAACTTGGCCCATTCCCTATAGTCTTAGCAGTAGGTTTGTTACCTTTAATTGTCGGTGCAAGCTATTTTTAGAACGGCGGAGCAGAGCCGTGAGCTGCTCAGAGCTACGCTACGGAGGCTCATGGGATTTCTTAGTTTCCATCATCAAAGTCATCAAATACACAATCCAACAACTCCACAACGCTCTGGTGGACAAGTTGTGACCTGCACATTCACCACGCTATGAGATAATAACACAACATTACCAGACAGAGTTGTTTTAGAGGGAAATACATGCAAAACCACTGATGCACGTTGCCTTCAGGGACATTTTTTCATCAAGCAGTCTCTGTATTTCCCTCTAAAACAACTCTGTCTGGTAACGTTGTGTTATTATCTCATAGCGTGGTGAATGTGCAGGTCACAACTTGTCCACCAGAGCGTTGTGGAGTTGTTGGATTGTGTATTTGATGAGTTTGATGAGGGAAACCAAGAAATCCCATGAGCCTCCGTAGCGTAGCTCTGAGCAGCTCACGGCTCTGCTCCGCCGTTCTAAAAATAGCTTGCACCAACAATTAACGAACCTACTGCTATGACTATAGGGATTATGGCAATGGGCCAATTTGATAAAATGTTGAACTATTCCTTTAAAGTCCACTGGTACCGGTTCGTTACCTGGTCGATGATGTTGGTGTCGGCCGAGAACCTGTTGAGGATCTGACCCAGAGGAGTGATGTCGAAGAACCTGGGGAATCAGAAACATCAACAGGAAATATTCAGGATGTTTTCTTGAAGCTCTGACACTTGAAGTGAAGTTGAAATCATGTAAACACACGCGTCACGGTTGTTTCCATAGAGACAAGACATCTCTGTGTGTGAAACTGAGCTGTCATGTCGGGTAAACTCTGCTTTAATGCTCCTGAAACTGATAGTGGAGCAGATTATGGGTCACTCTTTTGGAAAAAGGCGCTGGCCACTCAAACAATTCAATATTGCGGCAATTTTTCAAGATGGCTTCCGGGTATTGTACCGCTATAGACATATAATTATCAAATCAATTCATTTTGGTCTAAGGTATTATAAGGGGGACCACTAAAAATTTTAACTAACAGATATTACCATGAAACTTCCCAAGTTTATCACTCACATTAAGACAAATATTTTTCATATTACAAGTTTTATCAAATGTTATGTTTAAATATGTAAATGAGGCAATATCTAATGAAATATGAACTAATTTGCATATATTTCCAGAACAGAAATGTGAACAATGGATGAAGCTACTTTCAAAATGTTGTTTTATTTTGTTGACATATTAGAGTCAGAAGTTTTTACAGAGGGATTGTTGATATCTCCTTGTATCACTCTGTAAATGTGAAAATACTGACACCAGCCCTAAAAAAAAATATCTAATTTCGCCATGTTTTTAGTAATAAAATGTTGTATAAATCAGGCTGTGAATGATATATCAACAATCCCCTCTGTAAAAACCTTCAGAATATAGAAAGGGATCAAACTGGAAGGTTTGGTGTCTGTAAGTGCTGCTGAAGTGGAGATTTCTAGCTCAGAGTCTGAGGAAAAACTAATTTTGAGAGAACGGGTCAGACAAACTTTTGGTGAATTTAGGAGAAAACATGGTGAAATCTGATTCTTTTTTTAGGGCTGGTGTCAGTATTTTCTCATTTACAAAGTGATAAAAAGAGATATCCAAAATCCTCCTCTGTAAAAACTTCTGACTCTAACATGTCAACAAAATAAAACAAGAATTTTGAAAGTAGCTTTATCCATTGTTCAGATTTCTGTTCTGGAAATGTATGCAAATTAGCACATATTTCATTAGATATTGCCTCATTTACATATTTAAACATAACAAATTTGACTAAACTTGTCCTGTGCACTTTTCTCTGGGTTTATGATTTCCCTAACAAGATGTATCATTGGTTTTGAGTACCTGTGATCTGCTTAATATCGTTCGTTTATACTGCCCCTTTCTGTTGCCTCTTTCTGGAGCTCTAGCAGGCACAGGCCATTTGGCCAATCAGAAGAGAGAATGAGAACCTCTCCTCTGATTGGCTCACTGTTTTTGAGTGGCGTGTGGTCGGGCCAATCACAGGCAAGTAACTGAAACCTAAGCTGCATTCATAAAAATTGAAAAAAAAAAAACTGGTCACGGTGGGCGGAGTTACCTTGTGTGTGACATCACAGAAAGGAGGAAGTGCTCTCTGCTCGTCTTTAAGAGAATGTTCCTACAAATGGGCGGTGTGTGTTTCTCCATTTATGACCAGTTTGATGCATGGGGCAGTATATACGTGGCCCAGAGACCTCCCCAAGCACGAAAAAATAACCAAAATCACATTTTTCATGCCATGGGGCCTTTATTGTAAGTGATAAACTTGGGAAGATCCATGGTGATATCTGTTAGTTAAAATGTTTACCCTATTCACCTGTAGTTGTCCCCCCTTAAAGGTCTCACATTTCATTCTTATAAGTGTTGTGTTTGTGTCGACTGTCATGTGAAATGTTGTAGTGAAGATGGCGTGCAAGTTGTTGTGTTGGTGTGTGTGTGTGTGTGTGTGTGTGTGTGTGCACCTGATGGGGGCGTGGATGATCTTGTTGAGCAGGTTGTGGTGCAGGTTGGTGGCGGCGGAGAGACCCAGGAACTCCACGGTGAGAGAGGTGATGAGACACAGCGTGATCCCGGCCGCACACAGGATGATGAACACCATCAGGAAGGAGTCGTCCTGACACTGACACACACACACACACACACACACACACACACACACAGTTACACACAGTGGTGTAGTCTCATTTTTTTAAGTGGGTGCACTGCTTTTTAGGTGGGTAAACTGTTCATAGTTGCATCACTGGTGGTTCTCAAACTTTTTTACATCAAGGACCCCGAAACTGACACAAATTAGACGACGGACGGCCATTGGACAAAATTTTGAAGCAAACACCAGAAATACACAAACCATCAATGTACATTTAAATTAGGCGTACATTTTTGAAAGATTATAGAGACATATCTAGAACAAAGTGGTAAAATTTCCCCCCCCAAAAAAATAAATAAATAAAAAGGTTTTTAAAAAATTGAGAAAAAACTGGTGACATTTCTCAAAGAATTCTAGAAAAAGCGAAAAAGTGGTAAGATTTCGCAAAAAATTGTAGAAAATTTCTGTCTCTCAAAAAAAGGGGCAAACAATAATACAATTTTTTTTTGAAGAAACTGGTAACATTTCTAAAAAATAAATAAATAAAAAAAAAAGTCTAAACAATAATTAAAAAAGTGATTTCAAGAAAAAGTTGGGGACCCCCTTGAACCCTGTCAACCCTTCCACTTTGAGAACCACTGACATACTGAAATATTTATACATTTTCAGTGGCTATACTGAGTATAACTGAGTATCACATAGACACTACTGGTTACACATCATCTACCTATACTCTGCTCTCAGATCCCTTGAACGCATCGTGTACCTTGCCCGGCGTCGGCGTGCTGCTGCTGCTGCTGCTGCTGCTGCTGCTGCTGCTGTTGGTGGTTGTGTTGGTGTTGATGATCCCGGTGCCACTGGACATCGGACATTCTGTAACATTCTGGTTGGTCCATTGAGCGAGCCAGTAGTCGATGGCGACGATGACCGAGTGTTTGAGGAGTTTACAGGAAACCATGAGGAAGACCATGAAGAAACCACCGGAGGACATGTAGCACCAGCACACCTGAGAGGAAGAGAGGGAGAGATGATACGTCATAACTCCTTAAAGCCACAGTGCGTAACTTATATCGCCCCCTAGAGGATTTCTGCGTTATTACAACGATACGGCCGGCACCTCAATATGGCGTATGGCCTGGTGTAGAGATTAATGAATTCAATGCCTTTTAAGACTTTTTAAGGATCCGTAAGAACCCTGTTTACAGACACGTAGAAGCTACGCACTATAGCTTTAAATCTCAATATTTATTTGGATTTTCCCTCTTTTTTTTATCTTAAATATGAGTTTTGACTCTTGTTCAAGAAAATTCAGGCTCATTATTTGTGATTGATGTTTCTTTTTTTGACAGAAGCAGCCGTTTCCTTGGTTTTGTAGAATAATATGAGTTCTCTGATAAGACAAGAGGCGACAGAGGAGTTAAAGCAGCTGCTGTTATGAACGTTGTAACAACGTGAAAAATCTGTGACGACTTCCTGAGATGTTGATGTTACTGTGAATTAGGAAAAAAGACTAAGAAAAGTAAATGTTTGATGGATTATTGGGGCAAATTCACATAATGCATATCAAATGTTTTGTGCCAAAATGTTTAATTAGGTCGTATCCATTAGTTTCTGTCCAGATAGAGTGATCTGTATTAGTTAGTAAAACATGTTTTACCTTCCACGGGATCTTCGATCGTCTGTTGGTCGTCGTGGACATGTTGTCGTCGTCTTCCTCCTCCTCTTCCTCCTCTGACGGGAGGAAAATCACATCAACAAAACAAAACAAAACAAACACACAATCAAAGATTTAAAAGGAATAAACAACATGAAACTGAACCTTCGTCCTCGTCATCGGTCTGGTTCTTGGCCTCTCTGGAGTAAAACGCTCTCCTCAGGGTTTTCCTCTCCATTGTCGTCTGACTGTCCTGCTGAATGTCCTACACACACACACACACACACACACATAGAGACACACACAGATGTGAAGTCACGACAGGTTGATGAAACATCTGGAGCCGCAGCAGCAACATCTGTCCTGAGGCGTCGTCACCTTCTCCAGCTCCTGGTCCTGTCGGTTCATCAGGGTTTTCCAGTGGTCGTAGAGCTCCACGTCGTGGGTCTGGATGTCCTTCAGCGTCCCCTCCCTCAGGATGGAGCCGTCCTTCATGGCTATGATCTGCACAACACACACACACACACACACATACACACAACAACAAACACACAAGACATAATGAACAGGTGATAGATCGACAGAAAAGTCATCTTCATTTTTTTTTAAATGTTCAAACAAGGAGTGCTTTGCAGACTCATTTGATAAATTAGTGGTGCTCTTTAGATAAATAAAGGCATTTTATTGATTTAAAGATAGTGCCTAGGAGTTTTTCTCTGTTTTGATATTGTCTTCATTTTAGTTTACCACTGAAAAATTGTGGCCTTTCCCAAAAAATTCCAAGCATGAAAAGAATATGTAATCTAAAAAAGAAGCATTAGGGCCAACAACGGAGATTTTTTTTTTTTAAGATTCTGAGTTAAAAAGTCAGAATTTCTGAGATAAAAACTCGAAATTTCTAAGAAATTCAGACTTTTTTCTCAGAAATTCTGAATTTTTATCTCAGAATCTTATATATATATATAAATAAAAAATAAATCCCTGTTGTTGGCCCTAATGCTCTTCCGTAATCTTTTGCCTTTATAAAAAACGTGACATTACTATGAAACTAACTGCTATTTCTAGGCTGTTTCTTGACATTACTACGCAATTAACGGCCTGTAAATGAAAGGGCTACCTTGTGAAGGTCCTGAAAAAGGATGTGAGGGGTGGAAGCTGATGTATGTGGTGTTATTTGTTGCGATCGTGGTAGTTGTGCTTTTGTAAAAGAGTAAAGAGTAAAGTTATTGCATCTTCGTTTTAGTTTACCACTGCTCACCCAGTCTGCGTGGATCAGGTACTGCAGTTTGTGTGTAACCAGGACGACCGTCCGTTTGTCGTCCTGCAGGAACTTGAGGATCCCCTCCTGCATCAGGTGATCGCTCAGGTGGATGTCCAGCGCCGAGAACGGGTCGTCCTGAGGAGAGACAGAGAAACCATGGAAGGTTTTTAACCCTCTGACGTCTATGATCACACTGGCGTCTTCAAAGCGGCGTAAAAATAAAACTAGAGCGCCTGTTTTCAAACTCTCAGATATTTTTATTTGACTTTAAGTCAAATGACTGGAGATGTTTAATTTGATACAATACTTGATTCAAAAAACTATTTATGGGGGGATGGGATGGGAGGGGAGGGGCAGCCCATATAATCAGATTTGATGATTTTGTGTATTTTTGGGTCCAATGTGTTAATAAAGTAGTTAAAAAATGAATAAAATACATATATTTGAATTGAATATAAATAATATTAACCCTCAAAGCGCCATAAAAAGGAGACCAGAGCTCCCGGAGCTCTGTGTCAACTTCAGTCGAAAGTGGGGATTTGAAACTCTCTCCCAGTTTTTATTTGACTTTGATAAACCACGTAAAATCAGAGATATGATAGTTTTAATTTGATTGTACGAAAAAGAAATCAGATCATATAGATGAAGTTGTGCTGAAAAAAAGAAGATACCAAGTGTGGGCATGTTAAACATATTTTTATGTTTTTATGTGGAGTATAAGAGCAAAATCAAAAGTATTCAAAAACAAAATACCAAAGGAAAGAAGAGAATGTGGATATTTGTAAAAGCAAAGCCTGGCCTTTAACTGAATCCCCTTGATCTCTCTATACATTATAAAATATGTATCTGTTTCACTTTAGCTATTTTATTTCATTTTCATTCGTTTTTAATTCATTCATTCTCACTTTATTTTATCCCATTACACTTAATCTATTTATCTAATTTTATCTACCCTCCAATTGCAAAAGATTGAGTGTAAGATAGCGTTTCCTCGATGCATCTGTTTTAAAATCCTTGTTTGAATGTGTATGTGAATGTATGTGGGCCCTTATATATCATAATTTTTATCATATAAAGCACTTACGGAAAAGTGCTGTACAAATAAAGCCTGATTGACTGAAAGAGGCTCAAACCTCTAAGATCAGAGCGGGTGATGTACTGGTTTTAATTCAAGGTAAATCAGACACATTATTGACAGAAACTGAAGCAGATTAAACGTTTGTGATATTTGTCGGAGTCTGAATGAACTCCTCTTTCCACCTGATTATTTCTGGATAATAGAAACAGGGATAATAACCTCTGCTGCTAATTGTTTACGCCATAAATTCCTCATAAATCTGCTCTGTGGCGTTTGCGATGTTTGTGTTACTGGGCGGGCAGCGGCGGCGGCGGCGGCCGGGTGTCCTATAGCGCCTTAATGGAGCCGGTGTTATGATTATTTGACGCACTTGACCATGACGTACGGACTGGAGATCACATATGGAAACACGAGGCGCTGCACGTCCACGAAAGAAAAACATTCCCTCCTCATTTTTAACGTGACACACGCAGACATAACACAGTGAGACGATGAGAGCTTCTAATGAGGGATGTTCGCTCGCTGCTGGACCACCAATTAAAAAAAAAAAAAAAACTGTGATGGCAACAGGAAATTATGCAAGCGGAGCACTCAGAAAGATAAACACATGACGGCACAGCGGAGTGAGAAACAGACACCTCCTCATCCCAGAGGCCGAGCGACGGGTCCGACGTGATGAAGTCCAGTCAGGAACCAGGACTCAGTCTGAGGTGTCTAAATACTTCAGATCGTGTTTTTGTGAATGTTCAACAGCTGGAGAGAAGCAGATGTGATGAAGGACAAGAGAACTTATAGTATTCTCTCTACTACGTCTTCCCTGAAGCTTTGTCATGAGTCGTTACTACAAAATAAAAGCAGATGCGCAGCTTCACATATTGTATGATAACATCAGCATGACTCACTTTTCCTCTTGTTAACGCAATAAGAAATGTATTCATTAACACAAATCTGAATCTCAAAGTTAAAGGGATAGTTCAACATTTTTGGCAAATTGGCCCATTGTCATAATCCCTGTAGTTTTAGGAGTAGGTTCGTTACAGTGTTAATTTTGTCGGCTATTTTTCAATTTAGTTTTAGTCTTAGTCTTGTGTCAAATGCCCTTATTAGTTTTAGTCATATTTAGTCAGCTTGTATTCTTTTTTGTTTAGTCACATTTTAGTCGATGAAAAGTCTTGGCATTTTAGTCTAGTTTTAGTCGACTAAAATCCAAAGTATTTTAGTATAGTTTTGGTCAATAGTCTTTTTTTAGTCTTTGAAAGCAGATTGACAGTAATGTTAATCACAATCATCATGAAAAAAACCATCGTTGACGAATATTTTTCGTCTCGTCTCACAAAATTAACACTGGTTCGTTACCTTTAATTGTCGGTGCAAGCTATTTTTAGAACGGTGGAGCAGAGCCGTGAGCTGCTCAGAGCTACGCTACGGAGGCTCATGGGATTTCTTGGTTTCCCTCATTAAACTCATCAAATACACAATCCAACAACTCCACAACGCTCTGGTGGACAAGTTGTGACCTGCACATTCACCACGCTATGAGATAATAACACAACGTTACCAGACAGAGTTGTTTTAGAGGGAAATTCATGCGAAACCGCTGATGCGCGTTGCCTTCAGGGGCAGTTTTTCAGCAAGCAGTCTCTGCATTTGACTCGATTATTGATAGGGGAGTAACGAGGTGGTTTTGGGCTGAAGACAGGAAACAAGGCGTTCGATCACCTCAACTCAAAACACATGAGGACTCACCAAGAAGACGATGTTGGTGTTCTGGTAGAGAGCTCTGGCCACACAGATCCTCTGTCTCTGACCGCCGCTCAGGTTGATGCCCTGAACCACAGAAAAACAGAGAAACATCACATTACAAGAGATCATCATTATTTGTGCTGTTTCTCAATGCTTGTTATTATATGTCCTGTTTGTTTGCTTTTGTTTTCTTGCCTGATGCCATTTTATGTCCTGCCTTGTAATGTCTGATATTGTTTGTGCTAATGTCTTAGCTCTGTGTGCTACTTGCATGTGTTTCTAGCTGTACTTTCCTCTCTTGCTCTTCTTCTCCCTGTCTGCATGTTATGTCTGCATGCCATGAGCTTTTATTATGCTGTATGTCAGACTTCTTACCTGTTTTACTTGTTATTATGAGCTTTTACTAGGTAGATTGTTATGTAAATTGTGTTTTAAAAGTACTTAATTGTTGCCCCTTTTTTTTTGGTTTTTAGGTTGCCTTTAACATCTGGCCAGGGACAACGGACGAAAACTAGCCTTGTTGGCTAACTCTGACCCACTTACAGTTTTTCTTTTAACTCTGTTGATTAGTGGTGCACTGTCCCTATGAAATAAACTAATAAATAAATAAATAAATGAATAAATCATCAAGTGTTTCTTCGTCTTTGCAGAACTGGATCGCGCCGTACCCGCTCTCCGATCTCGGTCTGGTCTCCAAACGGCATCAGGTCGATGTCCGGCTGCAGAGAGCAGGCGTCGATCACCGCTTTGTACCTGAGAATAAAAACACAGAATAAAAAACACACAATAAAACAACATCAGAGGAATCGAACATCACTGATCTGAAGCCTGAGTGAGGACCGAGCTGGTTTTTTTTTCTAACCTCTGTTTGTTGAAGGGGCTGCCGAACGTGATGTTCTCCTCCACCGTGGCGTTGAGCAGCCACGACTTCTGCGCAGCGTAGGCCACCGAGTATCTGTTCTTGCTGGTGCATCATGGGAAACAGAGGCCAAAGAGAGGGGAAAAACAAAACAAAAAACACGTCAGAACTACAAGTCCTGTTTTCATAAAGCTTGGGAGCAGGAGCGCTGACTCTCACCGAATAAAAGTCTTTATCATCTCAACAGCGTTCGTTGTGTCTAACTAGATTTAACGCATGTGTGTTTGTATAATTATATATAATATAATTACACCAATACACTACATCATTAGCAGGATGAGACGTCTGGATAAGATCTACTGATTAAATTACTTTTAATTAAGGATAACAAGATTAGAAAGGACACAACTGATGCACTTCAGTTACACTACAACATGGAAATATGAACGAGATTTTGTGTTTTTAATTAAATGCAAAGATTTGTGTTTGCAAACTGGTGAACTGTGTTATAACCTTCACCAAGAAGGTTCTGTTCATCAGCTGTCGTGTCTGGTTGTGATTTTGTCTTGTTTGTCATCAGGATTGCACAAAAAATACTAAACCAATTTAGATTGAACTCAAATTTTCAGGCCAATCTGAATTAGTTTCTATGAATGTGATATTTTGTTTCGGTAACACTTAAGATTAGGGAACACATATTCACCATTAACTAGGTGCTTATTATATTAACATGCATATAAGGAGCTTACTAGCTCCTTATTAGTAATTATTAAGCACGTATTAACACCTTATTCTACCTCTATTACACCACGAATTAAGATTTTTCCTGATATTAACTCCTAATTATCGCTTATTCATTGTAAATGAATGCATTAATGCTATCTACGATACTAATTCAGAGTGATAAAGGAGGAATTACTGTATTAATTAATGAATAAAGGATAATTAGGAGTTAATATCAGGAAAAATCTTAATTTATGGTGTAATAGAGGTAGAATAAGGTGTTAATACGTGCTTAATAATTACTAATAAGGAGCTAGTAAGCTACTTATATGTATATTAATAAGCACCTAGTTAATGGTGAATATGTGTTCCCTAATCTAATGTGTTACCTTTATTTCTAATGGATTCTGCTGTATGTTGTCTGACTCTGGTCTTGGTGGAGGTCTTGACTTTCTGTGAGCTCTTCATGTGGGTTAACACAGGTGAACACAGGTTAGCAACGAGTCACGGCATCTATTTCTATTTCAGCAGCACGTCCACAAATCACCTCCGTCTCTAAATGTTTCAGGAGTTGTGAGCTTTTTTAGTTTTAAATAAATAAAAAAAGTGTTGAGGAGGGAAGTTCAGGTCAGATCAGAGCTCCTGGTCCAATCAGCTTTATGAACACGGCACCCAGATTTTTAAAATAAAATAAAAGAAAGACAGGAGGAGGAGGAGGAGGAGGAGGAGGAGGAGGAGGATTATGTTTCTGTCAAACTCCACTGCAACATGGAAGAGATGTGGGAGATAAATATGGATCATGGATCAAAGGTTAAGGATGAGCTGCAAATCATCGTCAACAACAGCAACAACAGCACTGCCACTGACATCAACACCAGCAACAGCAACACAAACACAAATAAAAAACATCAACAACATCAACAACATCTGTAGCACAGCTGCTGCTGGGAGTCTCATTGTTTAGCTCCGCCCCTCAAAAACTCTTCTAAACCCAAATTCCAGACTTTTTCCAGACTTCTCGGTAAAAAAATTCAAATAATTTGTGATATTTACGTAAATAGATGTGCATAATATTAAAAGAAGCATGCAATTTATCATTTGTTTTCATCATTTTGAACAGGAATGCCGTTATGCAACCAAATCATTTCCAGGAGATTGTAGCTAGGTACAATAGCGCATACAAAATAATTAAGCCAAATAACTTCAGATAAGACCAAACCAAGATAAGATAAATAAAATAAATATATTTCCATACAATAGTTTCCATTTTCCAGACTTTTCCAGACCTGGAAATGTATAAAATCAAATTGGAACCCCGGATATAATTTAATTATTGTCAAAAGTTTGTTGCACATTTGAGCTTTTAACGACTCCAGATACAGAGTCTGATACAGATATGTATGTACTTGTTTTAGTGCATTAACTACAAATATTGTACAGTAAAACATAGAAAATACATTTTATTTTTGCATTATTCCATTAAAAGAACTATTGAAAATATAACTGGTAAATATTTATTTGTCTTAGACCAAACTTACTCTAATTTTGTGAGGGTCACACGATTTAAAATGTGAATTTATAATTTATAAATCTGTGTTAAACTGTCACTGTGAGCTTGGAAATAACTAAATCTATATTATCAGAGCATGTGTGTGTTTGTTTGTTTGGACTCCCAGCAATAAAAGCACAAACCACTGCAGCTTTAAAACCAACGACCATCTCAACACGATGAGCAGAAGATAGTACCACTACCGACCATCTGACGGCCGATGTCGTTGTTTCTGAACACACACAGATAAACACGACACACAACGCCGCTTCAACACAAAGATTTATAGTTCATCTATAATAATAATTATAATAATATTCATGACAAGTAAGACTTTAACTTTACGGTGTGAGTGTGTTTGCATTGCACAAAATTTGTGAACAAACTCTGCACATTTTCCCACAATTTTAAATTTTTACGCCGCTCTTATTTTGAAATATATTTACTTTCCTGCTTCTTTGCTCTGTGAAGTAAACTGAGCTGCAGTTTGTCTACAAGAAAATGCTTCATAAAAGGTTTGATATTACATTTATGTATTCAAAATCAATCTTAACAAGGCAAAAAAAGTGAATATATGCATAAATTACATGATAAAAACCATAATTGTAGAATAAAAAAGTAGTTTATGTGTGTGTGTTCAGGAACAACGCAGCCTGAGAAATCCTTCTGAGTGCAGTTTACAACAGTACTGTCTTCTGAGGGAAGAATGGGAGTTAAAAAAAAGATGATGATGATGATGAAGAGGAGGAGGAGGAAGAGGAGGAAGAATGGCGGATGAGGGGTCAAAAGGTCACGTCAGATGTGAAGCAGGAAGTAGGAGACGGGGAGAAGAGTGAATACCTCCTGATGTCTTCGTCTGTCTCCTCTGTCCCTGACCAACTGTCAAAATCACGTCAGTGTGTTAGACAACGTGTGTGTGTGTGTGTGTGTGTGTGTGTGTGTGTGTGTGTGTGTGTGTGTGTGTGTGTGTGTGTGTGTGTGTGTGTGTGTGTGTGTGTGTGTGTGTGTGTGTGTGTGTGTGTGTGTGTGTGTGTGTGTGTGAGCAGTTTGTGTGTGTGTGTTACATTCTTTAAATAAAAGACAAGAAGGTCCAAGAGAAAGAAAGAAGCTCGAGCAAACAAACAACAAACTGGGTTTTCTGACGGAGGAGACACAGCAAACATGGAGACAGGAAACAGAAGAAAAGACGGAAAGACAGAAAGACAGAAGGAAAAGTAAAAAAAATAAAAAAAATCCAGACGATGAAGACGTGATGTTGACATGATGTTAGCTAAGCTGCCAGATGTTAATCACGTTAACCTTCCCACCCAGAGAAGAGGAAGAAGAAGTGTCAGTGATGTGGTCATTGTCTGTCTGTGATAATTAGGTTTAGTGGCTTCATCCACAACGATGTGTCGAGTCCTGTGAGTGTGTGACGGTGTTAAAGGTTTATATGTACCAACTGGTCAACTGGTTCATTGGAAACATGAATAATTACTGAAAAATATATATTAGAAATCATTCCCTCTTGTATTTATGTTTATTTTCTTCATTTAGCCTTAAATTCATTACAGATGCACATACATGACTTAGATATGTGTGTGAAGGAATCTATTCTTTTATTATTATCATTTTTATCTCCATAGTTCTAAGCAGGAAAGCAGGAACATGTACTGTATATTTTGCCTATTTATACTTTTTATATCTAGTTATCCACCTTTTTCCCAACGTCAAAAACGTAAGCCGGTTTTGCTCTTCCGGTGCAATTTTATGTTTACGTTTCCATGGTTTCGGTAGTTGCGGTAAATGCATGGATTTTTTGATTTTTTTTCAATGAAAATCTGTAAAACGCATGGATCATCACACCAGCTCCTAACAATGGATATCACACAAATTGACATCCATGTTAAAAGCCAGCGTTACAGTAATAGATTCATGCGTTTACAGCAACTATGACAACGACTGAAACGTACAATACCACCGAAAATGCAAAACCGGCTGCCGGTTTTGACCATAGATGACATCGGGAAACTTGTGGATAGTTATTTATTATAAAAATCTATATAAAAAGAAATAATTAAAGCAGAAGTAAGTGATATATTTGTGTTAATATAAGTCTTAAATAGTTATATCTTCTGACAGCAATCACTTACATAGAGTGTTTGGTCTGAAACACGGGTCAAGGAACGCCGTGAATGTGGTGACGTAGGGACGAGGACTGTTATGGTGCGTTCAAGGCAGCCCGTAACTCGTGTTTTTCAGACCTGTGAAGTGGTACCAGTTCGATCTGGTACGAGTGGCCGTTATAGTGACTTTCACAGGTAAAACAGGTCGGAAAAACACGAGTGGGTTGCCTGGAACGCTACAAAGTCGTAAGTTGTGACTTGAAGCCTGCCTGGAACGCAGCATTAGCCAAAACGACCGGATCGCTTACTTCTGCTTTAAGTGTCATAAAATAAAACTTTTAAGGATCTATTGTTGTGCAAATGAAAGTCGCTGTGGTGTGGTCTGTTTCTTTACTAGATGTTTTCAAAATAAGAGCTCTGAATCGCACATTAACCTTCCCACCCTGTCAGTGATGCAGTCATGTCTGTCTGTGATAATTAGATTTAGTGGCTTCATCCACAATGATGTGTTGAATCCTATGAGTGTGTGTTAAAGGATTACGTATATTCAGTAGGAGTTTATCTGACCCTGTACAAGAGACAGGGTTTTATTGAAACGGCTGAACTGTAGGTTTTAAGATTCATTCACAAAAACACAATCAGTGTCTATAAACTTCAAATTAGCTGTTTAAATTATCACTGATTTAGAGAACTGTAGTTTAAATTTGGGTTTTTGGGTTCAAAATGGACAGAATTTGGTTCAAGTTGAGTTCAGATAAACAGTCAGAAAGATAATGAAGTGAAATGAGAAAGACAAAAACAAAGATGTAACTTTGCAGTAGTCAGAACTGTCTTGATGATCTTTATGGAGTCAAAAGATTTGATTGATTGATTGAAAAGATGATTAACAGAGATATTTACTTGCATAAACAGCCGTTTACTGAACAATCTTGTGGTTCATTATGACACTTTATTCCTTAATTTGCCAACATCTGTCATTTTGCACCTCTTTTCTCTTACTGAAGTTTGCACGCTGACCAGCTAGCCCTGTGGTCTCAACATTTTCCGATACCGAGTCACTGTAGTTGGCCCTGAAGACGTAGCTGCTCATTTGACGTATAATAACGATATTAAAGGTTTATTTCTTATTTCTTTTTCTTTTTTTCCTTTAAATAACTCTTTAAAAGTGAATAATCTTGCAAGGAAAAAGTGGAAATTGTTCACAGTATCGTTGCTAAACTAAATTTACAAAGAAAACATCAAAATGTAAGTTCATAGAATAAACTCACAGTCACACAATAAAACTGCTAATTAGAAAAAAAGTTTTTGTAACTTTAAATGACGTTTATTACTTTCAAACCGTTATGACTCCAGATGTTTATATTGTCATCACTTCCCGGCTGCAGTGACTGTTACGTTGATTCATTAAAACTTGTGCGAACATCTGGATTTATCTCTGACTGCTGACGTGTTCAGTTGGTCGGTAGTGGCAGAAAACCACAGGTTGTTTTAGTGACTCATTCATTCGTCCGTCTCTGGGTTTATTTCTGCTCTTCACTTGTTGGCAGCTTCAAGTAATTAAACTCCGTATAAACGAGTCTGTTCAAACCTGAATGTGAATGTTTAGTCTGTGTGGATGAAGACGAAGAAAAAGAAGAAGTTTTAGAAGAGACAAAAGTACCTGATGTCCTCGTGGATCATCTCACAATCAGGAAGGCTGATGTGGCGAGAGAGAGAGAGAGCAGGAGGTAAAGAGAGCAAACACACACACACACAGTCACACATTCACAACCATGTGTGTAAGTGCAGTCACATTAACAGATGGTGCAGATGTGCACACACACACAGAGATACACACAGACACACAGATACACACAGCAGAGGTTAGTGTGCAGCTCTAGTGGCTTCAGATCCTCCAGTTTCCACACACTCGGATCTTAAATTCAATCCTCTGCTAACGAGCTGCTTAAAGGGATACGCCAACATTTTTTTGTGTGTGTCTTGCCTCACTCCCGGGTCCATGACCAGCAGATAGACACCATCCTTTCGACTGTGCGTGCAGTAACAAGGGAGATAGAGCCGTATCGCCCGTAATTAGCTTAGCTCAAACGCTGGAAGTGTATAGGTAGTGTTAGCCTGCCTCCTACCCGAGCCGAAATCAGCAGTCAGAAGCTGATTTCATTTTAGCTCTAAACTCTGTAAATATATCACTTTATCGACATTTCAAACATTTTTAGGCGAGAAAGTAGCCGTTTAGATCAGCAGTGTGTCGTTAATTTGTCTAAATACCAGCTGGTTACAATTTTGTTCGGATGAATTTGGCGCTACTCAAGCTATGTAGCTAGCTTGAACCAAAATAAACCGTCTTTGCTTGAACCCTCCGTTTTGACCGATCTCGTCCCGTTAGCGGCATTTGACCACTCAAGATGCCTTACCGGAGAGTTTTGTCAGCTCTGAGACCAAGATCGGCCCGCCGGTTACCGTTTAGAGTTGCTGAAGAGTTTCTCTGATGACTTTAGGTGGAGGCAGGCTAACACTACCCATACACTTCCAGCGTTTGAGCTAAGCTAATTACGGGCGATACGGCTCTATCTCCCTTGTTACTGCACGCACAGTCGAAAGGATGGTGTCTATCTGCTGGTCATGGACTCGGGAGTGAGGCAAGACATGGAAAAAAAAAATGTTGGCGTATCCCTTTAACACTATGGGTGACAAAATATGAAATTAGGATGTAGCAGCTAATAATAGAATTAAATCTGACGAATCTCTCCAGTGTCCATGTCTGAAAAAACGATATTTTTCCCTTGATAAATCCAAGAAATCATCTAAAATCGTGCAGCTACACTGTTTTCTGACACAGACTATTTCCTGTTTCCACTGTATTCCCAAGTAGAGAGTGTGTGTATAGTACATTTGGTCGTCTTATAGTGTTGCATGCCCCTCATACTCCCTGAAAAAGCAGGACGTTGTCAAGGTATTAAGATGACTTCACTCAGAAAACCAAGGTTTGTTCAGGTAACCAACATTTTCTATCGTCATGAGCGGCTGCAGACGTCGTTTTAGAAGTTTAATTGTTTGACCATCACGTATTTAAACTCTAAAATTACTAAATAATGTGATAAAATATGTGATAAAATGGTGAAGGAGCTTCTAAAGACAATAACAACTGGTTATTCCTGCAGTACAAGTCAATATCATAATAAGTAAACGCCTGTAAATGCAATAAAATGTGATCCAAACTGATAACAGCTCACTAGTCGTGTCAAAATAAGAGCCTTATTAGTGTGAGTCACTGTGTTTTATCTGAGTTTTGATTCAGTAACTATAACAAACTGTCATTTCTTGATTTTTTTTTCCTTTTTTTTGTGAGACAAGATAATTTCACATCACATGAATTTGTCTGTTACGATAGAAACAGAAAAACACATAGTGAGATAATGATGAGAATAACGATAACGGTGGTAATTTCATAATAAAAGCCTCTTTGGTGTGATTCAATATCTCCTGCTATTGAACACATGGAGCATTTTAATTCCATTAAAATGGGGTTTTCTCTTATTAATTTTTTAAACCTTTTTTCATGAGGAAGTTAATTGATTGAACAACAAAATCTTTTAATCTGATTAAATCATCTGAAATTGAACTGAACACTTGATGCTACGTATTAATCCTTTATTCTGATCCCAGACCAGATACTGTAGAAATCTCAGTTGTTTCTAAACTTTGTTCTTTATCCACCAGTTATTTCAAAGATGTACCATTTCCTTTATATTAATATATAAATAACACATAAAAGACACAGTAAATCTTTGAGGTAAATGATAAATAGAGAACAAAGTGTTGAACTTGTATACACGACATCCTTTTAAATATAAAAAAACTAAATAAAAATAGACTTTTTCATCTTTAATTAAAACTGCAAATGTTGTGTTGCTTAAAGATCTTGTGAGATAAAATTCCTAATTACTTCATGGGGTGAAAATCAGCTTTTTTTTCTTTTCCTTTCCCCCACAGGATTAAAACCTGTGACATGATCTATACAGCGATATTGTTAAGTAAGTGTCTTACTTGCTCCAGTAGACTCTCCCATCGATGGTCTGCATCTCGCCCAGCATGGCCAACAGCAGCGAGGATTTCCCACAACCCACCTGGCCCACGATCATCGTCAGCTGACCTGCGCATATTAGAAACCAAGTCGTCATTTATCATAGTAATAAATTAATACATTCTTTTGAGAACTGATAAAGAAGCAACGTCAAACTCAAAATCACAAGACGAGGGGAATCGTGAGAATTGTGAGACCTAAACACTGGTCAGAGGTCAGAGGTCAGAGGTCAGAGGTCAGAGGTCAGAGGAGACTGATTCACTCCTCTACAACAATACAACCCATGAACTTCACCCTGAACTTCATGTTTCCGGCGTCGAGTTGAGGTCAAACTCATCATGAAGGAGAATTTACTGCAGCACTGTTGTTGTTAGATAACATCATATTTAGACAAGTGTTCCTAATGAACTGACAATTTGAGATTCTATTCATCAAATGGACTTCATTCATTAAAGGGATAGTTCAACGTTTTGGCAAATTGGCCCATTGCCATAATCCCTGTAGTCGTAGCAGTAGGTTCGTTACCTTTAATTGTCGGTGCAAGCTATTTTTAGAACGGCGGAGCAGAGCCGTGAGCTGCTCAGAGCTACGCTACGGAGGTTCATGGGATTTCTTGGTGTCCCTCATCAAACTCATCAAATACACAATCCAACAACTCCACAACGCTCTGGTGGACAAGTTGTGACCTGCACATTCACCACACTATGAGATAATAACACAACGTTACCACACAGAGTTGTTTTAGAGGTAAATTCATGCAAAACCACTGATGCGCGTTGCCTTCAGGGACAGTTTTTCATCAAGCAGTCTCTGTATTTCCCTCTAAAACAACTCTGTCTGGTAACGTTGTGTTATTATCTCATAGCGTGGTGAATGTGCAGGTCACAACTTGTCCACCAGAGCGTTGTGGAGTTGTTGGATTGTGTATTTGATGAGTTTGATGAGGGAAACCAAGAAATCCCATTAGCCTCCGTAGCGTAGCTCTGAGCAGCTCACAGCTCTGCTCTGCCGTTCTACAAACAGCTTGCACCGACAATTAAAGGTAACGAACCTACTGCTGTGACTATAGGGATTATGGCAATGGGCCAATTTGCCAAAATGTTGAACTATCCCTTTAATTAAACACTTAAATTCAACCGTCAGTGCAACAGCAAAGATATCCTCACACACACAAACACACGCACATATGACATTACAACCAGCACTTGGCAGAACAACCGATCCTGTTTGTCTCAGTAGTTGTACGACTGGGACAGCAAGTGAGTCACTTCCCAGGGGATGACACAAGCGTGTGTGTGTGTGTGTGTGTGACAGTGACCTGGTCTCCTGACACTTGGTATTTCAGTGACATCGCCTGCAGCAGCATCAGTGTGAGGTATGGTGCAGCGACAGCACGTCTGCACGTTTCATTCACATTATTTTATCACAGCGTTCCCACGGCGACGTGACTCATCAGCCTTTACCCCACTGACAGACCAGAGACTGAGGAGGAGACAACGTCAACTACACAACGACTACAACACAAACTACAACGACTTGTTGTAATAGTTTCCTGTGGATATTGTACAAATATTAAAGCAGAAGTAAGCGATATTTTTGTGTTAATCTAAGTCTTAAATAGTTCTATCTTCCGACAGCAATCACTTACATAGAGTGTTTGGTCTGAAACACGGGTCTCTCAGTCACTCTGCTCTGCTCTGAGCCGAGGAGAAAACATTTATCGTATCCTACAGTTTTTATCCAATGAGGAGAGAGAACGGCATGCAGGGCTGTGTGTGCAGCCAAGGGATGCGCCTGAATGTGGTGACGTAGGGACGAGGACCAATAGATCCATGACGAGGGCGGGGGCTGCTGACTCCATCGGCTGACAAGAAGTTATGGTGCGTTCAAGGCAACCCGTAACTCGTGTTTTTCTGACCTGTGAAGTCGTACCAGTTCGATCTGGTACGAGTTCACGGGTCGGAAGTTACGAGTGGCCGTTATAGTGACTTTCACAGGTAAAACAGGTCGGAAAAACACGAGTGGGTTGCCTGGAACGCTACAAAGTCGTAAGTTGTGACTTGAAGCTGTAATTTACGGTTTCAAAAGCCTGCCTGGAACGCAGCATTAGCCAAAACGACCGGATCGCTTACTTCTGCTTTAACTTTATTCTGATGATTCATTTTTTAACATGACATCCTTAATCTCAAACTCTGGTGTTTTTTAAAAAAAGTCGTTTAAATTTAATTTTAAAAAGTCCAAATTTTACACTTCCTCTGCGTTTTATTTTGAAGGGTTGATCCATGAGGAAACATCTAAAAACCATCTCAGTGTAGTTTTCCTTCTCCTCTTTCAGCTTCTCTCTGGAGCTCTAGTAACAACAGGTCGGTTTCAGCCAATCAGAAGAGAGGAGGAGGAAGCTCTGAGCCTCCTCTCTTCTGATTGGCTGACTGTTTTCTGTATGATCCAATCAAAAAATAGAGCAGATTTCAGAATAAAACACCCGGAGAAATCCTGCAAAGTGTTGTTTGGTTGGATCCAGGTGGTGAGGGGGCGGGGCTTAATGGTGGCGACTGCTTAGTTGTGACATCACAAAGTTACAGGAAGTCCTGACGGCTTACGGTCTCACCTGTCGGGATGCGGATGTTGATGTCGGACAGTGTGGACAGGTTTCTCCCCCAGGTGAAGAATCCATTTGTCACCTGGAAAAAAAACACAAAGACAGAAAATTAAACATAATACAGAATGAAAAGGAAAAAATATATATAAAGCAGTGGATTCATTTATTCTCTGTCCCTCAGTGAGTTGTCGTTGTGCAACATGTGACCGACTACGTGCTGTTTTCTTTCCATTGTAAGAAAAAAAAGCAAAAAAATAAAAGAAGCACATGACCCGTTTTCTGTCCTGACCTGGAGAAACTCTGACAGTAAACACTGCAGAGACTCACACTGAGATCACTTCACTCTGCTGCATCCTAAATGTGTCAAGGTTCAAAACTATGATGTGAAAGAGAAATGTGGTTAAAGGTTCAAAGTCACAAAAGTGCAAAAACGTTTTTAAAATGTTGAGGATCTGAAGTTTACTTTTAGCAGAATTTCTACTTTTAACCTAGAATAAGTCAACAAAAGGAAGGAATCAATCAGTAAACAGACAATAAATATATTATATAGCCTGAGATTCAACTGGTTTATTGGAAACATTAATAATTAGTGATAATGATGCATTATCAATTAACAATGATACTTTAACCTTAATTTTATGCATAAATATGACTTAAATATATCTGCACAGTGCACATATGTGAGAATCTGTTTTTTTTTGTAATAATTAGCATTTTCATCCCCTTGAAAAACAAGCACATGTATATTTTGGCTATTCATACTTTCTTATATATTCATACTCAATTATTTATCATAAAAATCTCAGTAAAAATGGTGAAAAATAAAACGTTTTAGCCTCAATTGTTGTGCAAATAAGAGTTGCTGTGGTCCGTTTCTTTACTAGATATTTTCAAAATAAGAGCCCTGAATTGCAGCAGCAGCTTAAACATGCACATTTCAGATCTTAATATAAATATATACTGTATATATATATATATATTTTTTTTTTTCTTCTGTATTTAAAGTCCCAAAAAGCAGCCAAACATGAAACAGAGTTTGTGTGAGTGATCCGTGTCCCTGCTTCCTGCTCGGCCTCTGTTTACATTCCTCCCATCTGTTGCATTTATTTGTTTATTTGATGTTTATTTTATCTGACAACCCCCTGTTCCCTTCTCCCCACGACACCGATCCCAGAAGACGTCCAGAGTCAGGAGGAACAGCAAATATCTGAGAGGAGCTCACTTTAAAAACTGATTTATCTGTTTGATGAGTTCAAACAGCTGATTTTAACATTAAAGTATTGATTAGATGGTTTTTCTTATCTGTTATTTTATCTAGTAACTGAACCCCTTCATTAAAGAATCACACTGATATGAAGACAAACATGATAATCAAACTTTTCCAAGAGTGGACGAGGTAGAAAAAGGGAAAAGAAAGAATAGATATGATCAAAAAGAAAGAAGGAGAGAGAGAGAGAAACAAGACAAACGGAGGAAGTGTGAGGTCAGAGAGAGATGATTGAATCCAGCGGCAGGAAGCCAGAGGAAGTTACAGGATTAAAGATCAATTCAAGACGACGACGGCAAAACGTGAATCACAACATCCTCCGTTCTGACCTCCGTGTCACGTCTTTCCCATCTCTCCATCTTTCTGTCTCCATAGTTACTGACTGACTGACTCCCCACTGACAGCTCTGCACATCAAACACAAAGTCTCTTCAGGAAAAACTACACAACATACAAACCAATGATCACTGTTTTGCATGTCATCATAAAATTTCACACAGTCACTACACTGTGATGGTATATTAGGGCTGTTTTTATTTAAAAATTGAATTTTCCTGCAAAAAAACCCCTAAAATTTCAAATTTTCGACCAAAATCTTGGATACTCTCTGACATTGTAAAGTCACAAAATTGTGAGAAATAAAACATAATTTTGCATGGAAAAAATGGCAAATTAACAAGAAATAAAAACTCACAAATCTGTGGGAAAAATAACAAAAAGAAATTAACGATGTGTTACTGTAAAATCAAATATTTAGGATGTGAAACATATGAAAAGAGGAATCCAGCACACTGTAACTTGCACAAATATTTTAATTTTGGCGACCGAAAACAAACCGAAACGTCGCCAAAATTAAAATATTTGTGCAAGTTACACAGTGTACTGGATTCCTCTTTTCATATATATGTTTGGACCAGCTGGTCCCCTTCCGACGCAAAACAGATGTGTGAAGACTATGTGAAACATAAAAATAAGCCTTTGGTCTTAAAGGGATAGTTAAACATTTTGGCAAATTGGCCCATTGCCACACTCCCTATAGTCATAGCAGTAGGTTCGTTACCTTTAATTGTTGGTGCAAGCAAGAAATCCCATGAGCCTCCGTAGCGTAGCTCTGAGCAGCTCGTGGCTCTGCTCCACCGTTCTAAAAATAGCTCGCACCGACAATTAAAGGTAACGAACCTACTGCTATGACTATAGGGGTTATGGCAATGGGCCAATTTGCCGAAATGTTGAACTATCCCTTTAAGTGTAAACTTCACAAAATGCATGTTGTAAAAAGAAGTACTCCCTGAGAATAAACCATAAGAAAAACCTTTTTTCTTCTGGTTGTAACAAATGCTGAGAATAAATGTGGTCACACTGTCCACAGACTTCTGCTCCGAGGTTTGTTCCCTGGGTGAGTTTCAACCTTCATGTCTCAGCAGACGGATTTTAGACAATGATGTTCTGTCCCAGTTTATTTTTGGGTCCCTACTGTACGAACTTGACCAGCCTGAACACGACCCCCGCCATGACCCCTGACCTCCACTCTGACCTGCAGCACCTTTGGGATGAATGAAGCCGTATCACAAAAACTGACTTTGATGAGTTCCTATAAGAACTGTGTTTACTGTGGAGGAGTCTCAGTGTAATTCCCCTGTGTGCCCCCCCCCCCCTCTCTCTCTCCCTCTCTCTCTCTCTCTAGTTAATTAACAGTCGACCGGCCGCTCGCTCGCCCGCTCGCTCGGCAGCGTCACTCCACAGGGAAGAGACAGGAAGACGAGCGGCCTCTCCTCACAGAGGGGCTGAGAAAATGTTGGGACCAATTCACAGAGAAGTTTCAGGGGCAATGGATTCTCGTGTGAATCCTACACTTCCTGAGTCCTCACACACACACACACACACACGTAAACACACGTCACATGCAGATGCACAGAACAAACAGTGAAGATATGAAACAGCTGTTGACAGAGACGAGTGAACAATTATAATAGTGATCGCAGGAAGCAGCTCCTCCTACGTGTCTTCATGTGTGTGTGAGTGTTAATGACAATAATAAATATAAAGAAACATCTGATTATCGGTCTTCTTTTTGTTTTTTATCACTGACATTAAAGAGATAAACTCATCTACCTGTCAGAGTCCTGGTCGTTAACACCATTAATAATTAATGCTGTTTTAATTTCTTTTCAAGCACTCAGTTTGTTTTTACTCTCAACAACAGCACATCAAACAGCTGTCAGTCATATCACATATAAATGGAGATGCCAAATGGACGTTAATGTCTCTTATCAGGTCCTATATCAAACATGGGGATCAAACCAGCGATCTTCTGACTCGTGGACCAGCAGCCAGCAGGTCTAAATAAGGAGTCTACTCCAGTGTTCATCTGTTTCCTGAACCACAGACGCTCCACTTGTATGAATCAGGGTGAATATTGGGTTTAAAATTGATAAGTGAATTATTTTTATACTCTCATTTTGTTTTCTGTTATATTTTTTCCTAGTATAACATCTCTTCTGTTATAATAATCTATTTCTGTTCATTGACGCTCGTCCATCTCCATCATGTCTACACCTGAACTTGTTTCCACACACTAGCCATGTTTATATTGACACAAATAATCGGAATAACGTTACCAGACAGAGTTGTTTTAGAGGTAAATACAGAGTCTGCTTGCTGAAAAACTGTCCCTGAAGGCAACGCACATCAGCGGTTTTGCATGAATTTCCCTCTAAAACAACTCTGTCTGGTAACGTACTGTTATTATCTCATAGCGTGGTGAATGTGCAGGTCACAACTTGTCCACCAGAGCGTTGTGGAGTTGTTGGATTGTGTATTTGATGAGTTTGATGAGGGAAACCAAGAAATCCCATAATGAGCCTCCGTAGCGTAGCTCTGAGCAGCTCATGGCTCTGCTCCACCGTTCTAAAAATAGCTTGCACCGACAATTAAAGGTAACGAACCTACTGCTATGACTATAGGGATTATGGCAATGGGCCAATTTGCACAAATGTTGAACTATCCCTTTAAACATCTGATCATCTCTGATGTTCAGCTCCTCCTATATAGAAACAGCCTTTCTCCTATAAAGTTCATTTAATCTGAACACTGAGTCCAAACCTTCTTCTGAACTGTCTTTGGTGTCTTTGAGACATCCCCTCCTACCCCCCACCCCCCCACTCCCCCATCCCCTATCCCCTCTTTCTCTCTCTCCAGTCGTTCGTCATTGCGCGACCTTTGACCCTGACCTTTACAGCCACATCCTCCGTCTCCGTGGGTCTCATCTGTCGCCTGGTCGGCTGCTCGTAGTTGTCCATCTGGTAGCGCACGGGCTTCTTCCTGTTGATGGCTTTGGTCTTGAGGGGGAAATCAAAAGGATGGGAGTGAAGAGGGGGAGTGAGGAGGGAGAGAAGGAGGGGGAAGGAGGAGAGGAGAGATTTGAAGTTAGTTTTAACTAATAAACTGGAGACTTGTCCTGCATCCGCTTTAGGCCCCTGGGGAGGAGACAAAGTGAAACATAAACCTCGAGGATGTTGCCCCCCGAAGGATTTAATCCCTCTGCTTCCACATTGTCCTGCTCTCATTATCAACACACTACACACACATTAATAAACACACACTGCACTGCACTGCACAAGTTCAAGTCCTCAGTCCTTTTACATTAAAAGATATTTGCACCGACATCAGGAATCAAGTCGAGGTCACACGGTTTGTCTCATCTGAAGCCTGAAGGAGAACACGTAACAACAACAACAGTCGCTGCTTTTCTGGAGCACTGACGCACGTTAATGCTGGAGAAAAGGTCGGTGTCTCCAGAGGAGCCGCCGCCGCCGCCGCCGCCGCACAGCCACTCACAGTGATGCAACTTTAGATATATACTGTAACTGTGTGGTTTGCAGAAGGAAAAGGAAACAGAAACAGAAGTCGATGGGTTTTGTTGCCGTGCAGCAGCGATGATGATGTTACTGTGGTTAAGGTTTAATCATAATCTGTGTATTTATTATATATATTCATGTAAACACAGCTCTTAATAGGTGAGAGAAGAGTTGTATTACTGTTGGTTTATTGAAGGAAAACTAGAGAAATCAGCTTATTTATTATATTTAAAAGGAAACTTCAACACTTCTTTTAAATACTCTTTCAAGTATTGATTAGATAAGATAATTTAAGATAAGAAACACAAACTATACATGATTCAATGCTTTTTATATCATCAATTTAATTCCATTTTCTTCTCTTATTTTACTGTTTCTTGACATGTTTTAATGTTTTCCTTATATTATTTTTATGCTTTCTGGGTCAGAAAGCATTTAGGTTAGGGGCGTCTAATGCTAAAGAACAAATTACAATCTGAACTTCAATTCAAGCCCTTGTTAACACTGAATGAATTTAAAGTTCTGGTGAAATCATTGCAGTCTATCTTGTCTGTGTGCAAGTATTTTGTATTAGTTTTAATTAATATTGTTAGTCTAATCGTTTCTGATGTGGCTGCCCTCTTGGCCTGGTCTCCATAGGGAAAGAGATCTTTGGTCTCAATCTTTGAACTCGATGGGACTAAAAAAAAAAGGCGAAATAAAATGAAACAAAAATAAAATGTGATGCATTTGAGCTACAATTCTATATAAATGATTTTTATTATTATTATTAAAATATTATTAGATTTTCATGTACAGTATTTGTTTGTGTAAGGGGAGGGGTCGGGAGGTCACTGAGGACATCGGGGTTCATCCCCTGAGGAGCTCGAATGTCTAAAAAAGTCAAATAAAACAAAACAATAATCCGTTTCAGTCGTGTCGTCGGGGAAACTCCATTAAGGGGGTCGACAAAAACCAACAGGGATCAACCTCAGGAGACCAGGAGCAGTGATATTATTGTGTCAATATACCGACATTCACTGGACTTTACTGAGTCATTGAACGCAACAGAGAGTCCGGTGAGTTTCCTCTTACTAACACAACATCTGTAACAGCTGCTTCTTTGGGAAAACCACTCTCCCAGTGTCCAGGAAGCTCTGCTGATACATTTACAACATTTACTATTGGAAATGGATAATAACATGATTGATGATTGATCTATTGATTGAACAATCTAACAGAAAGTGCAGGCCGGTAACAGTGACACTTTATAATGGCTTCACAAACAGACACTAATGCAGCTGCTACTATATGAAACAACTGCATTATAAATGGGCCTTTTAAAGTAAGAGCAGCAGTAAAATATTGATAGTAAATATCTATGAATGATTGTTTTATATCGTCTTGAAAACACTACAGTTCAATTAATAAAAATGTCCGCCACCCTAGTACCTACTTTTAAAACGTACTTTTATTGTTTGGCTTTTAAATCTGTTGGTTCTTTTATGGCTTTATTTCAAATTCTCATTATGTTTTTCTTACCATTTTGTGCTCTTTGTCCTGTATGTAAAGCACTGTGCAGCACTTTGGTAAACTTTTATGTTTTGTAAATGTGCTATATAAATAAAGTGGATTGGATTGGATTCAATTTAGTTACTGAATAATGAATTTAACAATATTCCATTATAATGGGCTTAATGCCTCTTGATCCTGTTTGAAAACCATTATGCCTGTGAGGAGTGGCTCTGCTCCGTGGTCCCGGTGTCTCATACACAAACAGTGATAATCCCACTGCAACATAATAGTCAGTTACCATGTGACTCAGTCGCCTGAAACCTCAGACACACAGCAGATTACAGTCTGAGCTGTGAGTCACTGAAGCCCCCACCACCGCCCGCCACCACCTAACATGGCCTTCAAACCTTCTAAACCATTAGTCCTGAGGAAGTGACGTGACATTTATAAATATATATGTTAATGTAAATATTTATCAGCATCACTCACAGTCCTGCAGAAATTAAAGCTGAAATGTACTGACATTTAAACACTTAAATGTTTTGACTTGTGGGTTTTGTTGCGAGTATCAGTATGTGTATAAGCTGGAGACTGAGCAGTTTAACACAGTCACCGCCATTTTAAACTCTTTGTTGGGCACTAAAGCAGTTGGGTGTTTTTGAATTTGCACACTTTTTGTCCAGTAAAGCAAAAAGAAAAATGGACCAACTGTTTTTTCATTTATTTAAAGATAATTTTAGTCATCTTGTGTGTCTTTCTGTGCCATTGAAACACACATTTTATAACAAAGGTTGATGTTTTTATGGATAGAGTCTTTATATATGCAATCTGAGATGTCTTAAGGCTTTTCTTTTCCTTAAAGGTATGGTTGGAGATCTCTTTCTGGAGGATTTTTTTATTGAATTGCTTGAAATCCTGAAATTTATGCACGCAAAACTCAAGAAACGCGTTCTCTGGCTGGTTGGATTTAGGGTTAGGGCTGCCGTACAAACATGGCAGCGCAAGAGAAGTGACACTCTCTAAAGCAAGACCCTTGCTATATGTTTCTATATAAAAGAATAATAATGAGGCCAAATCAAACTAATTTTATTTTAAAGACATTAATACACTAAATAGATATATTCATGGGTCGTATATTCAGATTTTGACAATAAACCTCGCCAGATATCACACACTGGACCTGTAACTTTATAGCTCTGCTGTTTTACACAGTGTTTCTGCATCATGGCAAATCTCTATTGAAAACACGTCCGTAAACACAGCGTTGCAGCAACCTGTCGCCGCCGTGGAAACCGACACGAGTTACCTGGAGTCACATGGAAGGAATGTGTCGGTGTCGCTGATCCAAACTGTTGAAGCTGCTGTTCAACTCGGCACCTTAAAGCGACTTCTTGGCACCTTCGCCGCGCTCTGTTAAACACCGTCTGGATAAATGTTTGGATCTTTGAACAGTTTGACGGTTTTCATGAGCCACGAGTGTCGTTTTAACGTGACATCTGGAAATCCCAAGAGCCTCAGACCTGAAGTGACGACGGAGAGATCACCTCCGTCAGATCTATTAGGTTCTTTGGAGGAAAGTTTGACTCTGGTCGGCATAACAACCGTCACTATTAAACAAATAGTCCCATTGTATTGGATTGGAGCCTTAATCCTGATACAGGAAGCTGTGTTTTAAAGGGATAGTTCAACATTTTGTCAAACTGGCCCATTGCCATAATCCCTATAGTCATAGCAGTAGGTTTGTTACCTTTATTTGTCGGTGCAAGCTGTTTTTAGAACGGTGGAGCAGAGCCGCGAGCTGCTCAGAGCTACGCTACGGAGGCTCATGGGATTTCTTGGTTTCCCTCATCAAACTCATCAAATACACAATCCAACAACTCCACAACGCTCTGGTGGACAAGTTGTGACCTGCACATTCACCACGCTATGAGATAATAACACAACGTTACCAGACAGAGTTGTTTTAGAGGTAAATACAGAGACTGATTGCTGAAAAACTGTCCCTGAAGGCAACACGCATCAGTGGTTTTGCATGAATTTCCCTCTAAAACAACTCTGTCTGGTAACGTTGTGTTATTATCTCATAGCGTGGTGATTGTGCAGGTCACAACTTGTCCACCAGAGCGTTGTGGAGTTGTTGGATTGTGTATTTGATGAGTTTGATGAGGGAAACCAAGAAATCCCATGAGCCTCCGTAGCGTAGCTCTGAGCAGCTCGCGGCTCTGCTCCGCCGTTCTAAAAACAGCTTGCACCGACAATTAAAGGTAACGAACCTACTGCTATGACTATAGGGATTATGGCAATGGGCCTATTTGCCAAAACGTTGAACTACCCCTTTAATATTATACAACAGCAACTACATGAGATGAATCTAAATTTTGAGCTGAATTAGATATAAAACGAAAACCGATGGGGTGTTTTCCCAATAAACATCATCATCTATCAGCTCTTTTATTGATTGATTAATTGATCAGTTATCAGTTGGACTCACCGCCCCCATGTGCTTTTTTCCAGCTTCGAAGGAAACAAACATGTCTCCATTTCTCCAGCTGTCGTCTCCAATTTCGTCACTCTGAAGGAACTCGCCGAGCTTCTGGACACTGCAACACACACACACACACACACACACACACACACACACACACACACACACACACACACACACACACACACACACGGTCCAAGAATACTATAAGTGTAATTGTGATGATACCAACAGCAGTAATCTCTAAGGAGGGTAGAGTTTCTTCCACTCGCTGCCGTCAGGTTTCTTCCATGCACCTTTAATTAGATTTAACACAGAACCTCGTCCAGTTTGTGACCCGGTGTCTCCAGTTTGTCTTCCTTGTTTAGTCAGGTCTTACACCCCCCCGACCCCCCACCACTCAGCCTAAACAGCCTCATCAGTAAGAATAAATAGGACACTCACCTGACCAGAGCCTTGACGGCGAAGCGGACGACGGTGGAGAGCAGGAAGAGCGGCGTGACCAGGATGTGGAACAGAGCCAGAGCTGCGAAGGCTTCCGACGGGGTGGGGACGGTACTATTGATGAAGTGATGCGTCACAAACGTCTGCGAGAAAGACAGGGTTTAAAGTTTTTACCATCTCTCTTGTGATCAGTAACAGATTGTATTTGTATTTATTTATTTGCACCATAAAAAAACGACAATTACAAAAAACAGAAATGAAAGAAGAATAGTAAGTGCAGGAGAGGTTAAAAAAACCCTACATGGGCTTATAAGAAGCACCTCCCCAAGAAATATACACATTCAGAGGATAAATCAACAACAACAATAGGAGAAAGCAACAACAAATAACAACAAAAAAGGAAGCAATACAAGTGCCATTTTATAGCACACACTCAAAGAATTGATTCATGAATAAACGTCTTGTTGATGCAGAGGTGAAGTTTTTTCTTACCGCAAGAACGGCGGCGATGGGAATCGCAGCGTTCATGAAAACTGCAGAGAGAGAGAAAGAGGAAATTTGTTTTATTGTAGCGATTTAAGCAGGAGTGTAATGTAGATAAAGTAAATGTTGATGTTCATTATCCCTGTTCCCTGCTTTTATTAGTGCATTCTGTCAATTTTTAAAATATTATGGTCATTTTGTCACTTACGTCCTATTGCAATGATTTTAATACTGTATCTGCTTCAACTTTACCTGCCCAGGGACTACAGGCAGAAATTAGCAATTGCTGCTATAACCTGGCTCAAAGCATCTCTTTTTGTTTTACAAGATTAATGCTTTTTGTGCATTGTCCCTGTTTTAAATAAATAAATTCATTCATTCATTCATTAACTGGAAAGAAAGTCAGCAGCTAAGATAATGCAATATTTACTTGATTTAACATAATTTCAAGCTAATAAATGAGGCCGTAATTATCTGATATTTCAGAATAAAACTGAAGCATTCAGGCTGATTTGTGTCAACGAGAACTGAATATATGCAACAGAATATTTATGTAATTGTAAACCAGTTATAGGCGGGACTTTTCATGTTTTTACCATTAACATAAATATTATTAATACTTAATAATAAGTGCTTTACATGAGGATAAAATAACAATAATGATAAAATAAACGCAAAAAGTAATATTAAGTTCATAAACGAGGGGAATTAAAGTATATATGGGTTAAAAACTGGTAATATTAGGGTATAAAACCATAAAACAGTGTCAATAAATATTTAAATGAGGTTGAATAAATTAAAAGTAAGACAATAAGCTGCTTCTTAAATTATTGACAGAGGTTATTTGTCTCATTCTTAATAGGAGTTCCTTCCAGATCAGACTAAGGAGCTTTTTTTTAATTCTTTATCATCTTCCATCTTACTGGACAGAGAGGTGTAGAAAGCGAAGGTCCTGAGGCTGGTGAGCTCTTTGCCTCTGGTCTCCTCCACAGCGTCACAGAAGATGTTCTCCCAGGCGTACAGCTTCAGCAGCTTGATGCCCTTCAGGATCTCTGTGGTCGTCTTCAGACGGTCTGTGGAGTGTTCCTGAACACACCGTAGGGATCAAGTGTTAATCTTTACTGTAATCAAATGGCGTCAAAGTACATTGGTATACAGCTCTGGAAAAAAAAAAATAAGAGACCACTTTCACAAATGTTTCTTAAAAGCATCTCTGCATGTATGACAGTCATTCTTTTCTTTTCTTTTTTAAATACCAACACAAACACAACTCATTCTACTTAATGAGACCTGAACCACATCTGGTTTTATAGGAAGATTATAAAAACCACTGCTGGGATTAAACATTGACATTATCCCACAAAAACTGATTTATAAACTCTTCCTGAGTTAAAATATTCTTCCTGTGCTGTGTAGGAATAAATACGAACATGCTTTCTTTGCATTATTATTATTCAAGGTCTGAAAAGACTTGATATTTTTTGTTATTTAGACTAGTTTAGTCATTTTCAGCCAATAAAAGCTCTAAAATATAGAATATAGAATATAGAAGCTTTATTTGTCATTGTAAAAAAATACAACGAAATTGCCAGTGGCCTCTGTGTCAACAAGTGCAAACAAATATATATATATACACACAAACACATACACAACCATTCTGGCCAGCAGGTAAAAATAACTATGTAACTAAAATGTATAAAAATATATAAACAGGCTATAAATAACAGTGCAAATGGTAAAAGTGCATCAGTGCTTCTGGTTCAGGGAGTGTATGGCCTTGGGAAAGAAACTGTTCAGAAGTCTGTTTGTGCGTGTTTTAATTTAGACGATATTTTTATTTCAATTTTGGGAGAAATGTTGTCAGTAGTTCATAGAATAAAACAAAAATGTTAATTTTACTCAAACACAAACATACAAATAGTAAAAACCAGAGAAACGGATCATTTTGAAGTGATCTCTTAATTTTTTTCCAGAGCTGTAGTTACTTACTAGTGTGATCTTCTGTGTGTCTGCCAGCTTTGTAGCGATGAGGTATTGGAGCGGCGCCAGCAGGACGATGACGGCCGCTCCGACCAGAGCGCTGGGGCCCAGCAGGTAGTAGAGCAGGATCACTCCCATCACGATCTGGGGAGGAAACACAAAAAAACAGTAAAACAGTTAAAAAAAACTCTACATTCGATGAAAGACAGTAGTATGAGGAGGTGTAGTTAGTTTCTCCTACCTGCACCGGCATGGCCCACAGGTTGGGGCAGAGGAACAGGAACCACATCAGCTGATTGGTTTCTATGGCGACCAGGTTGTTGATCTGCCCCAGTGTCATCTCGCCCATCGACATGTTGGAGGTGGACAGACGCAGGATCTTGTTGTAGATCATCGCCTGAACAACACAAAACACCGACTGTTGACACACAGCTGTGTTTCTGTACACATCAATTATTACATCTGTCTGATTAATTATTCATGTCTGTTTTTATACTCTGAGCCTGAATTGACATGTTTTTGGTTTCTACTATATTTGGTGAGTGACAGGTTTATTATGTTGTTTACCTACCAACCTACTCACCTATTGACCTGCAGTATCTACCCACAGACCTACCCACCTCCCTTTCTACCAATCCAACCATCTGTTGACCGATCATCCTAACCACCTTCCTACTTTCCTACATATGTACCGACCTATCCACCTATTGACGTATCTACCTACCAACCAACCTTTCAACCTACCCATCTACAGGCCCATCTACCTAGCTACATACTAACCTACCCACTTACCTATCAACCAACCTACCCATCTGTTGACCAATCAACCTGGTTGGTTGGTTCATTCCTTCTTACCAACCCATGAACCAACGTACTACCCACCTGACCAACTTACTTACCAGCCCCTCGGCCTGCCCACTTACAAACTGACTGACCTACGTACCTACCAATCAAAAAAACAATCTACTTAGAGACCAATCCACCCAATGACCTAATTACTTATGTGACTCACCCATGGACCTACCTCCCTATCTCTCAATCTACAGTATCTACACCTATCTACCTACTTACCCACCCACTACCGTCTTTGTGACCAACCCACCCAGAGAGCTACCTTCCTAGCTATCTACCTACCAACCCAGGCCAACAACAGTTGGACCTACCTACCTACCAACCAACCATTCAACCTAACCATCTACAAACCAATCTGCCTACCTAGTGACTGACCAACCTCTCTACTTGCATACTAACCTACCCACCTCCTTATCTACCACCAACCAACCCATCTGTTTAGCAATTAACCTACCAACCTTCCTACCAATTTACTTACCATCTCATCAACCTACAGACCAAACTACTTACCTACCTTGTGACCACTCTACCTTCTACCATACCACTGAATCTACCTATCTACATCACCTCAATAACCTCTCTTCCTACCTACCTACCTACCTACCTACTTCCCACAGGCCTACCGACCTTTCTACCTGTCATGAACTTACCATCTGATACTACTCTCAACATGCTACTAGTTTACACTGATCCATGTGTTAATAAGACGTTGAATGTTAAATGTCGTCTGAGGAAAAGCAGCTGAACCAGGAACTGAGGGAATAAAACACACGATCACAGTACATTTAATTGAACTTCTATTACCTGCCATGTGTTGTGTTTTGGTTCAATCATAATCGTAGTCAAACACTTGTTTTCAGTGGGAGGATTTGACCTGAGCTGACTCGAATGCATCAAACTCCACCCTGTTTCCCTGACTGTGTTCAGTAGTATTGCAGGGTTTAATGGAGAATTAGGGTCATGTGGTCTAAATAATACCAGAGGCTTTATCCTACTAGAGTGATTCATCTGACTGAATTAATGGTTTACACAGCTGTATTTTATAGAAACGCTTTTACCTTTTGTTTTGGTGACATTGACCCTCCGCACAGGGAGATTCATGTTGTTTGTGTTCAGACCCGACTCTCTGCTCTTTCAGCATTTAAAATGATCAGGTGCTTCGTGTTTGTACGAGAATATTATGAAGCTGCTGCGACCGGCGATCGCTCACATGGAGCTTTTCAAAGCAACACCTCGGCCCCACGGAAACAAAACATCTGAGCTTCATTTTTTCCACGCCGATGTTTCACTCACCAGCAGCGCTCCTCGCAGGTTGATGCCAGTTTCTATGGTGACGTAGTACGAAGCCTGCAAGAAGGTCCTCTGCAGGATTAACGCCAGGAAGAGGAGGACGGCCAGGACGGAGGTGTTCTGCAGCAGCTTAGAGGAGGACATGAAGTGGACGCCAAAGTGGGTCTCCTATAAACACACACAGAGAAAATATATATATTATAAATAGATATTATTGAATTAATATTTATTATTATTAAAAAAATATTATTAATTTCTTTCTAATGTTCCTCTATAACTTAAGATTCAAAAGCTTAGAATAAAATAAATACATCGTATGGGGAAACTTTGCGAATCCAGCAACAATATTACAGCAGTTTTGGCTGTTTCACTTAAGGTTTTAATAAAATGGGACATTTATTTTCTGACAATTCACATAAAATAATAATAAATCACTGTTCTTCTTAAAAAAAAAAGTCATATTATAATATAAATTCTGTATTCTGGGGAATGTGTTTATGCTCATACTAAAAACATAACTAGTGTGTAGGTGATATCAAAGTTTACACCATGAACTAACAGCATCTTTTTTCATATATAACTTTATAGCTGGTCAACAAACTAATGATGAACAAGCCAATTAACTTAATGCAAAAGCTCTGTTTGCATCAGACCATTAAGGCCGTTGTTGCTGATCAATAAGTGGGACTGTTTGATGGAAATATTGGATTTTTAATATGACTTTTGCATCACTGTGATGAAGTAATTTAATTTGTTGTGTATTTAATTCCTGGGATCGACTGGATGAGTCAAATATAGACATTTTATGATTGGTTATTTTACCCATCAGCAGTTTCTGAATTGACTTTCCAGAATCTTTTTTTTTTTTTTTTTGTCTGTGGTATCAAAAAGCTCAGCCTGATGCTGCGCAGTCCTCCTCCGTGTGTTAACCTGAGGCCGAGTGTGAGGTGAGTGGGGAATTTTCCATGTCACTCAGAAATGCGGCGGCGCTCTGCTCTATCTCCGCTGCCCATTACACCCACTTTACCAGGCAGGCACCGACCTGACGACAGCAACTATAACAACATCTGCTGCCAAATGGACTGAGTGAGAAGACGCTGTCATTATAAAAGCATCTGCTCTGCCTCCGCTCGGCTGCGTTACGACCTTTGGAGGAGGAAGAGGAGGAGGAGGAGGAGGAGGAAGAAGAGGCTGGCACAGATTAAAGACGAGTGGACGTGTGATCAGCTGTGCCAGCGTCTCCTCTCCGGCCAAATGGACGTCTTGTTGAAGCGTCTGTTTTCTCTCTGGCTGGTAAATCCTCTGTCATTGAAACATATTCTGTATTATTGTGTGGTAGTAGTTTACACTGGATGATACTGATTTATGAAAACTGGCTCCTGAAATATCACGAATGATGAAGAGCAAACTCAAAGCTATTTAATGTATCATGATTACTACCGGTACTAACATTATTGATTAATAGTGCTTTAATTTGCTTATGGAAGTGACATTTGCAGCTTTTTTTAAGCTAACCATTTGATAATCAATAAAATAACATATAATAAACCAGCAGCTGCAGCACTAACACTGTGTTTTATACTTTATATATAAAAAAAATATTAAACAAAAGTATTGATTTAAGTCATGAATGCAAAAAAAATATATAAAAACGTGTGTTGTGAACTGTTAAAGTGCTAATAAAGTTAATATAAATTCAAAACTGTCCCATATTTTTCTGATGTCACGTCTACAAAAAGCCTGTGTTTATTTTCTTGGGCTGCTTTATTCATGAGGTTTGGACCTGAGGTCATGTTTTGGAAAAGTGGAGCAGATTCTTACAAAGTGAAAACATTTTTGTGAAAACAATTCTCAGGAAGTGAGAACATTTAGGAAAATGAGACTAATTAGTTTTGTTTTGTTGTTGTTAAAAGGATTAATGACTTGGCTGCAGAGGTTAAAATTAAATGTGGGTTTACGACAGGTGGAGGCTGAATGTGTTACGTCCTACAACTACAAGTGTTTGTGTGTAACGACGTCTCAGCACCTGCTTATTATAACATTACAGACGTATTATCACATCGGACACACACACACACTGCTGTGTTGACATGACGACGGTGACCAACGCCTCGGTAACATCGCATCACACTGGGACTGAGTCATTCTTCCAGTGAGGACGACCCGCGGTGTTTCACTAATTTGCACTTAAGCTTTAATGAAATGATCTTGTGTAAACACCGAGTGTGTGAGGGGGGACGCCATGACGTTCTGCTCCGGCTTCAGACTCCATGTCTGTCGGTTCCTGTCGACGGGGGACACGGGGGGACACGGGGGGACACGGGGGGACACGGGGGGACGTCCAGCAGCGAGCGAACGCACCGTCGACTGCAGATAGATACTACAGCCGCGTCTGGACACTTCACAGCTCCAGACTCTGGTTCTTCTGCACGGTTAGGGTTAGTGTGTTGTGTCTCGGCAAGAGGTCGCCTCAGGTCACAAACCACAACAACTTGTTTCCATCGCAGTGGGAGCTGCTGCTGCCTCTCCACTGCACTATGATATCACATCTTTAAACACACAGGGCTGCAGACTATTGCCCCTAAAGTTTGAGACAATGCACGAAGATTTTAGATGTGCAACCAGTAAATTTGCAGATTTTTCTTTTTAAAGACTGGTGAAATGTGGAAGATCTGGAATCTGTCATTACAGGTGGCAGGTTCGATGTGTGTGAGGATCATGAATGAAAAGGAAACTATATTTGCTTTGCAAGTTGATTTAAAGCGCCACACTGCAAAAACTCAAAATCTTTCCAAGAATATTTGTCTTATTTCTTGTCAAAATGTCTCATTTCTAGTCAAAACTAATCTCTTTCCACTTATAATAAGACTCCTAACCTAAAAATTTACTTGTTTTTAGATCATTTTCAGTTTTTTCAAACAAATTTTAACTTAAAATAAGAAGAAAAATCTGCCAGTGAAAGCAAGTTTTTCTGTGCTTGTAATAAGAAAGAAAAACTTGCTCCACTATTCGATTTTTCTCCTTATTTCAAGTGAAAATATGCTTGAAAGAAGTAAAAAAGTGCCTAAAAACGAGCTACTTTTTATGTGATGATGATTATTTTAAGTAGAATTAGATTTGTTTTGACTAGAAATAAGACAAATATTCTTGGTAAGAGTTTCAGTTTTTGCAGTGTAGTACAGTATGTAGGAATTCCCCCCATCTAGCGGTGCGGTTGCATGAACGTATTCTTGATGTTGCATTCACGTGAAATCGGGCAGACGTCAGACAGACAACAGACACTGCATGTAACAGGGTCTTTGTAAACAAGTGGTTCGCAAGCACGAGGCAAAACAATACAGGCGTGACAATATGTTGTCATGGTGATGTGGTATTGTTTACCTGACCCACGTTTTACCGTCTTTCTCTCGTCGAGTAAAATGACATATATTTTGACTTTGATTCTTGCTAATAAAAAGCCAAATAAGTTACATACTGGGGCTTTAAAGTGTGCACCCCTACATTTTCTGCTTGCACTCCTAAAAGTTTAAGTTAGGGGGCCACTGTGTTCCTAGTAAAAAAAGTTAATCTGAAGTTTTATTCAGATAAAACTGTAATTTTCTTACAAATATTATTTAGTTAAGTTGCTGTTGCACTTAAAAGGAGCTGTTATTTATTCCAGGGCTTCTTTAGTTGCTGCTGCAGCTACTGCGTCTTATTTTTACACTGTGGCTGCACTTTAACAGCTGTTTAAAGGAAGTAGCTGTTTACTCTTTGATTTATTTGTTTGTCTCTTATCATGTTCCTTCTCAGTCACGACTCCCAAACCAGATAATAAAAGAAGTTCCATGGTGGTCAGTTATTCTCTGCATTCTGTTCCTCACAGGGTCAGAGAACAATAATATATCATAACTGTTGTTAAAGCAGAAGTAAGCGATCCGGCCGTTTTGGCTAATGCTGCGTTCCATGCAGGCTTTTGAAACCGTAAATTACAGCTTCAAGTCACAACTTACGACTTTGTAGCGTTCCAGGCAACCCACTCGTGTTTTTCCGACCTGTTTTACCTGTGAAAGTCACTATAACGGCCACTCGTAACTTCCGACCCGTGAACTCGTACCAGATCGGTCGGAAAAACACGAGTTACGGGCTGCCTTGAACGCACCATAACAGTCCTCGTCCCTACGTCACCACATTCTCGCGCATCCCTTGGCTGCACACACAGCCCTTCATGTGTGTGCAAGTGATTGCTGTCGGAAGATATAACTATTTAAGACTTATAATAACACAAAAATATTGCTTACTTCTGCTTTAACTTTAGAGATTAGGAGATAAAACACTAAACCCTGACTAATTAGTCACAAAATCAATGAATTGACCATATTTCAAACTTAAAACCTGCAGATTGTGAGGGGCAGTGGTTAGTTTGGTTATAAATTGAAAAATAAATGTTGATATTGGATATTGTTTTGAGTGTGTGTAAATGTAGTTTTAAAGCCTGTGAACACACACACACACAGACTGTACATACACCGTCCATGGTCCTGTTGTATGAGCCGACGTCGTTGTTGTCCTCCTTCAGGTACCTGACGATGCCGGAGATGCAGAGCGGCCCGGCGAAGCCCAGCAGGTCGGCAAGGTAACGGAAGGTGCTGCTGAGCAGGATGGGGCGTCCGAACGCTCGGTACATGGAGCGCCAGATGGACGGGGCTCGGTCCGGGTCCTCCGCCGTCTGCACGGGACACACAGAGGTGTAATAAGTTTATTATAATAATCATGATAACAGCGATAATCAGTGAGGTCTCAGCCTCCGCGTCTCACCCTCTGGTCCTCGTAGGCGTCTTTGAGCCGCAGGTAGTTGGTGAGCGCTCTCATGGCGATGGGCAGTTTGCCGATCTTCTTCAGCTCGATGGGTCGTTTGTGAGCTCCCATGATGAGAGGGTTCATCCACCAGTACGTCGCCTACAGATGAGTCACAGCCAGAATTCACCATGAGACATAAACCAGAGTTTTCCACTAGAAAAAACTGGCACCGGACAACGTTTTCAAAAGATTCATTCAGATTGCATAGTCTGAGTCTCAGAACAATCCTTTTCCTTAGACCTGTTTGGTTTCAGAAAATATTTTTTAAGATTTGCTTTTTTCGACCGCTCCCAATTTTGTAGTTTTACCGCAGTGCGCACATGCGTTGTCAGAGTAAATGAAACAAATGCAACAAGTTTAGTTCCGTGTGAAAAAGAAAAAGTTTCGTTCCACATACACATTCATAAGAAATAAGATTCAGTTGTTTTGTTTTTTTTTATAAAATGACATGTGGAAATTGCCTATTTTAAAGGGATAGTAGCATTTTTTTTAAAGTGGGGTTGTATGATCTACAAATAGCCCCTAAGTACTTTAATTGCAGTAGCAGACTCTCTGCACTCCTCCCGTTAGCAACGCCAGCCCATAATAGCCCTGCCCAGAGATTTACAACATACATTGTTGTGAATGGACCCAAAGAAACGGCCTATTTTCGTGGCCTAAAAGAGGTTTTACCTGAAAAACAAATACACAGTTCCATTGTTCACTATAATATAATTTTTTCCAGCCCTTCAAAGTGCAGGAAAAACACAGTTTTTATTTGGAGCTAACCAACTGCTGATCGGCGGGCGCTAACCCTGGTCGGAGGGATACGTGAGTTGGTTACAGATGTTACTGGTTCAAAATTGCGGGGTTTTTCCTGCACTGCAGGATCGCGTGATCGCGTGACTTTTCACCACAACTGTTTTCCTCTAGGTGGCAGCACCGTACTAAATACTGCTCAGACGTTTTGGGGACAATGCTGACAGCCTGATAGCCGCGATTAGGAGTGGCGCTGTTCATGATACAGAATACAAGAGGATGAAAGGAGAACTAGCTGCAGACAGTAAATAATATAGTAGCCTCGTTTTTCAATGACAAAATGTAACGACGGCAGCTACAGTAGACTATAGCCCACGTCTCACTCTCTTTTTTCGGTCATCTGTCTCGTCATCTCCAAAATGTGTTTTTAAAATGAGCCAACTACAGTACTGTGCAGTAGTGCCGCAGATTTCTCACTCCGCACCTTGTTTGAGAGTGCAGCTGGATGATTTCTTGTGAATGAACGGGTCTGTGTCACTTTGGGGCTGGGCGATAAAACATAGGATAAATAACTTTCCCTCGATAGAAGACGCGGCCGATACAAAGTCTATAGGTTTAATTCATCCATTTTTTGACAGACAACACAAACAGCCAGTGATAATGAGAGTGGTGACACCGTCAGCCATGCAGCCGGCCTGGACTTTTTATTTTTAATTATGAAGGATCATCTGCGCAAGGCAAAGATGATAGCATCAACAAAACACGGCGTAACACACGCGGCTGTATGGGACAGGCTTTTATTTAATTCAGAACAAACCGCTTAGCAAAAATGGAAAATATAGTCTAGGGGAGAGCCGGGTCGATTGATACACTTTTCATTTAAACGTCTTTTTCAAAGATGACGTTATGTACACAAACATTTTTATCATGTGATCAACAACTCACATGTGTATTTTCTTAGTTACAAGTGTAATTTAACACATAGCCTATGTTGGATGATCGCGCTGTTTTATAACTTTGAACGTAAGTTGACATTTGTCTCAAACGCCCCACCTATGCGGGTCGTTTGAGACACAGAGGAGGGACGGTTGAAACAGCATGTTTTAAACAGAAACTACTGACATTACTCTCGTTTTTATGAAGCATATCGGACAACATACTAGTGTACTTGTTATTGCCAAAATGTCACATAATTTCTCACAATATAAATAGGTCAAATAAATATTTTTGTCCCGTGCGCAATTGTCAAGATCCGCATTTCGATTAAACTCGCCTTTCTTCTTTTGTACGAGTTGTTGGACAACTGCATTTTCATTTAATTTACTTATTTCCCTGCCCTAAGTCATGTTTATGGATACACAGTTGAACATATTGTCATTTTTCCCTCGGCATTTTCCCCTCACTTTGCTGAATATCTGTTGATTCACGTCATAAACACGAACATTAAAAATATGTGGTGTTTATTAAAAATACATGTTGTTCATTCAAATCGGTTGTTGTTCATTGCAAAACAGTTAGGCTATTAATTTGGTGATTTATATACAGATATTGATCGCGCAGTGTGACCACAATCACTACGCACGGTGGCGTGAGGGACATTTGAAACAGCTGTATCAATCGTCCCTCCAGCGACTACTGACAATAAAACCTGTTTTGCCTCTAAACTTCAAAACTATGACATTTCATAATTTAGGACCTGTTTATGTACGAATTCATCTGTTGTTAGGTCATATTATTATTGCATTAAACACACAATACAACTTTTGATCACTTTCTCCCCGGCTACGTTGGTGGAGATCTCCCACACAGTAAAAGATTTAGGCAACACATTCTTCCAGCTGGCTGTTTTTCTTCCAGTTACAGAAAGTAGCCTATGTGCAAAGTACCACATTAACATCTCTATTCATATAACGCCCATCGAAACAGCTGATTTACATGTCGGCCGTTAAGGCAAGGCAAGGCAAGGCAATTTTATTTGTATAGCCCGTTTTTACAAACAGTTTGTCTCAAAGGGCTTTACATGGCATCGTAGCAACATCCTCTGTCCTTAGACCCTCACATCGACTGAGGAAAAACTCCATGGAAACCCTTTTAACAGGGAAAAACAGGAGAAACCTCAGGGTGAGCAACAGAGGAGGGATCCCTCACCCAGGACGGACAGACGTGCAATAGATGTTGTTACAGACAAGAAAACAGTTTACAGTTTGTCACAGAATGTGCGGAATATGGAAATGTTAACACATGGCGATTGGCCATTCACGCGGCTTTGTTCTTGGTTTCGGCCAATCAGCTTATAAGCACATGGCTAATTATCAGCTTTCAACCAATCGCACTGTTTTAATGTGTGTGTGTGAAAGTTATTTTCTTTAGTTCATTTTCGTTTCTTTTGGATTTTTTTTACAACAATGTATCAATATAATATTGTTTTCGTTTCATTTCGTTATAAAAATCAATCCCTTTTCTTTGAAACAATGAGATTGAGCAGCTAAAACTCAATAAACTCAACCATGGCTTGTCTTATTGTTAATCTGAACGCACATGTATAAAGGGCAGAGTCAAGGCAGCAGATAAATCACAAAACATCAACGCGTGAAGAAGAAGAGAAAAAATAACCCCATGGTCCGACCTGACCCAGTTATTTAATGTTTAGGTTTATTTAGAAGAAGTCTGATTATGACTGCTGTTCTGGATCAGATTATTTGCTCATAATTCGGGTTATTTTCAAACAGTGGCCAAACAACAGATCAATTAGGCTAATTATTATAGACTATATTTTCCATTTTTGCTAAGCGGTTTGTTCTGAATTAAATAAAAGCCTGTCCCATACAGCCGCGTGTGTTACGCCGTGTTTTGTTGATGCTATCATCTTTGCCTTGCGCAGAGCCTTCATAATTAAAAATAAAAAGTCCAGGCCGGCTGCATGGCTGACGGTGTCACTTTGTATCGGCCGCGTCTTCTATCGAGGGAAAGTTATTTATCCTATGTTTTATCGCCCAGCCCCAAAGTGACACAGACCCGTTCATTCACAAGAAATCATCCAGCTGCACTTTCAAACAAGGTGCGGAGTGAGAAATCTGCGGCACTACTGCACAGTACTGTAGTTGGCTCATTTTAAAAACACATTTTGGAGATGACGAGACAGATGACCGAAAAAAGAGAGTGAGACGTGGGCTATAGTCTACTGTAGCTGCCGTCGTTACATTTTGTCATTGAAAAACTAGGCTACTATATTATTTACTGTCTGCAGCTAGTTCTCCTTTCATCCTCTTGTATTCTGTATCATGAACAGCGCCACTCCTAATCGCGGCGATATGTGATACATAATCATCAAGTCATAAAGCAAGACAGGCTTTATCATATTACAATAGTTTCTGTGATTTAGGCAGTGTATACAGTAGTTAGTTCTAGTTTAATAGCCTAGAGTTTAAGCTGTGGATTACTGCACAGATCACTGAGTCATCCGCCTGTCGTCCTCCGTTCTCACAGATGCCACCTGGCGGTTGTTTTGGCACATTGAGGCTTTTCATTAAAACCTCTTGTCTCGCCAAAGAAAAAAAATGCATGAGTCTTGTGCCGTCTCGCGTGGACCACGCGTGAAGTCCGCAAATTTGAACCAGTAACATCTGTAGGTCCAAATAAAAACGGCACTTTGAAGGGCTGGAAAAAATTATATTATAGTGAACAATGGAACTGTGTTTTTTTTTTTTCACGTAAAACCTCTTTTAGGCCGTGAAAATAGGCCGTTTCTTTGGGTCCATTCACAACAATGTATGTTGTAAATCTCTGGGCAGGGCTATTATGGGCTGGCGTTGCTAACGGGAGGAGTGCAGAGAGTCTTCTACTGCAATTAAAGTACTTAGGGGCTATTTGTAGATCATACAACCCCACTTTAAAAAAAATGCTACTATCCCTTTAATAAAATTCAAATTATGCTTAGAGGGAATATTTTCACCAGACGTTTGGTTAAAAAATACCGGACTTGGGAAGATTAGGTATACCAGTCAAAGTCTGGTAATTACCAGATAAGGGAAACCCAGACATAAACATCAAGTTTGACTGGTGCATGAGCTGAATCACAGCCAGTTCTCTGAGGATGTTGTAAACTAAAATATACTGTATATAAAAAATATGAATAATTTTGTTTGCACCTTAGAGAGCAGGTTGACAAACGGCTGCAGGAAGCGAACGCCCAAATCCTGTAAATCCTCAGGCGGCTTCACCTTCTGAGGGTTGGCGAAGAAGACGTACTTCTACAGAGAGACACAAGGAGAAGATGTGTGGGTTTATATTATATCTGTAGCTGACACATTAAAGGTTCAGTCTGTATCATCAGTGTGAAACGCGGCGGCGCGGCACGGCTCGGCTCACCCTGACCCGGATGACGTTGACCTCCACGGCCATCAGCAGCCCGTACAGGATCACCAGCAGAGCCGTGATGCAGAACCTCAGGTGCCGCGGTCCCACGTGGTTCTCTGCGTACTTCCACAGCTTGATGGACTTTGTGATGAACGCCAGCACCCAGTAAATGAAAAGAACTGCGAGGAAAAAAAAAAAACACAGTGTAAAATAAAAGTTTCATTATACATATATAAATGAGTTTGTTTAACACCTTCTTGTTCGAGTCACCTGATCTGAGCCTTGACCCTCGATACCACAATAAAACACACCTGAATGTTCACATAAACTGTCAGCAAGTTGCATTGTGGGTAATATAAGTACCAGATTTAGATGGCATCTCAAAAACACTGTATCATGAGTTTTTTTTGCCCATGAAGAATAATAAAAAAGGGAAAAAATATCTCAAAAACTCTCCATCATGAGTCCATCACACTAAATTGGCAAAGTAGGAGCTATGAATTGTGGGATTTGTAGTTCAGTTAAAGCCAAACAGATGCTGAGACTCACCAAGCAGCAGTTTGGGGAAGTTGGACGTCTCTATGTTGTGGTAATAAACCACCGATGTCGTTGCTGCTACGAAACCCATGAACGCCGGCATGTAGAGGTGGAGGTGGTTCGTCCCCATCATCCTACAGAGACAAAACAAAACAGGTCAGGAAGGACATTTTCAATATAAAAACAGGAATATCTTAATTATCTTAAAGGGATAGTTCAACATTTAGGCAAATTGGCCCATTGCCATAATCCCTATAGTCATAGCAGTAGGTTTGTTACCTTTAATTGTCGGTGCAAGCTATTTTTAGAACGGCGGAGCAGAGCCGTGAGCTGCTCAGAGCTACGCTACGGAGGCTCATGGGATTTCTTGGTTTCCCTCATCAAACTCATCAAATACACAATCCAACAACTCCACAACGCTCTGGTGGACAAGTTGTGACCTGCACATTCACCACCACGCTATGAGATAATAACACAACGTTACCAGACAGAGTTGTTTTAGAGGGAAATGCAGAGTCTGCTTGCTGAAAAACTGTCCCTGAAGGCAACACGCATCAGCGGTTTTGCATGAATTTCCCTCTAAAACAACTCTGTCTGGTAACGTTGTGTTATTATCTCATAGCGTGGTGAATGTGCAGGTCACAACTTGTCCACCAGAGCGTTGTGGAGTTGTTGGATTGTGTATTTGATGAGTTTGATGAGGGAAACCAAGAAATTGCGGCTCGGCTGTTCTAAAAACAACGTGCACCGACAATTAAAGGTAACGAACCTACTGCTATGACTAAAGGGATTATGGCAATGGGCCAATTTGCCAAAATGTTGAACTATCTTATATACTATAAGACAATACAGAAACAACAGCATTGTTTTGTGTGGCGACGTCTCTCTCTGAGGTCTCACTTGTTGGAGACGATTCCCTCTGCGAACTCGCAGACGTGGACGAAGAGCAGAGAGAAGGTGAGGATCCACCTCATGTTGTGTCCGGGGAAGTGAAGCCATGTGTTGTGATGGATCTGGACCTTGGAGCTCTGACTGCCCCAACCTGACGGAGACAGAGGAGAGAGAGAGAGAGAGGGCGGTGATCAATCTGAGCCTGAGCTGGGAGGAGGAGAAAGGGTCTAAATATTTAAATACACATTAAAACTTCATTGTTTTATCGTCTTATATTAATCCACCTGTTAAACGACCTGTCAGTTTGAGAGTGAGTGATAATTATTCTTCTGTATTTTGGATTTTTTGCACATGGAGGTAAAACATGAAATCTATTGTGATTCTATAATGAATGGGTAAGGTATTTCTCAGTTAATTAGCTGTTAATTATTCAACATTTATGTCCTTGACCTTTGACAGAAGCGGAAAATTGTCAAAAATTGTAAAATTACGAACTAAAACTCTCAATAAAAACATACAGAATCCTCTAATTATAAGAAGAATATATATCTTGACTTATCATTTGGTCTAAAAAACATCAGATACTGTATGTCTGTCAAAGTTCAAGGTGGCATCTTCAAAGATTTTTTATTTAGGCAAAAAAAATCTCATTAAATGTGTAATTTGTGATTGAAAATTAGGGAAAACTATATTTTGCATCTGAAAAATCTAAATCCAGCTCTAGTGAATTGGTTTACTAGGTTAAATAACTAAGTAGAGTGATACTACGGGTCAGTAACATGCGTGTTTAACTCGTGGGTTTGTTATGAGCTTAGTTTCTGCTCTGAACTAAACGGATCGCAGCCGAGCGGAGCCTCAGGGGACCGAGGCCATAAAAACAAAAGAACCAGGAAGCATCAATTATTGAGTCCTGAGGGAGCGGGCCGAGGGCTTCTGGTCAGAATCATTCCCATAAACTACTACTATGACTACCACACACACAACAAATAACAAAACATGCAGCCAGTTCAAGTTATTTTCTACAAATGAATACAGTAAAAACACAGAAAGAACTAAACAAACTAATCAATACACAGTTACTGTATATGTCATCATTCTGTATCACTGCAGTTTCATTTACTGTTTCCTGCAGGAAAGTCCAGTGTGACTGGATCACTGAGCAGCTGTTTTAATCCCGTCTTAACTGCTCTTAAAGCTGCTTAAAGTTCACACTGGTGACAAGGAAATGCATTTAAGTGTGTGTGTGTGTGTGTGTGTGTGTGTGTGTGTGTGTGTGTGTGTGTGTGTGTGTGTGTGTGTGTGTGTGTGTGTGTGTGTGTGTGTGTGTGTGTGTGTGTGTGTGTGTGTGTGTGTGTGTGTGTGTGTGTGTGTGTGTTGATGTATCACTAACACATCTGCTGCAGCTGCCAGAGGACAGGGAGTCATCGGTCAGTGTGACAGAGTCGTGGTGTCACTCTGGTCACCAGAGTCGAAGTTCGACGACGTTTTATATAATCTGAGTCCAAATTATTAATTGATTAAATTACTATCAGATTTTTCCGAATATTTGTGTAAAACTATGTCAAAGTATCTGATAAATAATAAAGAGACAAAGTTAAAGTAGAACTGATCCAGAATTAAAACAAACCTATTGAGATCTGAGATAATATTAGTAACTGAAAACACAGAAACTCAGTGAGGTTTTATGTTGAAGTCTCTTAATTTGACATTAATGTAACTTGGTGCTTTAATTAAATATATAATTATATATATTCATTTTATATTTTACACATTAACGACTTCTTCATCTTTAAGCTTTGTGTTTAAATTGAGATATAAAGTTACATAACACAGCGATGGAGGATTTCAGCCTCTTCCTGTCATCTACTACTTATCCATTTTTTAAAAACCTCTTATCTGAGACAGAGTCATGTGAGCGCTGTGGGATTTCCCAGCATGCACTGGGGCTGGTTCACCCCGGTCAGTCGTAGTGGAAAAAATAAATACATAAAAAGCACATGGTTCAGTTCTCCAAGTGTCCGATAATGAGCTGCACTGTTGCCATGACGGTGCATGTGAACCAATCACAACACAGATGAATAATAATGCTTTTAGTTGTTAAATATTTGCTTCTTATATGTGACGACTTGATGCCTTTCTTTTTCACTAGTAGCAGTCACATCACAGACAAAACAAATGATCAATTAATTAAAGAAATTATTCACAGATATAAGAAGTGTGAGCTGTTGACCTATGCTGCGTTTATGTCCCACAGAAAAATGGGATAATACAACTCCCATGATGGTTTAAAACTCATCCAAGCGTCTTAAATAATAAGGTACATTTCATTTGTGCTGTGATTGATCAATTAATAAGATATTTAGCCAATGAAATACTAATAATGAAAGGACACGTGGCACATTAGCATAATAATCAAACACAAACTAATTAAACATTAAAATGTACGTTTCCTATCAGTTTATCCAGATTAAATAGTTGATTATCGTCTGTTTTATTGATCATATCAGACAACAGGTGGATTATGGATTGAATCACCCACCGATGAAGAGGATGGGGAAGGTGATGAAGAGCAGGAAGACGTGGGGCACCAGGTTGAGCGCGTCCACGAAGCAGCCATTGTTCAGCACGCCCTTGTGGACGCTGTAGGCATGGGTACCGGCTTCGTTGCCGCAGAACGACAAGGCCATGCCCCCGGACCACCGCTCAGCACGAGCCCCCACTCAGTCTGAGGAACAAACACATGAATGAAAAAATGTATTTCTTACTCTTTTGTCACACTTGAATGTTCTAATGTTTTGATATTAGACAAAGATGACCCAAGTAAATATAAAATGCAGCTTTTAAATGATGATTTCATCTATTAAGGGAAAAAATCTACTCAAACCTACCTGGCCCTGTGTGGAAAAGTAATTGCCCCCCTTGTTAAATCATGAACCAACTGTGATAAACCACTTTTTTTTTTGGAAAGCTGAGTTCAATTTCTCTCGCAACTAACTATTATTTTCATTATCGATTAATGTGTCCATTATTTAAACGATTAATCGATTAGTCGTCAATAAAATGATAAAAGATTTTGAAAAATGTCAATCAGTGTTTCTCAAACCACAAGATGACGTCCTCAAATGTCTTGTTTTGTCAAGAAACCAAAGAGAGACTCAGTTTATTGTCATAAAGGAACAAAGAAACCAAAAATATTCACATTTAAGAAGCTGGAGTCAGAGAATTTGGACCAAAACTGATTATTCAATTATCAAAATGGTGGATGATTAATTTAATAATTGATTATTGTGCAATTAATCGATTAATTGTTACAGCTCTAAACAAAATCATTGACATCTATCAGTCTGGAAAGTGTTAGAAAGCCATTTCTAAAGCTTTGGGACTCCAGCGAACCATGGTAAATATAACTGTATATATCTGTGCTGTGTTTTATTTGATGGACAGTTTTGTTTGTGTTGGTGGTCTGGGTCACTGACAGCTCTTTGACCTTTGGAGTCTGGGTCCGACATGTTTGCGGTCTGTCACACACACTTCCACAGTGTGAAGCACGGCAGCTATTTGAGGGCCTTCGTCCAGCAACATACCTGTCAGCTTATGGTGCTTTAATATTAAATGAATGAAGAACTCCTGGGGGTTGATGTGTCATTACAAGTCATCAGGATGCCACGACTTAAGTGTCGGGGTCTCAGGTTGTCGTTTCGTCGTTGCTGTTGTTTTTTTAATCATTATTTAACCGTTAAGAGCTCAAAGTTGACATTAGCTGCTTCACAGGCCTGAATCCAAGACCTCCTGATTATAGCTCACCTCATAAAATATTGATCCACGCTGCTGCCAGGCCAATGACTCACCAGTCTACAGCAGAACAGGCATCTGTCTGAAGGGCGTTGAAGGTGTCGTTTTATGATTTAACAAACTCTGAACTTGTATTAAGAGTCAAACTCTGAGATCTCTGTCCGTCCAGTCGACTCCAGACTTGGGAAGTTCAGAGTCGACTGTGAAGGTTTTTTTTGGATCAGTGGTGTCCAGGAAAATCAAAGGAAGTTCCTCCATGATGGAAACCACTGTGGACAAGGATGAACCTGAGGACTTTGATCCTGTACGTGACAGCAGAGACTGTTCAGATACAGGTGTTTCATTACAGACCGTCCAACACGTGAAATTTATTCATCAAAACTCAGACTTTAGGACCTTTAGGAGCTGGAGGACCAAGAGATACAGGAAGCTCAACAAAACGCCCAGTAGAAAGTGTTGATGGTTCAATAAAAGAGTCTCTGATGGAGGATCTCAGCATCGAGCTCCAGAATGAACACGCAAGTAGATGGAGACTGAGTGAGCAGCTACACCAACAGGAGGAAATCCATCGGCAGCAGCTCAAAAAACATGTGGAACAAGGCCGAGAACCAAGAAAGAGAGGAGATGATCCAGGGGCTGAAGACTGAGAGGGACTTCACGTCCTCCATCAGGAACTGGAGAGTCTCAAAGCAAAAGTGGAGGAACTGACCTCAAACTTGAACCTTCAGCTTGTCAATAAACTGAAGGAGCAGCGAAAGGAGCAAGAGGAGGATGAGGAGGAGATGTTCACACTTGCTGAGGCCTAAAAACTGGATCTAGAGCCTAAAGTCTCAGAGAAGAAGACGTTCATTCTCTGAAAAAAGATATGTTACTTCCATGGTTTGAGACAGGAGGAGAAGGCGTCCACAACCAGATGAGACCCAACAGAGTCTGTACCTCCATGATGTAATTACATGCACTAGTACCATACATAAATATTGTCTTGTCTTCATTCATGTTTTTTCCAGAGTCAGCATCATCAGCTTTTAAGAAAACCGTCATTGACCTTTGAAATTAAAAGTTCTCATAGACGTAACTGATTATTTACGTCATAAAACATCCAGTTACGTAGGATTACATCATTTGTTATAGGCTAACATTATGGCTCCACCCCAAAAAATATGGCAGCCATCTTTGTTTGGCCAAAGCTCAATTATGCACCTTTGTAATTTGATGCCATCTAATTGATAAATAATAATAATAACTACTTTGTCATACCAAGCAAACGGGCAGATGGTGAAAAAATGTATCGTTCCTATTTAAGTTCTGATCCAACATGAAAGCATGGAGCTGTAAATGCCAGAAGTGAAACTTTCCCATGTGACTGACCATTAAAAAGTGAGTGATTTACAGAGTCTGTCCATACAGCATGAGCCCTGATTAAATACTAACATCGTTCTGGAAACTATAAAACAGAAACTTGGCTCCAAACATAAGCAGACTTCAGTCTGGACGGTTCAGACCATAAATATCATGTTAAAATGTGATAATGTTGGTGAATTAACCTCCAGAGTTCACTACAAACACCACCTGCATTCAACTACCACACTGTTAACAGCAGCAAATGTTTCCAAAAATACTAAAAATGGCTCCTATAAAAGTTAATTTACACATCTGTGAAGTCAAACAGAGTCATTGAGTGAAGTTAGTTGAATGAGTTAAGGCTAATATTAACACAACACAGTGTCTTACCTCGGAGTAAAGTAATAATCCTCAGTGACACCGTTTCATTCCTGATGCCTGAGATTAAAAAAAAAAAAAAAAGCAAAGAGAAAAAAAAGAAAAAGTAAGAAAAACAAACAGAGGGGATGAAAAAGAGGAAAAGAAACAATTTACTGTGAGAGTTGGAGAGAAAAAAGTTGATTATTTTTAGCCCCGTTAAGAGCATCAGCTGCTCCGCATACTGCTGCGTGTCTCTGCCAGCGGCGTCAAGCTGCACACAGCGCGGTTTAACACTTCCGGTGGTAGACTTACAAAATAAAAGTCCTCTTTCACCAAGAGATTGAGAAGAGAGCGAATCCAACTAATTTTATTTACTCACAGCTTAATAATGACAAAGATGACAAGATATTTAAATGTCTCAAAGAATATAAAAACTTTACAAATATCACAAATCAAAGCTAAAATAACTCATCAAGCCAGTTGTGTCCCTCACTTAATAGGAATAACAACAACAGATGTATTGTGGACATTAGAATATATTTTGAGCCTCTTTGAAATATATAAATATAAATCAAGCAGTCCTAAAACACTTCCCTTTTTGTGTTATATTTCTTAATTAATCAAATCACCAAAAAAAATTGCATAATTGGACCCTGAGCTTCATTATATTTGACTATTGGTAATGTAGCCTTGACTGTTAATGAACTGTGTATGGATGGAAGATAAAGTTATGTTAAGTTAATAAGTTTGTATAATAATTCAATTCTTCTCTATTACATTACTACATTACACATTTCTATTTTATCAATTTTATCAAAGAAATGTATTTTCTTCTGGTGACAGAAACTTATTTTGAAGGTAGAAACGTCGTAACTTCCGGTGTGAGTTTACGTAACTTCGGCGAACTTGACTCAACTTTCCCTCCTATCAGATTTCCTAACATGAACCAGTTTAGCGGTGAGAGGGGGGTTTATTATGGGCTGCTTCTTCAACAGCCAACTGACATGTCACCTACACACACTTTACAAACTTTAAACTTCAAACACCGTCACAGCTTTGACATAAAAACGGGTAACTAATCCAAGTTTAATAACATTTTATTACTAAAAAAAAATAAATAAATAACAGTGTCCAATCATATGTGCTGGTGTTGTCGATTTCTATCATTCATCTTTTAATTAATTATGAAATAAATTAAATGAAAGCATAAAATTCAATCCTACATCTGTACGATTTTGGATATTTTACAAAATATCACTGAGAGCTATTATATATATTTGTTTAAATCCCACAACATTGCCAAGAGAATATCCACATGTCCCAACAAAATAAAATACAAAATAAACTGTAATATTATTGACACTCTCAGACTCTGATTTGCTCTGGGTTCATGCACAGCAGTTCGCAGTGAAATGATCCATAATCTGAACCCAGTCTGAATGAATCGCTGCAGGATTCAGTGGTGAAATCGCGTGGCTTGGCATTAAAAGGCGTCGGACAGAGGAGACCTCCGACACGGTCACCAGAGCCCACTGAGGCGGACACTAGTGTCCTCTCACTGTCCACTCTGTGTAGTCTATATAAAGATGCACAGTCCAGAGGAACGAGGTGAAATCCCTGCACTGTGTAATCAGAGAGAATCGATACATACTGTAAAAAACCAAAGCAGCTGAACAAAACTCAATTGAGAAATTAATCGATTTAAAGTTTATACGCGTATACTCCAATATGAAAACTGTTAAACGTGACTTTATGTTTTATTATAAACCAATCAGATGCACTGTTGTGTTCGTCGTGAATAGAAATGCTGTAGGAAGATGCAGCTTCATAAAACTTTGGATGTTTTCAACTGTCCCGTCTGGATTTCCTGCAGCCTCCTCACAGCACGATTCACCTTCATCCACCATGGAGCCCCGCGTGAATCAAACTCATATTCATGCATAGAATTGGAAACTTAATAGATTATGGGAATACCGAAATAAAGATTAATCTCCACTTAATCCAGACATTATATTAAGATATATACTGAAGCTATTGGTTTTAACACAGAGTCGGTGGTGATTTAAATGGTCAGATTTCTGAATGAAGTCCGGTGCGCGTCTTTTTTCACGTTAAGAAGACACCTACGCATCTATCTTGCAGCAGCAGCAGCAGCAGCAGCAGCACACTGATGATGATGCTGCTGTCGTCTGGTTGTGAATATGAATATGAATGTGAATGACACTGAGGGATGAAATGGGAAAGCCTGATACTCACCCCTACCCCGGCCTCTGACGCAGGTCTGTCGGTCACAGCGTCCCCTCGGCTTGGACTCTCACTCCGCCGTGCGCGTCTCACAATTATTGCGGCTTAAGGTTTATACCCAAAGGCACGGGGGGCAGGAAGGAAATGCCTATCATATAACTGTAGTGTAGTGTCCTCAGATACGGTATTATGGCGCTCAAGGCAGCGCAGCACGACACACACACGTATACACACATCACACACTCGCAGATGGCAGCGTTTCCAGATGATATTATTCCCCTTAATGCACAATAAATGGCAAGAAACAACACAGAGGGGGGAAATGTAGGTCAAAATAAAGCCAACCGAGCAGCACCACAGAGCTGAATGGGATTTTTCTTTCTTTCTTTCTTTGCAACAATGAATGCACTAGTAGTGCAGGTGCAGCCCCTGGTTCATGTTATCTGAACTGAGCAACAGCAATATCCAGGCTTAAATATGGAAACCCCTTGAGAAAATATAAATATTACATTTAGTATTAGGGATCCTTGCAATTTAGTGTAAAATCAGACCCAAGCAGCTCAGGACCCACTGTGAGTTAATAAGGAGTTATCACAAGCTGTTAACCCCGTGTTAATGATATGTAAACAAGTATCCAGGCCCAACAATTCAACGAGCAAAACACAAAATGCAGACTGTTTATCAAAACTCTGACGCTCCATTAGACTTATTTTAAACTGTAAATAATAATAATAAATTTACAAGAAACTAAAATGAACACTATCACCTCAAAAACTAACATAAATTGAGTTTAAGGAGGAGGGGGAAACATACACGGTGATCCGGCGCCTCCTCTCGGTCAACCGCTACCGTTTGGAACGCAGCTAGCTTAGCCTAGCCTAGCCTAGCTTATCTTAGCTTAGCTTAGCCTCCACCGGGACCGTTGCCGAGCGACATCACGCTAACTGCCGGAGGAAGTAGCCCCCTCGCCGGCCGGGGGAGACCGCGAGCGTAGCCCCCTCTCTCGGATCGACTACTAGCGGCAAGTTCGCTGCTACGGAAGGAGGAAACTAGCACGGCTCCCCCCGCAGCTAGCCCCCTCTCCCCTGAGTAGCCGCTGGGGGGGAGGCCGCTAGCTTCGTTGTCCCGCTTTTTAACGGACTTTTCCGGTGATGAAGGCAACAGTGCCACCTGCCCTCTGATTGGACACCTGCTTTGTGATTGGACTGTCATTGTCCAATCAGATACAAGGGTTAAAACAAGTGTCACTTGTGTGGGAATTTCCAGCGCCAAACTGAATACGTAGTTTCATGCTCTATATTCGCTCACATATGATAATACAATTAAAAATAATAATAATAATAATAATAATAATAATAATAATAATAATAATAATAATAATAATAATAATAATAATAATAATAATAATAATAAAAACATTTCTTCTCTTACTCTTTTTTTTTCTTCTTTTTTTGGAAACCGTGACAAATCAATTCTACATGCTCCATTTTCCCACATGCATAAATTGGGATTTCCCACATTTTCTACAGGTTCACAAAGGCAGATTTACAATGACCTCAAGTGAATCTCTAAATACAACAAACTTTGAGATTTTACAGTAAGCAGCCTTTCACGATAAAATATTGCAAAACATCTTCTTTTTTTACTTAGAAAAATACAATAACAACCACAAACGTACAACTAATGCAATTAAAAGTTTTTATTGTTTCCGAGTATGCTGTGGTATGAGGTCAAATGGAAATTGCAAAAGAAAAAGGCACTTAATGCAGACCCACGTCATCACATCCGACCCCCACAGCTGATTCATCATCTGTGATAAAGAGGTATCAGCCTGTCATGACTGTGTGTGTATGTGTGTTTACATCACGGCCAGGGACAGTGTGAGGAGATTCCCATCAACCAGTGTTTCCCAAGAAAACTGTTAAGGGAAGAGCTTGACCTCAGACCCCAACGCACACACACACACAAAGTGCTGTACCTCGTAGCCCCTTAAATCTCCCCCAGGGTCTGACAAACACTCCCACACCCCCTCCCCTGCAGTGTTTCGACATGCACAGACACACACTCGCATACAGTAGGAAAAAAAAAAAAGAAATCAGACAGATGTTCAACTCTCACCTTTGACCTTTATGTCACCAGAGGAGGAAGCAGCACTTGTGACCCATCGTCACACTGACACCCAGGGAGATGGACGTTAAACTCTACGAGTAAATACAATAAAGAATCAATACTTGATCAATGCTGATGTGATTGACTGGCAAATCCAACCTATATATCACAACCGTGTGTGTGTTGCTTTGTGTGTTTATGTGTGCTGCATCCAACTCATGTTTATTTGTCAGTGTGTGTGTGTGTGTGCTCATGCTCCACACCGTGAGAAAGCTCCCTCCTGAGGGAAGTGTTTGACCGGCTTGCCGCCCCAGAACAGGAAGTGGAGACCGTGCCCCCCCCCCCCCCCCCCCCCCCCCCCCCCTCCTTTCCAGAACTCTCTTAAACACTCATTTGTACTTGCAGCCTTGTGAGGACCTCTGTTGTCATAACGCGTCCTCTGGCCCCGAACTTTGACCTTTGGCATCCGGATGTTGTCCGTAACACCGACCCTCCTCAGCTCAACTTGAACCTGAACCCTGAAATCCAACTATAAACCCTGAAAACGTGTGAGAATCAAAGGACTACAAGCTTTATTGTGTTGATGTATTTAATAGCATAACATCGTTTTACGCTATATTCTACCACAAAAACATGAAACGGAAAAGCTGAAGATGAAACAACAGCCCCAACATTGACGTGAGTGAATATATTTGACCAAAAATGTTGTTAAAAACTTATTTCCAAGCTATCTTTTTATTTTTTATACCTTCTAGCAATGTCCTCATTTATTATTAGGCTATTATAATAAACTTAACCACTTTCTAAAAAAAAAACTAGCGCTTTTTATTGTCAAAAGCATGAAAAACTGAATTTTGAAGGGAAAAAATTGATTCCATAATACTGCGATCATCATTTTCCCCAAATACTCCATATTTCTTGAGTCCTCATTATCCACAAATGTCCTCAACTTTGAAAATACCTATAAAAATGAGTCTAAAACTCATTTACTTCTTATATTTTTACCTTCCAAACATGTTTTAATTTTCCCCAAGCGTCTTCCTGGTCCATACAAGTCATTTACTAGAAATGTCCTCACTTGTAGTTGGTCTAAAATTGGAACTGGTCCCCACAGAGCTGCAAGAGTAGACACACACACACACACACACACACATTGGTCTGTGCTGCCACCTTCTGGGGACTCTGACAATCACCTGCTCCTGCGACATCAAAGCAATAAATCAAACTTTAAACAAAAATAAAAAAAATAAAACGTTAATAAACTCTGAGTAAATTTCACTCATTGTGCTTTGAAGTTTTCATCACATCCTGCACCACCAGCCTGGAGATGACAGAGCATCGCTTTCTTTTTGACACTTGAAGGTTATCACACAGACAGCAGAGATAGCGAGCGGCGGCGGTGGCGGGAAACGCTGATTACACATTCAGAACTTTTCCCTTTTTTTTATTTTTTTATTGGATTGTTCTGCTAGGTGAAGCCTGTTATTCAGCAGCAGCCAGCCGTTAACAGGCCGCTAATGAAAGGATGCCAATCTGAGCGCGACGGGATTCCTGCAGATTAGAGGAAATTAGTTCCATTTTTAATCACTATCACAAACAGATGTGACAGTCAGAGGAAGGGGTTGATGATGAGAGAGAAAGAGAGAGAGGGAGTGTGAGTGGGGAAAAAATAGAAAAAGGAGAGAAAAAAACAAAAGTGTTTGACAGAGTTGATGCTGCTGCAGGTTTACAGCCCAGAAAGATCCTGTCAATTCAAACAAGCTTCAGAGATCCTGCACCTACTCATCACTACTCACCTGTGGAGTCGAGGTTTACACCGGTTTTCACTGACAGTGAACGCATCATAATGAGGTGAAGAGAAAGTGACATTGAAATAATTTAACAAAAAACAAATGTGTGTTGTTTTTTTTTACAGTTATTTCCATGATAATGACGTCTCTCTCTTGTCTCACCGCTGCTTAACTGAATTACACACATAAACGCACCGAGTCACACATCTGATACGCATCAGTCAAAGCTAATTTGGGATGTCGGAATTTATTTGCATCAAAATCGCAATTGTTTTCCCGCTCAGATGTTTATCATACAAATCCTCTGTTTAATTTTGAGCACTGTCTTCGTCTTCTTTCTCTTTCTGTTTTAAATAAACCTGGTCAGGTGATCACACAGAGGGGAAAAAGGAAGTTTAAACCACCTCTCGCTGTAGCTATCACATTTCCATGATGCCAGGTTTTGTGGTTTCAGGCATTAACATAATACATTCAGCACACAATCTATGTCTTAGAGTCAGTCTGGCACCTCTTTGTATTGAATTTTCACTTCATAATCATTATAGATGTGTCATATATTGCACGATATATAACATTATAACTCCCCCATCCCCCAAAACAAAAGCATAAACTTGTTCTTTCTGAATGCATATGTAAATGTGGGAAAATATGTATTCTAAGGTGTGGGGTTTTATTTGTATGAAATGTAGGAATGCATGTAAATGTATAGTTCGAGGCTGTATGTATGGAAGGTGGAAACAATGCTCCTGAAAAGGACAAAATAAATCTATCTATCTATCTATCTATCTATCTATCTATCTATCTATCTATCTATCTATCTATCTATCTATCTATCTATCTATCTATCTATCTATCTATCTATCTATCTATCTATGTCTCGCTTTGTGGAGAGATAAATATATTATAAATCCATTGCATATACACTGTTAAAAAGGCATTACAATACAGTTTACAGGTTAACAATAATGGTGTGTTTCTGAAGCGTTTTCACTCCCTGCACAATCTGCATGAATCCAAACACAAAAAGTCAGTCATGTTGATGCCATAAAGCTGCTACACATTGTCTCTCTGCTACATATGAGGCCTGTATGTGTGAGTGAAGCACATTTTAACCACTAGGGGGCGTCCCCTTGCCATGTATTTGTTACTAAATTGGGGGTTAAAAAAAAAAAGCAGCAGAAAACAGTGTGAAGTTTATCTGCTGTTGTGTTTTCAGATCTCTTTCTCTGATGATCCGTCTCCGTTGAACTGTCACTCACTGTCTCTCAGCGTCTGTGACACTCGCACTGTTTTATTTATTTATAGTATTTACTTATTAATTTGAAGATATGAAATGCATCAATGTAAAATTCCCTTTGTTGAACAGTGCAGGGAACAAACACTGTTATGTTGCTTTGCCTTGGGAACACCTTCCTTATACCTTTCCCTTTGATTTATGGCTTCAGCGTGTTTATCCTGCACAAACTCACCGGGGCAGGTCACAGACAGCAGCGACATCAACATAAACTGCAATATCACGCGTTGAAAGTTATTCATTTGTGCGGGTAACGCTGCTGAGCTGAGCACGCTGCTCGGTGCTCAGCCAGCAGCCTTGGGCAGGAATCCAGACAGGACGTTCAGCGTTGGCGCCGGTTCACGGCATCCAGGTCAGACTTCATCAAGGACGGAGGGGGCGTCAGGGGCAACGACCAGGGAGCTTTGTACTCACATCCCAACTTTAGTCACAGAAAAAAAAGGCTAAATATAAGTGGAAACTCAAATCTTGGAAACTTCCTTTAATCGTGACAGTCTGGTGGCACCCAGCTGTGAGGGAGTCTATATTTAAAATAGATTCAATCAGCCTGATTTTATACAATACAAGTTAACACAATGGAATAAAACTTTATTATCTGCCCCAGATTAACAACATGTAAAACAGCAAAACTATTTGAATTATGATGCTTTTTTTAAGCAACAATAACACAAAAAGAAACTAATATTTAAAATTCCAATCGTGTTAGAAATAAAAGACCTTTTGGAAACATTCATTTTTGCCAGAGGCATTTTTTTTTTTAAACCCAAGAGGGGAGCAATTCAGACGAACAAAACACAGGATGTGGAAGACCAGAAGTGCCACAGATTTCTTGATAAAGCAGGTCATTAATTAATGACTAATGGCACAGAAAGTATAGGCTATAAATACACATTATTACATTTTTTAAGTATTTGATCTTTTAAAGGACATAAAAAAGAGGAATTATAAAAATGGAAACAGCTTGAACATTAAAATAACAACAATTAATAAGTACACCAACAACATTAATGAATTCATAAATAAATGATAATTGAAGAAATTGAAAATGCTAATTGCAGACTGGATTCCTAAATTGAATTATACGGAATATGATTTTCATTCAAGCATGTAAAGGGCTTTTTCTTTTCCCATTTGCATTTCCATCTCTTTTGGCCATTTAGCATCACAGTTTAGCTGCTCCATGACATTTTATTTGGGTCCTGTGCTGAAATGGTGAAGTAACTCATATGGTGGTAGAGGTAAATTCATGCAAAACCGCTAATGCACGTTGCCTTCAGGGACAGTTTTTCAGCAAGCAGACTCTGCATTTAGCTCTAAAACAACTCTGTCTGGTAACGTTGTGTTATTATCTCATAGCGTGGTGAATGTGCAGGTCACAACTTGTCCACCAGAGCGTTTTGGAGTTGTTGGATTGTGTATTTGATGTATTTGATGAGGGAAACCAAGAAATCCCATGAGCCTCTGTAGCGTAGCTCTGAGCAGCTCACGGCTCTGTTCCGCCGTTCTAAAAATAGCTTGCACCGACAATTAAGGGGCCGTGTCCACCAGACGCGTTTTCAGCGCTCTGGGCGTCTATTTTACATTCAAACCCTATTGAGTTGGGCGCTCACAGCTCTCAGCGCCCTCGGCGGTAAAACGCCCTGGGCGCTTGCTTCTTTTTGTCGCGGCGCTCAGAGCGCTTCGAGTTGAAATCTGTTCAACTTTTAGAACAGCGCTGCGCTCGTCAATGTCACTTTTCACCGCACTGACCAATCAGAATCAAGAAGGGGCGGGACATACGTTACCGACAGCAACACAACCGGAGACGTGGCTCGGTTTATATCATGACCCACACTTGTATTGAAGGTAGGCCGACCTCAGGGTCCATGTCAAAAGCTGCTGCTAATGCTGTTGTGTATTTCTGACACTCGTTGTAGTGTTTACATTAAACAAGGCAGGAACACGGAAGTGTCAGAGGACTCGTTTTGTAACCTAGCAACAGCGGCATTCTGACGAGGGAGAGAGAGAGCGCTAAGCGCTGGGAAAGCAGCGCTCAGAGCGCTGTCAGAGCTGAAAGCGCGTCTGGTGGACACGGCCCCTTAAGGTAACGAACCTACTGCTATGACTATAGGGATTATGGCAATGGGCCAATTTGCCAAAATGTTGAACTATCCCTTTAACACTGAAGCACTAATCAGTGCCACAATTTCTGATGTGATTAATTACTTTGATGGAATATGAAACTATAAAATCACATGTTGTGACATCTGTGGATCCCAAGATCTCTGAATGAAACTTGAGTGGTGGAAAAAAAACAAAAACCCAAAGGATTCATTTCATACGTAGCCTACATGCATTATTAAAGCTTCTCTCAAGTCCCTCATTTGTGATAATATATGGAAGTAACCTTGATTCTGAATTGGCTGCTTTTTCCCCCCTTCTTCCCAAGAACCCACAAACACAGTTTTCTTTTTTTATTAATACCAAACATGCTGCACATTTTTCCAGTTTGAAAAACACCTTTGATGGAGCGAACCATCCTTCATTGTTCGCTTCAGCAGAGACGAGGATCTCGTGCTGTTCGCTGCCTCGGTGTGAATTGGTTCCATTGAGATGCTAATAGTCCAACAGGGAAGATGCTGTGTCGCATGACTTTCTTCACCTGTGGTTGTTTGTCCTGGATGCTGGGAGGTCTTTTCTTTGAGCTGTGAGCTTCCTATCACCTCCTGCACAAGCTCTCAGTTCCTTTGGATTCATGTATACAACAAATAACACTCTTTATAAAGTTTTCAATGTAAATCCAGGGCTTTGGGGCTGCTTTTTGTGATCTTCACCTGTGGATGAAATTCACTCTTCTCGTCTTTTTTTTTCTCCCCAGAAGTTCAGTTTCCATTACATCCGCTCAAACTTCATCCACTCGTGAAGGATGCAGCTAAAGGCTCATGAAGAATTCAGCACATTAATTTAGAAATATCATTCAGACTCCACTTCACAAAGTCAAAGATGAACTTTAAAGCTCCACAATCCTGTGTGTAGATTTAGAACTTTTATTTTCTTGGAAAGCTTACCGTACTTTTCGGACTATAAGCCGCTACTTTTTCCGCCCGCCCCGGTGTCCCAGCTCTCGTCTCTGCTGCACCGCGACACAAACGCGTTCCTTAAAACCGCAATCTTTTGTTTATGACGGTTAAGACTAAACACACACGTCGTAACATTGTATATGCTACGTAACCGTATCCACAGCTCCATTTATTGATTTTTCGCCGGCTTCGTTGTCAACAAATGCACATGAGTGAGAGGAGCTTAAAGCAGAAGTGAGTGATATATTTGTGTTAATATAAGTCTTAAATAGTTATATCTTCCGACAGCAATCACTTACATAGAGTGTTTGGACTGAAACACGGGTCTGTCAGTCACTCTGCTCTGCTCTGAGCCGAAGAGAAAACATTTATCGTATCCTACAGTTTTTATCCAATGAGGAGAGAGAACGGCATGCAGGGCTGTGTGTGCAGCCAAGGAACGCCGTGAATGTGGTGACGTAGCGACGAGGACTGTTATGGTGCGTTCAAGGAAACTCGTATTTTTCCGACCGTGAAGTGGTACCAGATCGATCTGGTACGAGTTCACAGGTCAGAAGTTACGAGTGGCCGTTATAGTGACTTTCACCGGTAAAACAGGTCGGAAAAACACGAGTAGGTTGCCTGGAACGCTACAAAGTCATAAGTTGTGACTTGAAGCTGTAATTTACGATTTCAAAAGCCTGCCTGGAACGCAGCATTAGCGAAAACGACCGGATCACTCACTTCTGCTTTAACCAAAACAGCGGAAAAGCGAGCGGACTTGCACAGTTCCCTACTGTCTTTCTGTGTAAATATCTCATGTTACAACATGAAAACCTGCAGCTTATATTCAAGTGCGACCTATATATATATTTTCTTTTCAAATTTAGCTGGTGCGGCTTACACTCAGGTGCGCTCTATAGTCCGGAAAGTACGGTAACTAGTAATTGTTATGTGTATAATTTTTTTTTTAAAGGGCTAATTTCAACAGGGGTTTTTTTTTGGTTACAAAGCAGCTCTAGGTTCTATATTAATACTGTGAAAGTATCAAAGCCTCAGTCCACAGAGAAATGCACACAGCCTGTATTCAGAAACTGAGCCTTAAAACCAGTCGTCAGGACTTCCTGTCACTTTGTGATGTCACAACTAAGCCCCGCCCCCTCACCACCTGGACCCAAACATCCATCCAACACTTTGCAGGATTTGGTTTCCCTGAGTCTTTTATTCTGAAATCTGCTCTCAGTCAGCCAATCAGAAGAGAGCCTCCTCTTCTCTCATTGGCTGACACCGACCAGTTATTATTACTAGAGCTCCAGAGAGGGGATGGGAATACTACACTACTAATCTATCTTCTTATGGATCAAACCTTCAAAATAAAAGTGTAAAATATGAGCATAGGCGGGAAAAAAATCACTAGACAATTTCAGTGTCTCCTATTGATCTCAATCAGTCTGAGAGTCACAGGGAGAAATCAAACAACTTTTCAGTCAAGAAGCTATTTTTAAACCACTGACCCAGCCAACATAACACACAACACTGGACAGAGCTGTTAGGTCAGGTTCAGTATCTGCACATCTGGCTGTAACGTGTGTTTGGATGTCCAGTCGTCGGTCCAACATCTGGATATTTGGCCATGACAGTGATTCTGGATGTAGAGGAAATATGAACATGAGGACATCCAGACACACGGAGGATGTGAAGTCTCTCTCCACAGACACACTGACTGTACAGCAGAACAGCTGGTAGACAGATGATGTGCGACCACATCCTGAGCGGCGGTGAGTCACAGCGGTGCAACACTTTGAGGTTTAATTAGCAGGTAATGTCGAGAGTTATTGAAATAACCACAGGTTGTGTAAGTGACGGGGAATAAAAGGTCGCAGTTTAGAGGTAACAGGATAAAATATACCAGCCGCAGTCACCTCTTTTCCGGCTGGATGTCACTCTCTTTGCATTAAAAAATGTGCACATTCATTTAAAAAATACTCTCAGCTCAGGGAAAACACCAGCAGTCAGCAGCTTCCGTCCACCCACATCAATTTCAACTCGAACACCGACGGCGGCGGCAGCGGCGGGGTCCACACAGCCCTGCGCCGGCTCTCCAAAGTCCTTTATTAAATAAATTGCCCATTATTTTAATGCCGCAGTCAAATCTCTGTCTTTTGCCGGATCAAAAGACGCCGCATTGCCCTTTATCTGCATAAATTATTCAGCACATCCCCCTGACAGGTGGAGCAGAGGGACAACAAATACCTACATACCTGTCATCCATCTTGTTAAATATGAACAAAATCGGCCTTTGTTTACGGGCGGCGTAGGACCTTGGGCCAGACTTGTGGGGATGTGCAGCTTCCTCCGGCAGAATACTAAACTGAGATCTTTCTCTTTTTTTTTTATTGTGGGAGGTGTGTATATGTGTGTGTATGTGTGTGTGTGTGTGTGTGTATGAACGTGGACACACAGGTGGTGGATTAGCATGGAAACAACGCTGGCAACATCCACCCCAAAAAACAATCCCCACAGAGCAAATCATGGAGGAACATCAGCAGCTACATGCACTGTAGATACAGTACACGGCCTAACAAAGGCTGTATACAGGTCATCAGCCCCAGTGTGTGCACATTTACACACACACACAGACACTTACACACACAAAGACACACACTCTCTCTTGCTGGCAGTAATCAGAGTGCAGTGTGTTTTTCTCAGCGGTGTAATTCATCAAAGTGACGGCTGCCAATGAGTCTCAGTCAGCCAGACAGCCACAGCTAATCAATCATCAATCTACCTGCGCTTTGTCTCGCAGCCTTTTCTGCACTCGCCATATTTCGAGAACACACACACACACACACACACACACACACACACACACACACATACACACACACACACACATGCACGGGGGTTCAAACGCTCTTCTCGCATGGCCTCGTCTCGTAGCAGAGTCCAGGTCAGGTCAGTGTGTGTAGAACAAGGTGCTAACACGGACCCGGGGTTAGCGGTTCAATTTCCCGATTAGAAGTCAGTGTTTAGTCATAACAGTGGTGGTGTAGTCTAATTTTTTGTAGTGGGTAAACTGCTTTTTAGGTGGGTAAAGCCTTGTATCACATAGGCCAGTGGTTCTCAATCTATTTTATATCAAGGGAGCCAAAATTGACACAAATTAGACCACGGACCCTCATTGGACAAAATTTTGAAGCAAACACCAGAAATACACAAACAATCTACGTTTAAATTAGGCGTAGATTTTTGAAAGATTATAGAGACATTTCTGGAAAAAAAGTGGTACAATTTCTCCCAAAAAGTTGAAACATTTCTAGAAAAAAGTGGTAAAAATGCTCACAAAAAGGAGGGGGGCAAACAAGAATACAAAAATGGGTAACATTTCTTTAAAAAAAAGAAGTAAAAAGTAGAAGAGAAAAATTGAGAAGAAACTGGTAAAATTTCTCAAAAACATTCTAGGAAAAGTGGTAAAATTTCAGAAAAAAAAGAAAAGAAAAAAAATTAAAACAATAATTAAAAAAGTGAAAAAATTCTAGGAAAAAGTGGTAAAATTTCAAGAAAAAGTTGGGAACCCCCTTGAACCCTGTCAGCCCTCCCACTTTGAGAACCACTGACATTTACTTTAGTTAGATAGTTTTGTTGTACTGGGTATACTGAAATATTTATGCATTTTCAGTGGCTATACTGAGTAAACCTGAGCATCACTTGACTACACCACTGAGTCATAAATACGACATGTGTCTTTTACATGTCAAAAGATCCATTGCAATGTTTTGGAAGAAGATCAGCAGACCAAGTGAAACAGATGCTGACAACCTTTCCTTTGGAGAGAGTGACATACCGGTACATACGAAAAGGAAGGGAAGGCATATTTGAAGAGATATGGAAACTGTTTAATGTGTTTGTTAATGGTATCGATTTAGCAAATGACAATGAAGAGGAATAAGTAGTCATGTAAACCTTATAACAGGTTAATGAGTCCAATTACTCACAATTGTATTAAGCCCTTAAATTATGCATCAAATGTTTTATGGCTGAGAAGTACAGGTGCCTTTATTAATGGAGCACAGATCTACATATTTGATATAACTATATGCATATAAATACAAGTGTGTGTGTATGTAAGAAAATGTTAATAAATATATTGTTAAAAAAGAAAAAAGAAGTCTAGTTTAGCATGTTTACTGAGGGTTAAGAGGTGGGAGGTGCTGCGATGTACATGAACCTGATCTGAGAGTGTTTTGTGTGAACGCTGAGAACAGTGGGGGGAGGGGTGAACAGCTGGAGTGTTGCTATTTAAAAATACTTCCACCGACACCTCTAAAAACATCTCATCACACCTCAGCTTGTGTGTTTCACCTGTGAACACACACACACACACACACACACACACACACACACACACACACACACACACACACACACACACACACACACACACACACACACACACACACACACACACACACACACAAATGTAGGAAACACATTTTCGACTCGCCACTCGACACATTCACAGCAACTCCTGCTCATCAGATTCTCATTTACACATTGAATGACAACAATAGAGTCAATGAAGTGGATAAAAACTGCCAACTTTCTTCTTTAACTTACTTTATTGTGTCTTTTCACATGTGTTTTTTTTTTTTGGCAAATGATGTAGACTTAGATTCAAAAGAGAGATTGTGTCATTGTAATTCAATTCAATTCAATTCAGTTCAATTCAATTCAATTCAATTCAGTTCAATTCAATTCAATTCAATTCAATTCAATTCAGTTTTATTTGTCTGGCACCAATTCATAATGTGCATTACTATCTCAAGACACATTACAGGATAAAGACAAGGTCAAAAAAAGCAAAGAAAAAACCCCACACACAATTACACTGAATAAACAGAAATCTACTGGATGTTTTTCAAAAACGTCCTTCACTGCCACTGTTTGGTTTACATCCTTTATTTTGACTTTTTTAAACAGTCAATTTGTTTAAACTTGAAGATCATTGAGAGTGATGGTGAATAGTACTCCTAGTTGATTTAAGGACATCAAATTAAAACAAATAAGAGGTTTATATTATAGGTTTATTTAAGCCATATGTTGTACTGTATAAAATCAGTTTGATGGCTTTTCTGGACATTTCTACAGATGGTCTTGATCTTCCAGAGGACATAACCCAACAACTTCTTTGATCTTCTGCATCTTCATCTATCGGTAAAAATTTCAATGCAAAGTTTTTTGACCTGTTCAACTGGGAAGTTCATGATCGTATAGTGACCATAAGAATGAGATCACTGATGCAAGCTGCTCTTACACTGCAAAAACTCAAAATCTTTCCAAGAATATTTGTCTTAGTTCTTGTCAAAATGTCTCATTTCTACTAGTCAAAACTAATCTCTTTCCACTTAAAATAAGACTCATCACGTAAAAATTTACTTGTTTTTAGATAATTTTCATTCATTTTAAACAAAGTTTCACTTGAAATAAGTAGAAAAATCTGCCAGTGAAAGCAGGTTTTTTGTGCTTGTAATAAGAAAGAAAAACTTGCTCCATTATCAGATTTTTCTACTTATTTCAAGTGAAAATTAGCTTGAAAGAAGTAAAAAGTGTCTAAAAACAAGCTACTTTTTAATGTGATGAGTCTTATTTTAAGTATAATGAGATTTGTTTTGACTAGAAATAAGACAATTATTCTTGGTAAGGTTTTGAGTTTTTGCAGTGTATGGGTTTTTCCTCTGAAGGGTCGCAGGGATTCGGCCTTGGAGATAAGGAGTTCAAGGAACTAGTTGAGGTGGTTAATTCACACATCCTGAGCCCAGGTTTTTTTCTTTTTTTTGGAAATGTCCAACTGGGAAGAGACAAATCAGACCCAGGACTCACTTGATGGATTATTTTATCCCATCTGGTCCGTGAATTTCTTGGGAAGATGGCAGGAAGTGTTAGCGGAGGAGAAGAGACAGACATCTGGAACCTCTGGCCTCGGCCTTCTGCCATCATGACCTAACCCTGGATAAGTGGAAAGTAATGGATGAATGGATAGATGGATGGATGAACTCTTCAGAAGGACTTAATCCATAAAACCACCCACTATAACCAACTGTCACGTCTGTTATATCCAATAATACACAACACCAGTCCTGTTATCCTCTCAGTCACTCCCATCAATACCCGCCTGCATTATGTTACAGGGTGAATCAGTAACAGTTCTTTCTCTCAACAGTTGGCAGCGCTCTATGAATAAATTGAGTGGCAGAGGGCATTTAAAGAGCGGGGCAATTAATCTTTCCCGGCACATTGGCCTTGTTGTTAACAAGTCCCGTATTGATGGAGGTAAGATATTCTATTTGTTCCTTAATGGACTTGAGGAATCGCTCAATTTGTTTCTTCCATAATTGCAGAGAAGATGAACCCGGGTCTGTATGATTCCCCCTCGATCAATACTCATTTTCCAATCTTGTATCCTGTTCTCAGACGGGGACATAAATTGGTGCGTCAGCGGATTTACTTTCGTCGGGGCTTTAACTAATCTTTGTGTCTGTCGCGCATGCATCCAGCTGTCTCGGTTATTTATGATTATGAATAGGTAAGTAATCAAATAAAACACTTTTATATCAGTTAAAGGTGAAAACAAGACTCTTGTCTTGTGCGTTTGAAGGTTTTTCTTCCATCAGTGGCTGGTATGCTGGATCATTGCCTTCCCCTTTTCTTTCCATGAAACACAAAACGGCGTTATTCTGTCTCTTCAAAGGCGTCATTACAGAGACGATGAGAGAAAAGGTTTTTTATCCAGAGAGAGAAATGAAGTGTGAGGAGTGGGTGTACTGCAGAAAAACAGCTTCATTACACCGGCAAGGAGTGAATGGGGTTTTTAAATAACATCCTGAATGCACTGTTTCACTGTACTGTGCTGCTTTCACATGCTATTCAATTTACATCCCACTCCGCCTGATCTTATACCTGTTTCATTTTCTCTTCCTGTATGACACACAAAGGTTCGAGCCGTGCACTCTGCATTGGTCTTATGATATATGGGGGCAATATTTTAGCCTTGCATATATTTCTCTTTTCATTATTTTTTTTTTGCACACTCCTTTTGCAGTGAAACCCACATTTACAGGATGTTAGCACACCTAAAGGAAATTCATTAGTCTGGCTTTCAATGGAGAGTGGTACACCGTGTCCACCCTAATGCAGGTTGATTCTGAAATGCATCTTTTTCCCCCCTCCAAAATGCGTGGATGGAGGGAACCGAGGCTTTCCAAAGCAGAAGCGAATGGTTTTTTAGATGCTTCATGGTCACCTTCGAGTCGCTCTCTGATACTGATACTCCTTTTATGACACGTGTTTATGACTTATGTTTCCTTTGAGAGACGACTGCACAGGTATGAAATTTAATCGAGGGGGTCAATGCAGCAGCCTGGGAATTACAGAGCGAGCGAGGCTGTCGGGCAACATTTACGACCTTCAATCAAATCTTTATTTTCTACCAGTGTGGTCGTCTCAACAACAGAAACAGAAGCGTGACAGAGAGAGAGAGAGAAAAAAAAAAGTGCCGACCCGTGACCTGTGTTGTTGACAGAGATTACAAATCAAAGCTTTTGTCTTGCTTGGAGAGTATTTCTTCAGCGGTCTATATGATGAAGGGGGAACTGTCAAAAAGCAGCCCAGAGCTCATCTGTACGAGCAGCTTCCTGTGACCCGTCACCGTGGTTACTTTATTGATAGGTGACCTCCAGCAGACGTAGTGATTACAACAGCGGCGACGGAGGAGGTCGAGTGACGGAGCACCGAGAGCAACAAAGTCCTTGTTAGGAGACAATTGAGATGGATGGATGGATGGACTCTTTAATCCATAGAGAACCATTGACCTTAATGTGTTTATTACTGTTACCGTCACAATGAAGGTTCTCTAACACAAATGTTGACAATCTTTTCCCGATAAAACCCCAACCAAACCAAACCAAACCAAACCAAACCAAACCAAACCATACAAGTCCAAATTCAAGGGCTGCATCTTTTGGAGGACAGGATCTATGAAGGAAACCAAACTGAACCAAAATGAGATATTCTGGATTCCCGATGTTTCATATACAAAGTCCTCCCCGTTCTCCTCTTGCTTCAACACTTTTCTAAACAATTAATCTTGGGATAGGTTGAACCTTTAAAGGGACAACGAGGAGTTTTGGAAAAGCAAAGCGTTTTCACACTACATTTATGAGCCTCCGCGCGCACCATGAAATTCTTTGACCGGCGCAAGACAGACTCATGTTTTCATTCATCAAGAATTAAAGTCAGAGGTTCGAAGACGATCACATACCGTCGTAGTTCCCACCATAAACGGCGATTTGGCAGCGTTATTCTCATGACTCGCCGCAAAACCGAAAGTAAAGAAACGCTGGTTGGCTCGACCAGCGTTTCCGCCGCCACTGATAATAACAAAATAACGATAGAGACAAAACGATATATTTATCGAAAATGGGCCCATTAACAAGTGTGGGTAACGTAGATTCATCCACATTAATGTGAGACTTTTTTTTATAACCAAATAGAAACTCCTTGTTGTCCCTTTAAGGTAATGACAGTCCCACATCTTGCATTTTGAGACAATGTCCAATGTTTTGATTGGTTCTAGGTTTGTTCGCTTTGTTTTTAATTGGCTCTAGTTTTCGTTGTTGTAAAATGTCAGTCTAATGGTTGTGAGGAAAGACAGAAGGCTTTTATTATGGAGGTGCTTGAGTGACATCATCACGTCAATCAATCAGCACATACAGTTGAAGGAAATCTTTAACGACGGAGGCTACGATGAAGTGAAATAGATGCTAAAGCTACATCAAAGAGTGGGAAGCTAGTGCCTTCATTGTTTATTTTTGGATCTGGTCTCCCTGCAGAAGGATCAACCCAATGGGGTTGGGATGGGTAAACAAACCGTAAAGCTGCTGCGTCCCTGGCTGCAAGCCGGACAAACGTCGGGAGTCTGATAAACTGCTTTCCTTTAATCGCTTCCTGGTTGATACAGATTTAAGGAAGACATGGGTTGTTAACGTCCGAAGGGACATCGGGCCGTATTTCAAAGTAAAACAACATTTGGGTTAAACTGATTTGAATTAAGTTAGCCAGCATTAGCTGCAACTGCTAACGCTAACGGTAACGTTACGTGACGGCGTTGAATCTTCCCACCCCGAGTGCAAAGAGCAAAGATGGCGACACTGTGAATATTTATTTAAACCTTTATTTTAACTCGTTGGTCACTGAGGTTTCCCTCATTTACAGGGACGACGAGTTTACAAGCAGCAGCAGAACATAAATACAATTACATTGAATAACAGTTGCACGATGATTTACAAAGGTCAGACACCAAACGTTTAAAATCAGCAAGAGTGTCTAATTGGATCCAAAGCGGACGCATTCCTCCACAATCTGGTCTTCAAACGATGCAGATTTCAAAAGGATGTGGCCTTTGAATCATAATCGTCCAACAATGACCTTGTATTTACTACTGTTGCCATGACGTTGAAGGTATGATCTGTTTCTGGTAGACTTTTCGGTGCAGGAACTCCCAGTACCACAACCTGGAGAGGAGACATGGCGGTACTTGAACATCTTCACCTTCATCTTCTATCACCTTTAACACAGTGTTCAGAGTCATTATGCACAGTTTTAATGAGAGACATTGAACGAAACATGTCTGTATGAGTCGTGTTTTGACCCTGATGAAGGTCTACCTACATGCTGATATTGTTTTTATTCATATAGCCAGAATAGTGAAAGACATTTACACTGTTTAAACTCTGTTAAAGCAGTCTGCCTGGAGTTATTCCACTTCCTGTCAACATCATCTTTCCTATTAGACATGAATATTTAAAATATTTCTACATCAGCGTCATCGTCGCCTGAGTGTCTTTGACTTTGGACGATATACAGAAAACACTCATCGTCTTCAAACTTTCCTCCTTCATGAACTCCATTTTAGAAATCTTAGCTGTAGCTCTAATGCTGATCGCTCCACACTGTTTTTTTTATTTTTTTTTATTTCTTCTCCTCAGTGTTTTCTAGAAATGACTCGATTTAAATGCAGCGTCGGTCTGGCTCGGCCGTCTGTAATGTAAACAGTTCATTTAGATGATGAGAATTTTTATTGGCTGAGAAACACAGCTAATGTTTATTGCACATTTAAAATGGAGAGTAAACTGGGTTTCGGATTGGCAGCTTTGACAGAGCAGAATATTACATCTGTGTGTGTGTGTGTGTGTGTGTGTGTGTGTGTGTGTGTGTGTGTGTGTGTGTGTGTGTGTGTGTGTGTGTGTGTGTGTGTGTGTGTGTGCAGACAGTTTTGCTCTTCACTGTCCTTCAACAGTTCAACAATCTCATTTACATACTCATAAATCATTCACGTCTGACATCTCTATCACTCACACTCCCACACACACACCTGTCACACACACACACACACACACACACACACACACACACACACACACACACACACACACACACACACACACACACACACACACACACACACACACACACACACACACCTGTGGGCACTGTAATAATGAGGTGTTTGAATACCTCTTTCAGCTTGAATAAAAATAGCTCACATTTTCCTATGGTTGGATGGATGGATGGATGGATGGATGGATGGATGGATGGATGGATGTTTAGATGGATGGATGGATGGTTGGTTGGTTGGTTGGTTGGATGGATGGATGGATGGATGGATGGATGGATGGATGGATGGATGGATGGATGGATGGATGGATGGATGGATGGATGTTTAGATGGATGGATGGATGGATGGTTGGTTGGTTGGTTGGTTGGATGGATGGATGGATGGATGGATGGATGGATGGATGGATGGTTGGATGGATGGATGGATGGATGGTTGGATGGATGGATGGATGGATGGATGTTTGGATGGATGTACTGTATGTTTGGGTGGATGGATGGATGGATGTTGGGATGGATGGATGGATGGATGTTTGGATGGATGGATGGATGGATGGATGGATGGATAGATTAGACTGAGACCTGGGACACCATTGTTTTTGTCACTCACTGTTGCTTTATTCTAACCACGACCATGATTATTTTCCCACCTTTGACCTAATGCTTATTTCTGTTACCTTGACTAATTGACACTAAATGTCATTTTTAATCACTTCTGATAACAGATGTATGTCAACAAAAGAGTCCTCTGGCGTTCAAACCATCTGGTCTTTGCCTCTAGTATCAGTTTATTTATATTTTATTTATGCTTGTCAACCCTGTTCATCCAGCGTCCATAAACATCACAGTCACAAATTTCCATCTTTAACTTCTTAAAACCATAGTTTTTGATTTAAAATCCTAAATTGTCATTTAGAACCATCTCTACTTTCTATAATATTATATATTAGTGATGTAGTGATGTGCGTTCAGTTTGAGTTCTCTGTTGGTTTAAAGTTCTGACTGTATATTTTGATTTTTTTTTTTTTAGTTTATGTTCTCGAACGCTGCGTCTCAACGGGTTTTATCTTCTGCCTGTAATAAGTTTCTGTTAAGCTCTGTCTTGTTTGACAGGTTGTGTCGTACGGTCACTCCATCTCACATTTGATTAAATAAATCTAAAGACTGCACAGTTAAAGTTGAGTCATGAAAACTATTTTTTGCAGGAGTAGAAAAAAAAGAGAGATATTGAAATAGTGTTTGGGTTTTTTCTTAAATATTCAGGGCTGCATTTGGATATTAAGGATATTCTAACTGTCCTGTGCATCTTTAACACCCATTTTAACAAAATTCAGCTTGGCTTATGCATAAAGTTGTGGTGTTGTTAGTAACTCTGGAGTCTCTGCTAGAATTTAAATAAAGGTCTGTGGGTTTGAATCATGACCAGCTGCATGAAAATCAGCTCTTATCATGCAGCAGCTGAGGGGCTGATGTAGAACCAAGAGGTTGGCGTTTTTCCAAAATAAATCAACACACTGGTGAATTTTCTGACTCAGTTTAAATAGATATGTTGTTGTATGTTTAATATGTCGGCATATTTTAGTTCTATGGGATTATTTTAATAAAGATCTGTAAATTATGTCACCAAGAATCAAACAATTTAAGTATAAATTGAATACAAAACACAGTAATATGGACAAATATTTCTCTCTGCAGATGTGATTTCTGTGTTTTTTCTGTTATTTGTTCTGACCTCAGTACAAAGATAATAGTGACAGTGAGGAATGGAGCGACGGGCAGTTGGCAGGAATGTATTATCCACGGATGACCGAGCAGACACGCCGGCATGTGGAAAGGTGACCAGACACACCAAGTCAGAGGTCACAGGGTCGCTATTTGGCTTTGAATCGGGGGCAGATGGGGCTTAACGCTGCATCGGTGAGGGAGGGGGACAAATAGACATCTGAAGACATAAGAGAACAAGAAGATGACAGAGGACTCAGCTGTTGTTCCACTTGTTGCTTTTGTAAAACAAGTGTGATACAGGACTGAATATCTCTACCTGTAGCTTCTGATCTTTTTTCTTGAAAGGAAGTTTTGATTTGGACTTCAACTGAACTCTGACTAAACCATGAGTTTCTTGAGATATTGCGAAATAATATCTTCCCAATGGTGAAATCTATGGGCATTAATCCAAACTGTTTGTCTAGTTTGTCAGTTCATATGAGTATCTAGAGTCCTAACCCCCTCCACAGAGGAAGTGATGGTCTCCAGAGATCCTTGGTAGTTTCTGTGGAGTCCAGTTACCTGGGGCTCCCAATAGGTGGTTTGCAGTAACGTGATTCTGATGACGTGCGAAGTTCAGATGTGGGGCAGGAAGTGGAGAACAGTGATTGTAAATGAATGGAAAGCGAGTAGTCAAAAGCATTGGGTCTAAAAATAGAAAACCATATCGGATATGATCCATACACACTGAGGAAAATCAGGAGGTGGGAATCACATCGCCGTGTTTCAGTCATGTAATGGAGATAATAACTTCTTTCTCCCACAATGTTGTTATTATTTAGTTTTTTCCAGTTTGACCGGTTTGCACAGCCGTAGACAGCGCAAAACTTTGGCATTTTCCAACCGTCATCTTGCCGGCAAAACACTTCCTATCCCCCATCTGCAGTCGTGATGTTCCACGTGACGTCACCTACAAACCACCTATTGGCGAAAAATTGGTCAAAAGCACTGTATATGAGGTGTTTCTTGGCAGTCGAGTGGTTTAGAGCCCTCTTTACCCTAAAAGCAATGATCAACAATTTGAATCCTGAATGTGACGATCTTTACTACATGTCATTCCTCAATCCTGTCCAATAAAGGAATACAATTTCCCAAAAAGAACAAGCAACATGTTGATGCTAACTATGTTAGTTTAGCGAGTTACCATGCCTACATCTGCTAATAAACACAAAGCATCGTACTGTTGTTAACAGGTGGTGTTAGAGGAAAAGTCAGGGCTTCTTCAAAGTCCTGACGGTTCATCCTCTGAGGACTTTAAAGGTTTATATCAAATTATGCACAAATTATGCAATAATAATTTGTGCAAATGTGAAAACATTGACCTGCTGGTGACGCTAGAGGGAAAGGAAAGGGATCTCCAGAGTGATCAAGATCCATCCACTGGGAACCATGAACATGTGTGGAAAATTTCATGGCAAACCATTGATTATTTATTGAGATATTGGACCAAACAGGTGAACCAACCAACCACCGACTGTTATTGGAAACCTCCTCCTTTTTATTCCTTTAATTCTCTCACTTCAGTTTCACCACGTCTGATTTACCACATTCATAATCATAATCATAACAATAACCGCACCACGATTATTATGCAGGGATACGGTAGGAAGTGACAGTCGGAGGTTTTTGATCAGTGAGAACGTTTGTGTTTGTGAACGTGATCGGAGACGACAAACAAACTTTGCCTAATTCCACACGAGCGAACACGAGAGTGAAACATGAAAGAGTGTGTACGCAGGAGTGTGTGTGTCAGCATTTGCATCTGCTTTGTTTGAGGAGACAGTGTAAACACACACACACACACATAACATGCACACACACAAAGCCTGGTCACTGCAGCGTTGTGTTTAACAGCTCACTTAGTCGACCAGTCAACCCCGCAAACCAGAAACACTGTCAGTCAAGCAGACAATACCATCAGCAAGTCAAATTCACACACACACAAACACACACACTAGTGCTGCTACCTTTGTGAGGACCCTCTGTGATATAATGCATTATCTACACAAATTTTAAAGGGATAGTTCAACATTTTGGCAAATTGACCCATTGCCATAATCCCTATAGTCTTATTAGCAGTAGGTTCGTTACCTTTAATTGTCGGTGCAAGCTATTTTTAGAACGGCGGAGCAGAGCGGTGAGTTGCTCAGAGCTAGGCTACGGAGGCTCATGGGATTTCTTGGTTTCCCTCATCAAACTCATCAAATACACAATCCAACAACTCCACAACGCTCTGGTGGACAAGTTGTGACCTGCACATTCACCACGCTATGAGATAATAACACAACGTTACCAGACAGAGTTGTTTTAGAGGGAAATTCATACAAAACTGCGGATGCACGTTGCCTTCAGGGACAGTTTTTCATCAGCAGTCTCTGTATTTCCCTCTAAAACAACTCTGTCTGGTAACGTTGTGTTATTATCTCATAGCGTGGTGAATGTGCAGGTCACAACTTGTCCACCAGAGTGTTTTGGAGTTGTTGGATTGTGTATTTGATGAGTTTGATGAGGGAAACCAAGAAACCCCATGAGCCTCCGTAGCGTAGCTCTGAGCAGCTCACGGCTCTGCTCCGCCGTTCTAAAAACAGCTTGCACCGACAACTAAAGGTAACGAACCTACTGCTATGACTATAGAGATTACGGCAATGGGCCAATTTGCCAAAATGTTGAACTATCCCTTTAACGGCCATTCAAAGCTGTTACGACTTCACTTAACTCAAAACGTCCTCGCTATAAAATGCAACACTGGTCCTCAAAAGGATATAAGTTGTGGGGACCCATGTTGACAAAGCTGAATTCCCTTTCTCATCACCTTAACCTTAACCATGCTTGACCTCTGACCTCAACCCCTCTAACCATCCATCCATCAGCTACCCCACTTGTGCTTTAAGGGTCACTAGGGGGGGGGGGGCGGAGCCAATCCCAGCTCACAGTAGGTGACAGGTGAATTAGATGTGACACTGGTCTTTACTCATGTCATGACCTGAACCTTCGAACCAGGTCGTGACCCTTCAAACAAACCTTTGAAGCCGTGACGACGACCTCACTTTACCCCCAAAAACGTCCTCCGTTCATCCACATACTCAACAACGAGTCCTCACAAAGATACAATTACAAACACACATGCACACACACACAAGGCAGATAATTAGCCACTCGCATAAACAGACAGTTTGTCAGGCAGACTGATGAGTTAACTAGTCAGTCAGTTATCAGCCGGTGATTTAGGTACTTAATGAGTCGATCGGTACAACACGACACGACACACACACACATAAAGATTAGTGGAACAGTTTGCAACTTTAAATGAGCTCTTTTGGTAACTTCAATAACCACCACACACACACACATACGGTCAGATTAACCTCCCATGAGGCCTTGGGGCAAAGATTCATTGACCCCCACCACCTCACACGGCACTTTCATTAACAAACCAAACAGTCGTCTAGAGTCGAAATCAGTCGTTATTAAACAGAAGCTGGAGACAAAAATGACAAGAACTCACTGTTACCAGCTTCTAAAATGGTCTTTTATTATAATATAGCTTTTATTTTTAATCATTTAAATACACCAATATCAAGTAATACAGATTTTTTTTGTGTGTGGATGATGTGAAATATGGAAAAAAATTAAAGCAATTTGATAAAAATCAACAACTTTAAAATCAATACGAAGCCGTGAAACTAGTTCTGATGGAGGACGGAGGAGCTGCCAGACTCAATAATGTGCAAAACATCTGACAAATTAGTGACGAATCTAATAATAGAGACAAAAATTTGGAGTAAATCCGCTTTGGTTGTTGACATAATACAAACACCTACACACACACCTTCACACACACCTTCACATACACACACAGATTCAGGTGTTTGTGAGTCTGAGCCCCGACCAATCAGAGCAGAGCTGCATGGTGATGACACAGGTGTATGGAGGACAAAACGTGATGTGAAATCCGAAAATTACATTTAAAATACGTCATACAAGATATTAACTATGTAAATTCATAATAAAAGAAATAAAAAAAACTTATATAAGGTATTTAATATATTGAATGTAATACAGTACATGAGTAAATCCAATCAAATGTGAAGCATCAACAGCATTAATCTTCCAGAAGATTAAGGGCAACACAGAAAAATAAGATATGAATAACATATTTTGACTCCTTGAATGTCTATTGTCAGTTTAAATTTCACTTTATTTCATAATTTGAGGGCTTGTTATTGACTTTATGGACTTGTTGTCCTTATATAATCTCTCACACACACACTGAAACACAACCAATACACATCCAATACACCGTTTTAGTCGAGTTATTGTTAGTTTATTGTCATTGTTTGTACATTATTGCTGTTTTTATGGGATCTGCTCGCACTTAAGACAAAAGAAATGTGACCAAACTTGTACTTTAAAGGACTGTAAGTGTGTGTGTAACAGCTCCAGCTTCATTCCCTGCCCCATGACACTTGACCTCTGTGCACACACACACACAGACACACACACACACTTTCACACACTTCCACCAGCAGCAGCAGCTTATTCCGCTCCACATAAATCAGTGCAGCCAACTTGCACCGCTGCAAGTTGCCCTAATGCACGGATGCCTACTGTAACATTCAGGAGACTTATGAAACAAAAGGTTAGGCCCCTGAATGGCCCAGTGTCAAGGATTTACTTCTGAGACAAATTCTCCAACAACAAAGCCTCCATTGTGCCCCGGACCAAGCCCTTGAATTAGCAGCGGGGGCGACTGCACGCTTAACTGGGCTTGACAGCGCGACTACTCTCTCCCATGCAGAGCTCTCGAAGAAGATTTACCCGGATCGCTTCGATCTCTGTCGACGACGTCCACAAAATTAAAGCAGAGAAAAGCAGAAAGAAAATGTATAGGCCAAGGGTTAGGGTATGTATAGATGAGATGAAATGTAAATCCAATTTCATGTCTTGAATAGATTTTACTTTGACTGTAGATTAAACTGACTGTAATCTATTTAAAAGTGGGACTCCATAGTTTAACCGTGGATTAACCATGGGCTGCAACAACATCTGTTGGGAAGCTTCTGTTTCCTTTCTGTGTGTGTTTTTTTTTTTTTTTTTTGTCAGCTCGTCTCTCGGCCACAGGAAGTGTCCATGTGTCGATCAAAACCATTAAATCCTGGTATTACACTGATTATTTAAAGATGGGTTTGGGTTTTTCTTCAATGGCCTCTGATTTAAACCAGTGGGGACTGAGTTTTAGCTCCAAGCGTCAAGTCGTAAACGAGGAAGCACATGTCTTCCTGTTGCAGTTTTCAAAATAAAACCCTTTTTTTTCTTTTTAAAACAAAGCGAAAATCAAATAAACATTGTATTTTAAAGGGAAGTTTTATTTTTTTGTGGATTTATTAAAAATAAAACTCTATCAAAAATGTGTGCCTCTTTGAATTTTACAAAAAATGTGAGCAAAAGCAGAGTAAATGGTAGGCTATGTGCATTTGCAGAATATATTTTTGCTGGAATTGAAACATCTACTTTGCTTTAATTTGCGCCGTCCACAGTGAATGAATGAATATGAACTTCTTTGCTTCTTTCCTCTGAACTTATTTTGTTGCCTCTGAATTCACATCTTCTCCAAAATCAGCTGAAAGGCCTGAGGCAGGCTCCACATCCTTTACATAATTTGATTTTTTTTTTAATAATAAAAAATTCACATGCACTACTGAAATAAAACATCAGCCGTGACAGCTGCAGCTTCCTGAGGCCTACAGTACAGGAGAGCTGCATTATCAATAGATCTCATAGACTCTTCAATTCAACTGTCTAACGCTCTAAAGGCAAATTAACGTATTCAGAATATTTTTGTTCAACACATGTTTAAAAATATATCTGTGAAATGTCAAAAGTTGTAATAATTTATGTTTCCACAAATTCTCAATTATAATTTTGTTTTCGTCTCGTTTTGCTTTTATACTTGTATATATATTTATCTATTTTAATATCCTCTTCTTATACATACAACTTGAATACTAGACAGTTAAGTCTCATCGTCCTCAGTGCTCCGGCTCCTCCACGTACTGGACCATCAGTAAGTTTACACACAGAAGGCATCAATGCAAAAATACACAGTCTCATACATATATAAATAACCAAAGATATAAATGCAGAATGATGAAAAAAATGTGAAGTGTGAAATGCAAAATAACAAAACATGGTGTAATTGTGTTATGCAACGTTACGTTACGTTACGTTATGCTATGCAATGTTATTTTATGTTATGGTATGGTTATAGCCAGGTATGCAATGTTATGTTATGCTATGCTATGCTATACAGTGTTATGTTACGTTATGTCATGCTATGTTATGTTATGCTATGTAATATTATGCTATGCAATGTTATGTTATGCAATGTTATTTAATGTTAAGGTATGGTTAGATATGCTATGTTACGTTATGTTATGCAATATTATGTTATGTTATGTCATGCTATATGTTATGTTGTGTTAAGCTTTATGTTATGTCATGCTATATGTTATGTTATGTTAAGCAAAATTATGTTATGTCATGCTATGTTATGTTATGCTATGACAATGTTTTATTGGAATAGAATACTATAACAAATATTTCTCGTGGGAGGGTATTATATTATAGTTTTTTATTGCAATGAAGCATAATGTTATGTTATGCTATGTTATGTTATGATAATGTTTTATTGGAATAGAGTACTGTAACCATATATACAGTATTTCATGTGGGAGGGTATTATATTATATCATATTATAGTTTTTTATTTTTTATTATTGCAATGGAGCATCGTAATAAAACAATTGATTTAGAAGTATTTCTCGTCCCCTACTGCTCAGGAAGAACGGACTTTTATTTTGAAAAGGACACAGCAGTGAGTTCCGGTGTGACTGTGTGCAGCTTGACGGCGGAGGCTCCAGTCACTGGGGGGTTTAGTACTGGGAGGAGGAGGAGGAGGAGGAGGAGGAGGAGGTGGAAGAAAACCGCACATCCCATAGTCCTCCTCCTCAGTCTTGTTGCGTAGCGCGCCGCTCACAGCTGAGCTCCAGGACCAGAGTGTGTGTCTGTGTGTGTGTTTATGAATGTGCATGTGTGTAAGTAAGCAAGCGTGTGCGTGTGTGTGTGTGTATCTGCGTGCGGGATAGATAGGCTATATAGAAAACACACACACACATACACACAGACACACACACTCTTGTGACAGAAGAAGGAGAAGAAGGAAAAAACTACGAGTCTCTCTGTGCGTTTGTGTTTGTGCGTTTGTGTGCATGTGTTGTGTTGTGTGCATGCATGTGTTGTGAGTCCACCTGAGCCGGTGTGTAGGTGACCGTGGGCGTGGGAAGCCGCCCGGTCACTTGTCGTGGGAATATTGTTGAAGTAAAAAACTTCGGCGTGGTGGAAGCTGCGCAGCTCGTTCCGCTCCGGCTCTTCTCTTCTCTTCTGCTGCTCTGGACTTCCAGTTTATCCTCCTCACACACCACCGGGATGTAAATGTGGGAACTTTCTGGAAGCGCAGGACGAGTTGTATTGTGCAACTTTTTTTTTTTTTTGCTATTTTTTGGGGGAATATAAAAATATAAGCGAGAAAAAACCCGCAGCGAAGAGCAGGAGGAGGAGGAGGACAGCAGGCAGCGGCGGATTCAGAGGTGAGCCGCGTTTTCATTCACTTTTCCCAACCTTTTTCTTCTCTTTTATTCTCAAGTTTCACTCTTTTTTTTTTTGTAAAATCCCTCCACCGGCGCAGAAAGCTGGAGGAGGATTTTAAAGATTTGTAAGGTGCACGTGATTTCTTATAAACGCGTTGCCCTGGTTTTCCAGTTCTCGTGGTTTCAGTGAACGTCACACGGAACTCCGCTTGCGAAACGTGAAATTTAAAGTTTGATTGCACACTAGTGGGACGCGTGTGCACTATTTAACACAATGTGTGGTGTTTTTGCATGCAGGGTGTATGTGTTGGAGATTCGGCATGGAAAACATCCCGGAAGTATTTTGTTATTAAGGAGAAAACTTTTTTAAAAAATCGATTGATTCAAGTAACAATCGCTGATCAATGCAAGTGGAGGAGAAACCGTGGTGTTGCATGGGAGTGGGACTGGCTCGAAAGTGCGCGGGTGTAATTTGAAACTTGTGTGACATAAGTTGTGTTTTAAGGTTTTGTATATGAGCCGAAATAAAAATGCAGCTCTTATGATTTAATTTACTGGTTTAAATCTGTGTTTTACGCGCCACTCTTTGGCTGATTGATTATTGAACGTTTAATTAGGTGTTTTTTAAACAGAGTCTGGTTGATATGTATATAAGGAGAGGAATGTGTTGGGACTAATCAATACTCAGAGGAACATCTGGAGCCTCAGCTTGTGGGCTGATCCTGTTGAGCGAGTGACACAGCTTCAGTAATGTCTTCCAGACCGGACTGACTTCTTCTTTTTCTTCTTTTTTAAATTCTTCTTGCTGGCATTTAGAAAAAACATTATCGAGCCTGTTATTGATTCTCCTCATTAAGTCTATGCCAGTTTCCCAAGGAGGATAATGAGATGTTAGAGGAGGGGGTTTTCACTCATCAGACATCTCCTATAGCTGTAATATAATATAATGTAATATCCTCCTAATGTTGTATTAATTTGCTGTTGTGCAGTGCAGTGGTAAACAGATGTTTCCTGATGGCAGTATTGATCAGAAGTAGCAGCAGCAGCAGCTCACATAATGATTGCATTAGTCAAATCTTGGGCTCCAAAGGTCATTATAACACATTGACCCCCCCACTTCCCCTCCCTAATCTTATGTGTGTAACCATGAATCTCATGAAAACACTGCGCCGTGCTGCCCCATCTGCTTCCAAGCATTGCTGTACATGATGGGGAGGTAATTGCCCATGGTGTCAGTTAATGGATTAGAATAGCCTGCACGCTGCACCTTGAGCCGTGGAGCCATAAAACCATTACAGCTGCAGTGTGGCACCCCTGGATGTTTGCCGTTATATGGCCCGATTATATAGATACAAAACTGGGATCAGTCGAGCTTTCAGTTTCAAGGCTGCTTGAACAGTTAATTGTCAGGTTTCAATCTGCTGAACAGGAAAACGCAACACAACACAACACAACATAACTTCTTTAAACTGAAAACTTGCTCCAAACTGAACTGCAGCCTCTGAACAGGTGAATTAAAAGTGTGTGTGTGTTTTTTTTTAATGCTGATCGATAGTTCAAAGCCCCCATGTGTTCTTCACTTCACTAAATCCTGCTTTTTAATGTTTTTGCTAGAAGCCGGGGCGATTTCGGCGAAAAAGCCTCAACACATGCCTCCTCCACGCTCACAGCACAATGCATACACTATCTCCTTCCTTTGTGAACTGGCTGTTTAAAATTAGTTAGTGAGCGTCGCTGAGCTTTATATTGAACAGCCGGGGGGAAGCAGCCGGCACACACAGAGTTTTACATTATCTCCTCCTGACTGGGGAAGTGGAGCACTGAGTTCTTGGGGAGTTTTACACAAACATCTCTCGGAGGCAAAAGGAATTTGGTTTGGTCGGGCGACTGTGTAATGTACAAAGAAGGAGTGGAAATCAAAGGGCAATGACCTTTTTTTTAAATTCATTTCACCCATGTGACGTTCATGATGTGCGGCGGTTGGCAGGTTTATGGGATGTTCTGGAGAAGCAGGTGGAGTTAGAGGTGTTCCAGAGCTGCAGGGCCTCGTGTTATTGGCTGTTTGCTGTTTGTTTTTGTCCTGGACTTTACTCTGATCTGAGGCTCAGTCAGACCAAGATCTGATCTGATGGGATTATATGAGTCATGGTGAAACCCTAAAGTGACGCTGCAGCTCAGTGGGTCCATAAAACAGGAAGAGGACTAGTTTTATCTACTCATGTCAACAATATTCTCTTATCAGTTTTTTATTTTTCTGTATGTTTTTATCATTACTCACCTCCGTTCTGGGTAGATTAGCAGTGTGACTTGTGTGTGTGTGCAGGCTGTTGTTGTTGGGTATTGTAGCTATGTGTTTCATGCATTGATGCTTTTACACAAAGGAAGTTTCCTAAAGTTGAATTGAATCTGAAACTTTGGAAAGAACAAATAGGCTAATGCAACTACCAAGACCTGCAAGAAAACCTAGTTTTTCACCATCAGTTAAATCATTTTAACATTGGTGTAGGTAGTCCAAGCTTTACTGTACGAAACCACAAATATTCAGTTTACTGTCATATGTGACAAAGAAAAGCAGAATATTTTATATTTTTTATCTTTTATTTCATCTTACACAATGAAAAGTTTTATTCAGAAGCTTTAAAATAAAAGTTATAAAACCTTAAAGGTAGTTTAGCATGTAGCATTGTTGCCATTTGAAGATGCAGTGGTGAACGTTCAGTAAAAGTCTGACACCAACATTTGCAAGTTTTGCTAATGCTACATAGCTAATGTTAGCAGTATCAGTTTAGAGCTTCAGACATTGTTGTGTTTAGAAGACGAGAGGTTATAATTTGTCCTCTGAACACCAACACGCATTCAGGTTAGACTGGACTCTACAGTGACTCGGTATCGGAAAATGGTGAAACAGCTAGGCTAGCTGGTTAGCATGCTAACTTCAGTAGCAGAAAAGGAGCCTCTAGAAAAAAACTCTTGGTAAGTCAAGAATGAAATTTAAAAGTTTTCTTTGGATTGGTAGCCTAACAAAACAGCTGCTAACGCTAACATTAGCCATGTGGCAATAGCAAAACCTGCAAAGCTCCTTTTCTAAAAATCAAAACTTGAATTTCTAAACTTTCACTTTGGAATTTGTGGGTTTGAACAAAAGTAAACTGTCTCAACATTGTGAACCTTTCAATACTAAGGAAGATAATGAAGCTCTGTGGCTTAGCAAAGACTAAAACCAGAAACTCATTAATGGATTTGTTGTTTTGCTCGTTGTTCATCTTTTATCTTGAGGATCTGCGGCTCTGAGGCTGCACCTGTGACTGAAACAATAAAAATGTGGAGGAATGCGTGTGCATCTAAACCACTAATCAGCCTCAGAAAGAGAGAAACAGAGTGAGTGTGTGGGCTGAGCTGTACATTAATGGAGTCTATACAGACAGACCATCAGAAACCTGTTTGAGTGGAATGCAGGCGAGCGAGCGGCTGAAGAAACTCCAAGGCCTCTGACGCTGCTGTGAAGTGAAACACAGCTTCAGAGTCACGTTTCACCAATCCAATAATCCCTCAAATAATAAATAAACAGTGGAATTAGTACAAGGGGGAAACACACATACACACACACATTACCCAAATCCAATAATGTTGCACTGAGGTTGCCGTGTGACAAATTTGGCAGGTTCTGCCTGTCGGCCTGCTCTGCTTCTTCTTCGTCTTCGTCTTCCTCTTCATTGGCTGCAAATTTGACTCAGTGTATAATTGAGTTTTGGGCTGGGTGACAATTTAGTCAAATCATACGGTGATGATGACGCAGCCTCGTGTTGTTTTTCTGCTTCCAAAAGGGAGCGATTCTCAGAAGGCTGCAATTACAAACCGACAGAATTAGCTAGAAAAACTTTGGTCTGCAAAGTGCAACAGTGGAGCAAGTGAACGCAGCATAGATGCACTCATACTGCGTTGTTGCAGCTTTATCATCTAATAGTATTTGTAGATTGCATGTAAATCCCAGCACATGTAGAAAACTCCTCTGTGAGCATGTTGGACCTTTAATCAGTGTAGATGCAACATATTTTAATGATCTCTATGTGTTGTGGAGTGTGGATGAATAAAATTACAAGTAATTGCATGTAGCATTAAACAGTTCTTAGGTTCAGGACTTAAAAGATCTTATTCTTCATGTGATTTTCCCACGTTTTCTCTCTTAAATCTGCCGTCCAGTTAGATATTTTGCTTTTAATTGCATCAAATTTCAAAATTGAGCAATGAAAATGTTTAAAGATCATGTTTTGTGAAGAAAACAAGTGTGAAATGTTGTAATTTTAAGGATAATCTCTATCTGGAGGCCCATTTCAACAGTCACATGACTCATACAGTTGAGTATGCAGTGTTTGTTTAATGGCTCTGATAGTTTTACAGTGCACACTATTATCACGTCCCGTCTCGATTGGAACCATGTGGTTGTTTTCGGTCCAAACTTTTTTTTTCTGTCGCTGCTGTGTTGAAACACCAAAATAAGCATCTTCACTCCGCTGAAGAGAAAAAAAAACCTCAAAGCCTGAAATTAAATTAGTTTATAACTTGGCAGAGAGATGGAGGGAAGACAGAGAGAGAGAAAGAGGGAGAGAAACCACTTGAAAGTTTGTTCTGCTTTCTCCCAAGTCATGGTGATTGAAAACAGGAAGAGAGCGTCAGAGGTCAGAGGTCACGGGGTCAGAGAGAGCATGAATGCACAGTCACTCAGACTCTGAGCTCCAACATCTGCACCGACGTGTCTCACTGTTTGTCTCTTGTGTCGTAATCAGTGTGTCTGCCCACGTGTGTGGTTGAGTTTATGTGATTTCATGCAGCCCGGAGTGTGTGTGTGTGTCTTTGTGTGTGTGTGTGTGTGTCATTGTCCTTGGCAGAGGAGGTTATTTTCCTAATTTACCTATTTACAGCTTTCGATACAAAGACGACGGAGAAATTTAGGTTGAAGTGCAACGACTGGAGACGAATGTCAAGACGGGGGAGGGGCTGTATGATTATATATGTGTGTGTGTGTGTGTTAGTGTGTGTGTGTAGGGTGTGTGGGGTTATTTGAATGATTTATAACAAGGTGTCTGTCCAGGTTGTGTGAGGACGTTGGTGATAAACAGAGTCGTTTATTGGATTTTTCAGATTTAGATTCAGATACGTTATTGATCCCCGGGGAGGAAATGAGCTTCTCCTGCAAAGAATAGAGAATAAAAAAGTAGATAAAGATAAAATATATATGAAAATGTCCTCATACATTAATATATTTAAGATAAATTGAATATATAAAGAAATATGTGAGGTGTTTTGATTATTATTAGCATAAAGAACAGAAGGATCTCTACCTGTAGTAAACATGTGGTGGTTGGTTTGATGGTTTATTTTTCCATACTTAAATTTTCTGCCTGCATGAATCTGTGAATCCGCCAGAGCTGATTATCGTCACCATTGATTAGTTGATTAATCTTTTGCTCATTAAAATAGTGAAAACTCTTCACGTTTGAGACGGAAACGCCTGAAGAGGTTCATCAACCAGAAGAGTCACTGCTTCGTCTTCTTCTTCCGCTTTACCAATCAACTGATTGATTAATTGTTACAGCTCTGATATGGGTGCTATTTTTTAAAAATATTGACGTAACGGAGGGTTTTGACTCGTATTTTACTTCAAAAAAATGATTTTTGTGTGCAAAAAAATGTTTGAATGTGTAAATTATTAGCAGAAATACTGAACTTTTACTGTTCTAGTTGTTTAAAATGTGACTATTCTCTGTTGTTTTACTTTGAAAGGAACATCTTTGATTCTGGATGATTGATTTTCTCAGACTCAAATGTAGGACTCTGATGATTAGATGGTTAATTTTTATTTTTTTTTACAGTGTTCAAAGCTGCGTCTTGTTTGGTTTTTATAGAAACGGAAACATCAGTGAGGTGAAACAAGAAAAACAACATCAGAAACTTTACTTTCCCTTTAACATGTCGCTTTCATCATGTGGAGCTTCTTCCTGATTCCTCATCTTCTTCTTCCTCATCTTTTTTACTTCACGACACCTTTTGATATTATTTGCTCATTGCCGGAGAGTTTTCTCACATTTCTTTACATTATAATGAGACAGACGCTCGCTCGTACACACTGATGCTAATAAACAGGAATCTGCACCGATGCTAAAGAAGCAGCTCCTCTGCTCTTCATCGCCTCTTTTCATCTCACAGTGTGTGTTTTTTTGTCTTTTTTTTTAAGAAAAGCTGCTACAGTAGTTCCACAAACATCAAAAACGCCACTTGTTAGTGTTTGTGCAGCGGAGGGCGTTCACAGGTGTGTGTGTGTAGGTGTTTGAGAAGCTTTCATGAATGAGTTCCAGTCGTTATTCTTACTCTCAAAACAGAAGCAGTTTATTTAGGCGAATAAAGATGCAAATTCTCTGCAAAGTGCTGGCAGCCATTAGTGCAAATGTATGTGCAGCAGCAGCTTCATGTCTTTAAATAGTCGCTATCCTCCTGGTGTTGACATGTTGAAGTTTGCAAAGTGCTTCTTCCAGGTCAGATTTCTGCAGCAGCTGTGAAAAACATCAGGACAGTTTTGGAGAAAAAGAGTTAAATGATTGAAATCTGCAGCCACAAAGTGTTTTCTAGACCAGTGGTTCTCAACTGGTGGGTCGGGACCCAAAAGTGGGTCGCGGACCCGTTCTGGATGGGTCGCGGACAGCTGGTCAAAAAAGTAAATAATATTTCATGCACATCTGATGTTGGACATGTCTTTTATTTTGAAAAATAACGTGAACACATGCAGTTGTAATGGTCCTCATCAGTTTCTTATTATTTGCTCTGAATGCAAAGATATCCGTTTCTTATTAATGTGGCCTGAATGCAGTGAATCTTGTTTTGTTTTGTGGGTCTATTTTGTGCAATTTGATATTTATTCACTTTTGTAAACATGCTCTGAATGCAGAGATGCATTACAAGTCAAATATATCATTTTATTGGTCTCCATTTTGTGCAGTTTGATATTTTTTTATTCACTTCCGTACATGCAGTTGTCATGGTCCTCCTCAGTTTCATTCATGTGCTCTGAAATGCACTTTGCTCAATAAAGAGCAAAATGAGTTTTTAAAGGCTTTAAAAAAAATTCTTGGTTTGAATTCTATAAAAGTGGATCGCGACTTATGACGCGACCATGGGAAAATGTGGAGCCCAGAGTGAGACTAGTTGAGAACCCCTGTTCTAGACTGTCAAAGAGGCTAAATACTGGCTGGTTTAATCTGTGTGTGTGTGTGTGTGTGTGTGTGTGTGTGCAGCAGCTGATTGAGGATTGTGTTTGTCCAGCTGTTAATGTGTTGGTGTCGTCTCTCCGGCTGATTTCTGACCAGCTTGGTCTTTGTTAACTTGACTCTTCAGTGAAGCAGCAGCAGTGTGGCCCATAAACTGGGAGTTAAGAGGTGGTGGTGGTGGTCTCCGCTGTGGGGGGTGGGAGGAGGTTGTTTATTGGAGGGAGGGGGCTCTTGTCTTCCAACACTCACAGGACAGTGGAGTGGACTGACTGACGCAAGACTTTCTTGTAGCAATCACTGGGCCGTTAGGACCTAATGAACCTCTGTTGAACGCCGCCCAGCTCCCTTCGCTCACACTGGAGTGACAGAGACAGAAGACACGTTGCTGCCTCGAGCACTTTGTTTAATTTCTAATCCAAGTCCCAGGATCTTGTGTAAGTTTTGTTTAGTTTGACCCTAGAACTTGTTTACGGCAACGACATAACAGGTCGATAAGTTTCACAATCTGGCTCCGTTTGGCTGAACTTACAAAACCATGAACCTTATATGCGTTAAAGCCATTCAAACATTTTTTCCCCAGTGTTTGCATGATTATTTCTCAGTTATGTGGCCCACAGGTTTGTGTTTTCATTTTAAAACAGTGTTGGGCCATGTACTACATGAGTGTAGGCACAGAGTCCTGGTTTGGTTCTGTGTGGACTGGAAATGAAGGCATCAAATGGCCAAAAAAATAAACTCTTTAAAATTGAAATTGTTTATAAAGTGACAATGCACATGCAACAGGAAGTAGATTGTCTATACTCTAGTGGTTCTCAAACTTTTTTTTACACCAAGGACCCCTAAATTGACACAAATTAGACCACGGACCCCCCCATTGGACAAAATTTTTAAGCAAACACCAGAAATACACAAATATTTGTTCTGAGACTGAAGAACACTACTTTTTTAGTCAATGAACGTTCAAATTAGGGCCAATGGCATGAATTTTTTGGAAATATTGGTGGAAAATTTCTGAAAGAAAGTGGTAAGATTTCTAAAAATAAAAAAGTTAAACATTTTCTAAAAAAAAATTGGTAAATCTTCTCAAAAACAATTCTAGTAAAGTAAAGTAAAAAAAAAAAATTCTAGAAAAAGTGGTAAAAATGTCTTTAAAAAAAAAATTCTAGAAAAAGTGGTAAAAATTTCTTAAAAAAAAAAAAAAATTCTCAGAAAAAAAGTTTTTAAATTCTAGAAGAGATTGGTAAATTTTCTCAAAAAAAATTCTAGAAAAAATTGGAAAAATATCAAAAAAAAAAAAAGTGGTAAAATTTCTTGAAAAAAAAAAAATTCTAGAAAAAGTGGTAAAATTTCTTGAAAAAAAAAATTTCTCAGAAAAAAAGTTTTGAAATTCTAGAAGAAAATGGTAAATTTTCTGATAAATGTTTCCAAAAAAAGAAGTTTTAAAAATATTCTAGAAAAAAGTGGTAAAATTTCAAGAAAAAGTTGGTTGCGTAGTTGCTGAAAATTATGCACAAAAAGCTGCTGGCAAAGATCAAATGTTCATCTTTGTTTCCCATGTTGCATTAAACATCATTACTTTCTCCTGGTACTGATTGCTGTTGTCTTCAACAGGAGCACGTTGAACCAAGGAAGGATTCTTTATGTCCAATAAAACCCAATCAGAGATCGTTGTTTCCAGTCTTTTCTGTATGTGACCAACAAGGAGTTTTCAAAGTAAAACGTGTTCAGCAGTGTACCTAAGGTGATCTTTTGTAAACCCTACAACACACCAGAGTGGCCGTGGCCTGAAACACCTTTTGAGTTGGCGGTCATGATGAGCTCTGACGGCTTGTTTCGGAGCGTTAATCCACAACTCTCCGGCGCTGGAGCTTCTGTTTACGGAGAGAGAGGGGTGAAGGGTAAAGTAGCTCTGAAGACTCGTCGCTGTCCGACCGAGACAGAAAACAAGACATTTACATAAAGCGATGGTGTTTATAGTCGTCGGAGGAGCTGCTGCAGAGAGGAGGCTGGCGATGAGATATTATTTAAAAACTGGTGTGTGTTTTCAGTCTCTGCAGGACGACTCAGAAGTGCTGCACTCAGAAACTACCCGAGCGTCCAACACGCGGTTCAGACATAGAGCATAAATCCCACTTAAGAGTTGGCCGGATTCACGAGCTGACATCCAATTAGTGCAGTCTGTTTTTTCCAGTTGTGCACGATTGCATCATTCAGGCATTTTTTAATCAGCCCCAAAGTTTCAAATGGCCCCTTTTTTTTATTTTATTCAGACTTTTGAAAGAGAGAAATAACAGAACTGCTATCAAAGAAGCAGAAAAAGAAGAAAAAACCCCCCCTCAATCTCTCGTACGTGTTGAACTGAACGTGAACCCCCTCCCGCTGCTCTTGTGCCAATTTGCGGAGTGTAACGGGTGTGAACTCCTGCAACAAACGATTATTCTGTCACTCAATCACTCGGGTGATAAATTCATTTGTGAGCTCAAGAAGAAAAGCGTCAAACCAGATCTAATCTCCGACCTTCTGCACATTAGTGACGCGTGACGGGACCGTGATCTTTATTTACCCTCTTTGTCTTTTCTACCCATGCAGGTCGTTAAGTATCAGTGCTGCTTTGTCCAAAAAAACACTAACACAACAAACTGGCACTCAGATATCAACATCCATCCTCTTGTACCCATCAGCCCTAGGGGTCATTGCCTCCACTTGCTGCAGATCACTCCTGCAAAACGACCTCGTAGTGGTCTGGAAACAGCCGGGAGGGTTTAATATGCGAGAGAGAATGGAATAAACCCTCAAGAAGCGATTCCTGTGAACACAATAAAACAGTCTGTACATAAAGTGATAATGGGAATTAAATGAGACTTGTTATCAAGACATCAGTAAGCCATCACTTTGCCTTTTCCAATGTGTTGGGGGGAATTTCTAATGTTGAGGAAACCTTTTTATCTCCCAGACAATTTCATGTAAATGGACGTTTTGTGCCGAGATGAGATTTCCTGTGCAACATGGACATTTTGCAAATTGTTGCTGTCGTTTCTGCCTTCCACATTACAAATGCACAGAGGGAGGCCCGACAATGGGGGAGAAAGGGAAAAAAAAAAGAAAAAGCATCACATCACATCAAGTCAGATCACATTGTCTCGTTGAAGGAACAATTTGTAAGTCAGTTTTGTCAGCGACTGCGATTTCTCCTCCCAAGAGTGCAATGTCTTGCCGCCGGACGAACCATCAGGCGTCATTTATTTTACCCCTGATGCCACTAACTTCATCATCATGACTGCTGATACATATACATTATACACACACACGCACAGACAGTTTATGATGATGGATATTTCTCTGCCGAGTGAAGGATGCGGAGCTCGGAGGGCCCATTTAGCAACCTGGGTATTTCTGACTGTGTCCTCCTCTTGTCTCTCTCTGCTGCTAATTCAGGGTCACGTCAGCCAGTGTGTTAGAAGATGTGAGATGTGAGGCGTCGCTCTCTCTCTCTCCTAAAAAGACGGAGTAATCATTACATGAATAAAAGGCCGCGGCTTGCTTGGTAAAGAATAGAGAACATGAAAAGAGATGCAAAGACAAAAAGATCGGGGGGAGGAGAGCTACAGTGGCCCTTAGTCTAATGATTCTACCCAGCGTTTCCTATTTCCATTTAATTTCATACAATGCCTTTAATTACTTGCTATTCTCGTTGCTTAAGTCTATTGTGTGGGCTTATTATAGGGGGACTGAAGGTTTATTATACTGAGGGATGGATGCACTTCAGGGTTTTTCTTACTGGTGTTCGGTCGAGTGTTTTTCTCCCTTGAAGAGTTGAACAAGCCTTCTGATCTTAAAGGACCACGCCGAAGCTTTTTGCACGAGTGAGCCGAATGAAAGGGTTTGAGATGCAGCTATTATTGTCATTAGTGACTATTCTGCTGGTTATTTGTCAAATTAATCAATTATTTCTTAAAAAAGAACCAATGACCATCATATATGTAAAAAAAAAAGCTAATACTGACATTTAAAGGGGCTTCAACCAGCAGGTATTTGACATTTACAACTACGTCCAACCAGCCATCCATTCATTTGTTTCAGTCATCCAGGGTTGGGTTTTGGAGGCAGTGGGTCAACATACTGACAAGATTCCCAAGGTGTTTCCAGACCTGATGAGATGTTCATATCGATTAATCCAAATCAAAATTCCTCCAGACTAGGGATGTCACAATTACTTGTTTTCACAATTAATCGCGGTATTAAACGCAGCAATTGATTAATCGTAAAGATTCCTAAATGTTGTCACTTTCCAAAGAAAGATTATGTTGGAACCATAGTCGACAGATGTGCACCAAAGTAAAGGTAAATGCACAGATACTGGTCCATTTACGTAACATTGAATTGGTAGGAATTTAAATGCTAGAGTGTCATTTGTAAATTAAAAAAAAGAAAGATTAAAATTAACTTAAACATTTGGTATATATGACAAGTAATGACTTGAATATTTCAAACACTTCCCCTGGGAGATTAATAATTGGTCATAATTTAATAGATACTTAAAATATTTTGTGTAAATATTTAGTAATGTAATTATATTTTGACTATATTTAATCGTACCAAGAAAATCTACAATCGTGACGTCCCTACTCCAGACATGATGTTGAGGTATCTCCCCTCTTGCCGTTGTTGACCAATGTTCTGCAAGTTGACTATAGCTGGAACCACAAGGCCTCATTTACAGTCAAGATTAAAGCACTGCCTTCGTAAATTGGAAAAAAACGTCTTCAATACTATCAGCTACAAACACACCAACCAACTGGGCTAATGGTGCAAAACCACCGATTCCTTTAAGACCATGAAATCTGCAGAAAAAGATCATATTCCCAAGTCTTATGTGGGTCTCATTGAAAAGCAGCAGCGGTGGTGTCAGACCACTAAGCCACAACAAAATCCCTGCATTTGTTATAATCAGCTGCCGAATCTTACCATTAAAAAAAAAAGAAGAAAAAAAAAACCCTCAACCCCTAAGCCGTGCCTTTAGCCAACAGCCAAAGGAAGACGCTGCTTTGTTTAAAAACCACCATAAGCCGAGTTGCGGCTGCTTATGTTGATGTTGCATCACTGCAGTGTTGCGTTGGGATTGTGTCGGCTTTGTTTTGCATCCAGAAGAAGAGTAGATAAAAGAAGCATCCGAGCTGGGAACAATGAGATTGATGTTGTTAATTCATCAATGACTGAGAGACGCAGGTTCGTCCTTAAGCTGCCGCCGCCGGTTGGTTTTTAGGCTAAGTCGAGTTGAGCGGTTGGTTGGACGGATACGACCTGACGAAACCTGTTCTTGTCTGTTTACAATGAATTATTGTAAATTTAATTTAATATCCTCAGGTTTTTAATGTGACGAAATGTGAAGAAGTGCCAAGATGTCACGTTGGGCTTTTTAGTGCGGTCGGTCGATGGTGGTTGCATGTTTGTATTTGTCCATTAGCAACGGAGCATGTATCTAATCTGTGTCTGGGCTTCTCTGTCGAGCCCAAAGGTTGTGTTTGCAGTGGAAACAAGTGCGTGTGTGTGTGTGTGTGTGTGTGAGTGTGTTTTTTACCTTTGACCACTCTGTTTGTTCAGATGGGTGAAGTAGATTGAGGTAAAAGCTCAGAAGCTCCTGGCCACACTTTACTTTCCCTTTGAACCAAGGTTTCTTTTCTTTCCTTTTTTTTTCACCTGTATCTGAAGATCGATATCTGAAACATTTTCATGTGCAAAAAAACAAAACAAATGTTAGAAATTCAACCTTTTTTCATCTTTGTTCTCTCTTTTCACCGGTTCTGACTCTGGCTGACTAACTCCTGCTCTCCAGAGGTTTGTGATGTTCATTTTTGTTGGAGAAACTTTAGAGGTGTAAGTCGTGTTGGATAAAGCCCTCTGCCAATTGAGTAAATGTGAGTCTTGGCGGGTCAACTTCAAGAGGTGATTCTAGTTTTTCTTTTTACTCCTTTTAAATTAGCTTTAGTGTGATAGAATAAATTCACCACAGCAGAAACTACAGCTTCTGAAAATCGACGATTAAGTCTAATTTAAACACGGTGTACTTAATAACTTCCAGAGTCTGTCCAGTAGTTGTTGAGATATTTCACTCAAACTTAAAGATGTGAACAGGAGAGTGAAGGTAGAAAGGAAACAGGAAAGTCAGGATTTATACTCTGGAGAACAGGAATATTTGTTTATTTGTTTATTTTAATTGGATCCCCATCAGCAGCTGCACAGCAGCCACTAATCTGACTCAAATCAAATTTTGTGTTGTAGTTTTTCATGTTGTCCAATAATTATTGAGATATTTCACTCAAAAACAAAGATGTCAGTCAATCCGACATTGGGGATAAAGGAAGATGTCAAGATGTCAAACCTTACAGATATTTCACTCAAGAATAAAACATTTAAACCAGCAAATAGCGCTACAAAAAGAAAGAAAGTCATAGGATCTGTGTTGAATAGTTGTTGAGATTCTTCACTCGAAAACCAAGAAGAACTTTAAGGATTCATCCTCGGGGGAACACGATTGTAAAACTTTGTGTTAAGATATTATGTTGTCCAATAGCTGTTGAGATATTTTACTCAAAAATGAAGATGTAAACCAGCCAATAGGACTACAGGGAAAGTCATAGGATCTGTAAAGTTGCCAGGATTCATCCTCAGGGGAAGAAGAATGTCAAATCTTGTCAGATTTTCATGTTGAATAGTTGTTGGGTTTCTTCACTCGAAAACCAAGAAGAACTTAGAAAGGAAAAGATCCCTTAAGTCAGGATTCATCCTCGGGGGAGCACGATTGTTAAACTTTGTGTTAAGATATTGTGTTGTCCAATAGCTGTTGAGATATTATTGTGTTGTCCAATAGCTGTTGAGATATTTTTACTCAAAAATAAAGATGTACAGTAAACCAGCTAGGGCTACAGGGAAAGTCATAGGATCTATAAAGTCACCAGGATTCATCCTCTGGGGAACAGGAATGTCAAATCTTGTGTTCAGATATTCCGTTGTCCGGTAGTTGTTGAGATATTTCACTCAAGAATAAAACATTTAAACCAGCAAATAGGGCAACAGTGAAAGTCATAGGATCTGTAAAGTCGCCAGGATTCATCCTCTGGGGAGCAGGAATGTCAAAGCTTGTGTTCAGATTTTCATGTTGAATAGTTGTTAAGATTCTTCACTCAAAAAACCGAGAAGATCTTTCAGGATTAATCCTCGGGGGAAAACGATTGTCAAACTTTGTGTTAAGATATAATGTGGTCCAATAGCTGTTGAGATATTTTTACTCAAAAATAAAGATATAAACCAGCCAATCGCTATTGGGAAAGTCACAGGATCTGTAAAGTCGCCAGGATTCATCCTCTGGGGAACACGACTGTCAAACTTTGTGTGAAGATATTATATTGTCCAATAGCTGTTGAGATATTTTACTCAGAAATAAAAATGTAAACCAGCCAATAGGACTACAGGGAAAGTGACAGGATCTATAAAGTCGCCAGGATTCATCCGCTGGGGAACAGGAATGTCAAACCTTACGTTCAGATTTTCATGTCAACAAATGATTAAATGGTGCTACTGTACAAGGAAAGTCCAGGGATCTCTAAAGTGTCCGCCCGGGCTTCATCTTCTGGAGAATATGAACTGGTTTTGATGTTGTTGAAAGACGCTGATGCATCACTGAGACCTACTGGGAATGTTTGGGAATCTCCAGAGTCTCCACGGTTCAGCCCTCTGGGGAACATGGATGCCAGATCTAGTGTTGAAATGTTCCTATAGTTGTTGTTGTTGAGATATTCAGCCAATTAATCATTAACATGACTCCTGGGGTCTGGTGTCTGTTTTCTGGGAACCCTATCCTCCTCTTCCTTCTTCCTCCATCAGACTGGAAGTGATGATTTCTACTTGTTTTAACAGTTGTGTAGAAAACGGACGAACCAACCAGGTGATAATAAACGTATAAACACCATTCTCCTCCCACTATTTCCACAGAGCTTCCATAGAAATCCATTCATCATCCATTCATGTCTCACAGGTTTCCGTTTCTGTTTGTTTCCATTGAATTGAATTGAATTTTTTTTATTCGTCTGGTTTCAGTTTTCTCTCTCTCTCTGAGTCCTGGTATCTCGTTCATGTTTCAGCGCCACTTCTTCAGCTCTTTATCCTTCCTGTTGTCGTTCAGGCCACGGTCACATTGTTCCCTGTCTGGGTTTGTTATTACTGTCACAGTCTGACTCACTGGCTATCAGCCACCTCTCCCCCTCTCTCCCCCTCCTCCTCCCCCTCCTCCCCCTTTACAGCCTTTCACATAGTTTCCAACTTTAACCAACATGTGTCACAATCTCTACTGTACCTCGGCAGTTTTTTTTAACCTGCCATGTTTGACACTAGTGGACTCTTAAAGGACACATGGAGTGAGTGAGTGTTGCCTTATGGGAAATGTAGTCTTCTGTCTTCGTGTTTTTATATAGAGTTCAGTCCCACACCACTTGGGACTTGTCTCATCCTCTGCTGCTTCGATTCAGATTTTTCTTTTCCCCTCCTTTCCAAATCGGTCTCTTGTGAGTTTCTCCACCGCTGTAATCGTTAAGAGAGTAACGAGAAAAGTTTTAGTAAAACTTTTGAAATAATTGGTCTTTAGTTTCACAGAAGTTTGACACTTTTTTTAGTTTTTTGCAAAAAAAAACAGATTTTATGGCGTTTTTATGGAGATTTTGTTTTAGGCCTGAGTTGCATTAAGCAAAAAAAGTCACATGAAAAAACACAACAACATCAAAAACACTCAGAGAAGTTTTTTCCATCTGAGAAAAGCTAAAGAAATCACAGGATCACGAGTTTAAATGTAGAAAAGAATAAAAATGTCGGCTCTTCAATCTTTACTTTTTTATTGTGATTGAGTGTAAAACGTGTAAAAGCAGAGAAGGAGACGATGAAAACACTCGACCTTGATGCAGATTAATCAAATCACATCAGGAATTAAGTAATACAACTACTACAGTCATCGGATCAGTGTACGTGGATGGTGTGTGTGATGTTTGGTTGAATGTTTGGCTGTGGGAATTTCCAGTGTTTTGAGTCATTTCAGAGGAAAGGTAACGGAAACTTTGGAGAAACCGAGGGGGGAAAAAAAGCCCCCACACAGACTGACCTCCACTGTGTGTGTGTGTGTGTGTGTGTGTGTGTGTGTGTGTGTGTGTGTGTGTGTGTGTGTGTGTGTGTGTGTGTGTGTGTGTGTGTGTGTGTGTGTGTGTGTGTGTGTGTGTGTGTGTGTGTGTGTGTGTGTGTGTGTGTGTGTGTGTGTGGGGGCTGTAATTAAGGTTCACGCCGAGAGTGTCACATTGTCTAGTGCAGAGTGTGAGGAGGAAACGCTCCATCAGCCGCAGCAAAGGGTTATGGGTCGTTTGGACGCTGGTACAAATGTCACGCAAAACTAAAAAGCAGCTGAAGTTCATGAATCTCTGTTGAAAGTTGTTGTTTTTTGAAAGAATAAAGTTCACAAAGGATAAAAAAAACACACAAAATATCTCTCATCAGTTTAATTCCTTTGCTGCTTTAACTTTAATCGCAGCTGAAATTAAAAGATTATTTTTTTCATCCTGTTTATGTTTGATCTGATGAGACGTTTAAGTATCAAACTGAACTGAGGCCCAATTAAAAAATAAAATAAAATCCAATAAATATGTATCAACCGATGTTTTTCTGAATCTGTTTTAAAACAAATCTCTGTTTTTTGCGACGTCAAGTCAACAGGATGAACTCGTTGTTCCTCAATGTCCTTGAACACATCTTTGTTATAACTTGACTTTACGACAACAGCTCGTCTCCTGTGACGGGTTCAGATCTTAACGTTTTGTCTGGGTGCAACATGGTGTCTGTGTTTTTACCAGAGAGGTGGATGAACTGGAAAAAAAATGTCTTGAGATGTTTTTTAATGGAGACAAAGTTCAGAATCAGGACGTGATTTTATATCTGGGTTCCACTGCTGAACTGCTGGTTGTTCTGCTCGGTGTCACATTATAGTAACGAAGGGAAAATCTGTATTTAAAGGACTTTTTTGTCTGTTTTAATTTAAATTTTAAAGGTGCAGCTTCTCAAATGTGGAGATTTGCTGCTTGTTGTTGTCACGCGTTATGTGAAACTCTCTGTGTTTGAGTTTTAGACTGTTAAAAGCCCCATAATAAAGTGGATTGATCAGTAAATTGACATACGACTGCAGCTTATAATTGTTAAAGATCTCATGACTTTTGACCTGAATGTACAGTAGTTGTTGTGGTCTTTCAAAATAAAGGTCCATATGTTACACTTTTCCCTGAGTTTTATTTTGAAATTCAAATCCAAAAGAAGCTGGCCTACCTGTGTGGTTTCCCATAATAAAGTTTATTGATCAGTAAATTGACATACGACTGCAGCTTATAATTGTTAAAGATTGAATCTCATGACTTTTGAAAGGAATGTTGTAGTCTTTCAAAATAAAGGTCCATATTTTACACTTTTCCCTGAGTTTTATTTTGAAATTCTAATCCATAAGAAGCTGGCCTACCTGTGTGGTTTCCCATGATTGATCGGTAAACTGACAGACAATCTGCAGCTGATAATCGTTTAAAGGCTTTTATCAATAACTCTGGATGCAGCTTCTCCATGTGCCGATCACAGTTCAATTGATAGGTTATTGATTATTGAAGGGTTCACTACCCTGTGTTTGTACAGTTTGGTTCCGCAGTGTGTTAATTTTAGATTCCCGCTCTCAGGTGAAGAAAACGTCGACATTTCCAGATTCGCTGACGAGGCCGGAGGAGTGTGAACGCACCACGAGCCTCCCTCTGTGTGTGTGTGTGTGTGTGTGTGTGTGTGTGTGGTCTAGGGTGTTCACATGTGGTCTGAGGTGATATGTTGTTTTACCTTTTCCAACACTTGTGAGAAGACAGGTGGTCACACACAGACACACACAGACACACAAGCTGCCTTCTTAAAGGGATAGTTCAACATTTTGGCAAATTGGGCCCATTGCCATAATCCCTATAGTCATAGCAGTAGGTTTGTTACCTTTAATTGTTTAATTGTGCAAGCTATTTTTAGAACGGCGGAGCAGAGCCGTGAGCTGCTCAGAGCTACGCTACGGAGGCTCATGGGATTTCTTGGTTTCAAACTCATCAAACTCATCAAATACACAATCCAACAACTCCACAACGCTCTGGTGGACAAGTTGTTACCTGCACATTCACCACGCTATGAGATAATAACACAACGTTACCAGACAGAGTTGTTTTAGAGGGAAATTCATGTAAAACCGCTGATGCGCGTTGCCTTCAGGGACAGTTTTTCATCAAGCAGTCTCTGCATTTCCCTCTAAAACAACTCTGTGTGGTAACGTTGTGTTATTATCTCATAGCGTGGTGAATGTGCAGGTCACAACTTGTCCACCAGAGCGTTGTGGAGTTGTTGGATTGTGTATTTGATGAGTTTGATGGAGGGAAACCAAGAAATCCCATGAGCCTCCGTAGCGTAGCTCTGAGCAGCTCGCGGCTCTGCTCCACCGTTCTAAAAACAGCTTGCACCGACAATTAAAGGTAATGAACCTACTGCTATGACTATAGGGATTATGGAAATGGGTCAATTTGCCAAAATGTTGAACTATCCCTTTAAATTCAGGAGAGCTACTGTGTGTGTGTGTGTCCTCATGGCTGCTGTTGACCTCTTGTCTCCACCACAGGAAACCCTAAAACCACCACACTCCTCTCCTCCTTTATTTCTTCCTCTCTTTTCCCACTGTTAAGTTTTACTGCTTAATTCCAGTCTCGATATGTGTGTGTGTGTGTGTGTATTGTGTGTGTGTGTGTGTGTGTGCGTGTGTGTATGTCTTCATTTATTTCCACCTCATTTCTTTACTGTTTAATATTTTCTCATTTCTTTATTCTTTTCACTCCCTGATGGGTTTTTGTTTTCACCGGATAGAAATACTCTCCACATGAATTCACATGAAAAGGTGTATGTGTGTCTGTGTGTGTGTGAGTGTGTATGTGTGTGTGTGTGTGTGTGTTTTCTCTCTCGGTGAGCGCCGGCTCTATTTGTTTCTCTTTTATCACGCAATCAACATGCCACAGTTCACGCAGCGATGCTAATCATGGACAAACACGCGCGGAAACACACACCGCTGATTATAGATGAAGCAGACAGATTTTTTAAAGTGGCAATCAGCAACTTACTCGTTAGTTAGTTATTATTCATTTGTCTTAGCGAAGCCGCCGTTGGTTATTAATGTGCCGCAGAGTCGAGACTGATCAGGGATTTATACAGAAAAACTGAGGGAACTTTTAAAGACGACAACAACGACACAGACGTTTCACTGTGTCTCTTAAATCAGATTTACAGCCTTCAATCTTACAAAAAGCCTTTATTATCTCAGCTTCTGTCTGAAACAAGCTGGCCCTATAAGGCCACGCCCCCTTGCTCTGATGCTGACCAATCAGAGTCCAGTTAGCTTTGCTGCAAATTGTTTTTTTTAAACACATTTTAAGAGCTGGAAAAATACTTGTCAGTCACACAAACAAGATTAAATCTCATGACTTTTGATCTGAATGTACAGTAGTGGTCATTGTTGTAGTTGTCTTTCAAAATAAAGGCCCATATATTAGCTAAACTTTTTCTGTGTTTTATTTTGAAATTCATATCCATATAGCCGACATTTGTGGTTTTAAGTTCCTGGTGATTGAACTCAGACCAAAACAGTTTTTTAAATAGTTTTAAGAAGGTAAGGCAAGGTCTTGTCACTTGATACCAAATGTACATGAGAAAATTGCATCAGCATCCATTAGCCAATCAGAACGCAGCATACATGGACCAAGATCTAATGATGCTGGTGATTGGCTGTTTGGTTTAAAAAGCGATTCTTTAGTATTTAACCACAATTTGCACCAAAAAGAAGTGAAAAATCAAAAACTGACGAATAAAAGAATAAAATATCACTACAATACAAAACTACAGCGTATGTCGTCATGGTAACAGAGCTGTGTTAGCATCGCTAGAGGCTCTAATGGCGTGAAACAAGGCTGAAACAAGTGAACGGCTTTATTTAAAAGTGTAGAACAGTTAAGTTGGTGGGTTTGTTTAGGAAGTCCTGTCTCGCACAATGATGTCACAGTTCAGTCTTGACCAATCGGGAGTCTGCGCCGCTGTTGCCATGTCAACCACTCGGTTTCTCCTCAGCTCAGTGATTTCTTAAAAGTGCCAGATGATAAAATCTAAAACGTCTCCCTGAAGGAGGAGGAGGAGTGGAGGCCCAGGAGTCGTCTTGTTTTTCTTCTACAGCCTGATCTTCCTTTTATATATTTTAGATTTTTATTTTTATTTATTTTAGTTTGAGTCTGATCCTGAATCTGATTGGCTGTAACCAGATTAAACGGATTTTAACATTGTTAAAATGGCCGACGGGGACTTGAGGTGAATCAGGGTCGAGGTTGAACGGTCGCTTCAGCGCTCAAGGTCTCAGTAATGTTTGTCAAGTGCTTCCCATTTGGCTGCATGGACACACACACACATACGGAGACAAACACACACACACACACACACACACACACACACACACACACACACACACACACACACACACACACACACTGAGACACACACACACACATACGGAGACAAACACACACACACACACACACACTCTAATCAGTGACAGTCAGTACTTTCCACTGGATGTGACACAGCGTTACCCATGAATAAACCAGTTTAACAGAGTCGCTGCTGTAGCTGTTGACACACTAAGGTGTGGCTCAGAGTGTGTGTGTGAGTGTGTTGTGTGTGTGTGTGTGTGTGTGTGTGTGTGTGTGTGTGTGTGTGTGTGTGTGTGGTCCTACACCATTAACCTGCTGGGTGAGCATCTGTTCAGCTCTGCTTCTCCTGAGTTTTCCCTCTAAACGCTCTCGGAGGTGGTTTTTTTGTCGTCACTCCCTCGAAACTCTGGATCTTCTTCATTCATCTGTGTTCACACTCACACACCTGAGTGTCACCCCTCCCTCCCTCCCCCTTCCTCCCCCCTTCCCTCCCTCCCCCTTTCTAATTATTGTCCTGTCTTTCTTTCACCACATAACTAAGTTACACCCTGTTAGCAATGAATACCAGCGGCGCGTTTTGTTACTCCTCCTGAAACACAACCAGCTTTAATATAAACAGCAGCTTGAATAGAGACATCTACCTTTATTTTGAAGGAGCTTTAATAGAAACATCTTCCTTTTATTTTGAAAGAGCTTCAATACAAACATCTAGCTTTATTTTGAAGGAGCTTAAATGGCTATATCTAGCTTTATTTTGAAGGAGCTTTAATACAAGCATCTACCTTTATTTTGAAGGAGCTTTAATAGAAACATTTTCCTTTATACTGTATGGAGCTTTAGATGGATTTTGTATTTTCTGGCTCCTTTGCTGTTTTCTAAGGTTTTTCCGGCCGAATTTTGAATTAATCAAACTGGAAAATAACTGGCAGATTAATCCACAGTGTCAATAATCATCAGTCACACCTTTAACTTTGGACTCAGTATTGACTTTTGTGACTAAAATGGCCAATAAAGTTTGTTCAAACCAGAGCTGAAACATGGCACTGAGGGACACATGGATAAATATTGATCTTTTATTATATAAACTGCTGCAAATATGAGTTGAAGTTGTTATTATAGTATTTTTTATTTCAACTGTTAACAAGAATAAATGATTTAAATGAAACAAACAGACTGAGAACTTAACACTATTATACAAAACAGATGTTTACAACGTTTGTATTTGGGGATATAATTAGAAATGTGTCACAGAATGTGCAAAATAATCAAAACAAAACTGCAATAATATTAAATTATGACTTCAGCAGCGAACACTGTGATGTTTTCAGCTCGTTGTGAAGTTTCTGTTTCAAACGCCTCAGACTAACATCAACATTTCTCCTCCTCTGTCTGCATGTTGACCTTTGACCTCCTTGACCTCCTTGACCTCTGACCTCATCCCTCTCCTCTCGTTCTCACACTGAAGAGTTCTTCTCCTTCTCTCGTCGTCCTGTGTTTCTCAGACTCTGATTATTTGCAGGAATCGTGTTTTTGGTTTTCTGAGTCATGTTGAATTCATCAGCGTCACATGAACGCCCATCAAAGCAGAGTGTGTGTGTGTGTGCGTGCGTGTGTGGCTGTGTGTGTGTTTATGTATCCAGTTTGCTGCATGCAACACAAAGTAGCAGTTACTGTACGAGCTCGTGTCGGGTTTTGTTTCATTTTCTTTATATTTAGTTTGAAAGTGAGGGTTACAGCTGTGTGTATGTGTGTGTGTGTGTATGTATATGTGTGTGTATGTGTGTGTTCATGTGCTTCATTTCCTGTGTGTTGGCCTGTTGCCTGTGTGACTCTGCAGGATTTGGCTCCCTGCCTCCACCTCTTCATTTCTTCTCTCCTTCTCGGCCTCTCTCTCTCTCTTCTCCTTTTCTCCTGTTGCTTCTTTTTTGGAAAAGAGAAGAAAAGAAAAACGAACCGTTAAACTTTGACAGAATCTTGTTTTTATTGGTCTTTTATTTTCTTAGGCTTCTGTTTATTGTTAATTTCCTGTTTTGCCTTTAATATAAACATATAAACTCAGCATTTCCTGCAGATGTTTCACATTAAAAGCCTTTTCTTGTGGTTTATGAAGGTGTGCAGGAGGCTTTTAATGTGAAACTCTATCTATCTATCTATCTATCTATCTATCTATCTATCTATCTATCTATCTATCTATCTATCTATCTATCTATCTATCTATCTATCTATCTATCTATCTATCTATCTATCTATCTATCTATCTATCTATCTATCTATCTGGCACCTCTTTGTATTGAATTTTCCTTTTATAATCATTATAGATGTGTCATATATTGCACGATATATAACATTATAACTCCCCCATCCCCTAAAACAAAAGCATAAACTTGTTCTCTCTGACTATGTAAATGTGGAAAATAGGTAAGGTGTGGGGTTTTATTTGTATGAAATGTAATGCATGTAAATGTACAGTATGTAGTTTGAGGCTGTATGTATGGAAGGCAGAAACAATTCTCCTGAAAAGGACAAAATCTATCTATCTATCTATCTATCTATCTATCTATCTATCTATCTATCTATCTATCTATCTATCTATCTATCTATCTATCTATCTATCTATCTATCTATCTATCTATCTATCTATCTATCTATCTATCTATCTATCTATCTATCTATCTATCTATCTATCTATCTATCTAATTTCCAGTCACATTGTTGTTCCTAAATGAAACCAAATGTTGGGATTTTTCCCTACACACACCAAACACACAATATATTCATGTTTGTGCATGTGTTTCGGACTCTGTGTGTGTGTGTGTGTGTGAGATCATTTCAGCCTCTCAGCAGTAATTACTGACAGTATTGAAACAGACAGAGAGGCTGAGTGGGAACGGCAGGAAACTCATCTCTCACCCAGGTGTGTGTGTCGCTGTGTGTGTTTTACATGTTTTTTTCTATAATGGTTCGTCTCTCTTGGTGCATTAAGCTCGAGTGTTGACAGTCACACACACACTCACACACACTCACACACACTCACACACACACAGCTCAATATAACTCACCACAGTGTGTGTGTGTGACGAAATAAACATCAGCTGAGGTCGTTAAGGTCACATGAGGTCGTCCAGTGTGAGACGTTGCTGCCTGACAAGACGAGCTCAGGGGCACAAACGTGCACCATTAGTTTGGCTACATAAAGTTTTCAATAGAGCTGCAACAATTAATCGATTAATTGCACAATAATTGAATCGTAAACTGTTTTGATAATCGAATAATCTTTTTTTTTAAGAAAAAAAGTCAAAATTCTCTGATTTCAGCTTCTTAAATGTGAATATTTCTGCTTTCTTTGTTCCTTTATGATAATAAACTGAGTCTCTCTTTGGTTTGTGGACATCATCTTGTGGTTTGAGAAACACTGATGGAAACACTTCAACATTTTTTAACATTATATTGACCAAACAACTAATCAATTATTGGATAATGAAGATAATTGTTAGTTGCAGCCTGAATTTTTTTTATTTCCATAGATGTTTTATGTGTTTTGTTGAAACTCTGGACAGTTGTGTTGCACATGTTGCACTTTGAAGCTTTTGCCAATCGTCCTTGTTGCTATGGCGACCTGACAGTCGAGTGGTTAAGGTTCAATCCACACATCCGCTGCATGACAACTATCAAAACAATAAGAGGAACCATCTGAAGCTAGAAAAGTCACATATAAACATAAAATATATATGAGATGTAAATAAAAAGTTTAGGAGGTGATAAATCTTTTATTTAAACGGACAAAGGCAGCAGTTTGTATTGTAACGTGTTAACTCTGACGTGTTTTCCATTGTGAAGTGACTTTTATTTCTGCAGGTGAACGTCAAAGTTCAAAATACTGGAGATAAATATAATATAATATAATATAATATAATATAATATCAGTGTTTCTGGTTCTCACAGTTAGTTATTTCTTATGTATTGACATTTTCCAGTGGTTTATTGCAGAGCTGCACTGAAGCCGATCTGGATAGGCCTAATGAAGGTTATTTATGGTTAAACAGGAAAACATTGTGACTTTAACACAGATTTAAGGATCATTGCAAAGAAAATCTGTGTTTTTATCGTTCAGTTGATCAGTTATTGGACCTTTTTACTCTTTAATATCAGTAACAGACTTATTAATATCAGACTCCAGTAGTTTTTCCCTCAGTGAAAAAGCTTCTTGAGTTTGTGAAGAAGCTGCAGATGTTTTGGTTTCTGGTCAGAAGCTGTTGTTGTGATGTTGTCGGGTATTTCCTGGAGTTTGTGTGTTTGTCTGGACCGAACCAAACCAACCAACCTCTCTTTCTCTCTCTCTCTCTGTTTCTTTTTCCTCATTTCTGCCTCACACACACTTCTCTCTCTCTCTCTGCTCTGTGTGAGTGTGTGTGTGTGTGTGGTAGTAAATTCCTGCTGCAGTTATGAGGTGATTAGTCATATGGTATCAGTTTATTTTGCCAGTAATGGAAACTTGCTCGCTGCCAGAAAAACGCCCCCCTCCCTCTCTCTCTCTCCCTCTCACCCAAACTTCCCTCTCTCCTTTCACCCCCTCCTCCTCTTTAATTTTCTCCCTCCTCCTCTTTCATCCACCCTTTTGCTCTCCTTTTATTGCCTCCCTCTTCTCCTTTCACCTTTCCCTCTTCTTCCTCCTTATTGCATTCCTCCCATTCCTCTTTTTTTTTCTTTTTTTACTTTCCACTCCGTCCTTCTCATCACTTTTTCCAATCTCTAGCTTCTTCTTCGTCTTCTCCTTCTCTTTCTATTTTTTTCTTTTTAATTTTCCCTCCCTCTTTCATCACGTTCTATTTTCTGCTTCCTCACTAATGTTTTTTTTTTAAACGTGTGCAGAAGACGATGACAAAGTGGCTCAGCTCCTCCCGTCTAATAATAAAGGGAACATGTTTGGACTAAAGGAGCAGTTCACTTTTAAAACATGTGTCCAGTTAATTGGAGCAAACACCTCGGTGACTGATGCAGTGTGTTCACCACAGACCGGCCGGTTGTTCAGTTCTGGGTGGACGACTGTGTCCACTCTGATAAATATTCTACATGCATCTGGAACGAGCTTAATGTTATGTCAATTAGAGAGAGAAAGAAAGGGAGGGATGGGAGGAAGAGGAGGAGGAGGAGGAGGGAGGGAGGAGATAAACACACTGTGGTCGACTGAGTGTTTATGTTTCGCGGCTGCAGGTTCTGATTGTGCAGGAATGTGAGGACGACTCGTCGGATTTCGGGTCGTGGAGAGCGAAGCGCTAATGAAACGCAGACGCTCGTGTGAACTCGATGAGTAATCGCGTTCAGATTGAAAAACGCTGCGTTCACAAAACAACCGTGGTGTGTGTGTGTGTGTGTGTGTGTGTGTGTGTGTGTGTGTGTGTGTGTGTGCATGTGTGTTTGTGTGTCGACGGCTGCATGCATGAAACTGCAGTGATTAGTTATTATGTGGTTATTTATTGATTCAGTCGGCTCCACATTATCCTCATTAGGCTCTGTGTTGTAACAGAACTTTATTGACAACAGATACATCAACACACCAGTTACACATCATTCATACTCACAATTAAAACCAAACTAACCAGACTGCTACATATCTGTTCAAAGATTGTGGGTCAAACTTTGGAGTTACATTTTCAAGCAGCATAGCTACACTAAACGAATGTTGTCTCTTGCAAGTAATATCTCATCCGACCCCTCTCACGTGTTATTCGAGGAATATCAGCTTCTGCCATCAAACAGAAGGTTTAGAGTTCCACAAGCTCGACTGAACAGACTGAGGAACTCTTTTGTCCCTCAGTCTGTCAAACTGTTAAATCAGAGTTTGGTCTCTAAGTCGACCCTAGGGTTCATGTACAGACTGAGCACTGGGTGTTGCACCAAAGACACATTGTAATGTTGGATTTATGTTGTGAATGGAGTTAAAGCAGAAGTAAGCGATCCGGTCGTTTTGGCTAATGCTGCGTTCCAGGCAGGCTTTTGAAACCGTAAATTACAGCTTCAAGTCACAACTTACGACTTTGTAGCGTTCCAGGCAACCCACTCGTGTTTTTCCGACCTGTTTTACCTGTGAAAGTCACTATAACGGCCACTCGTAACTTCCGACCTGTGAACTCGTACCAGATCGAACTGGTACGACTTCACAGGTCGGAAAAACACGAGTTACAAGTTTCCTTGAACGCACCATAACAGTCCTCGTCGCTACGTCACCACATTCACGCGCATCCCTTGGCTGCACACACAGCCCTGCATGCCGTTCTCTCTCCTCATTGGATAAAAACTGTAGGATACGAAAAAAGTTTTCTCCTCGGCTCAGAGCAGAGCAGAGGGACTGAGAGACCCGTGTTTCAGACCAAACACTCTATAGAAGTGATTGCTGTCGGAAGATATAACTATTTAAGACTTATATTAACACAAATATATCACTTACTTCTGCTTTAAGAGGTAGTTTGTGTTTTTCTTTAAATGTGACCTTTGAGGGTAACATTTATGCTTTTTGTAAATGTATGTTTTTTGTATTTTGTTATTATTTGTGTGAAACTTTGGACGTCATGGGACGCAAGACAAATTTCAGAGTGATCTGACAATAAAGTGTAATCTTATCTTATCTTATCTTACAATGAGACTCCAGATGAACAACAACAACCCCCCCTGTGATGCACAACATGCAAAACTACCCAACATTTGATGACTCAGGTTCTCAGATGTGAGAATTTGCTGCTTTTATTTTGCAAATGTTGCACAAAGTTTAATGTTTGATATTTTTTCGCAGCGTGTTGGATAAAACAGGACATTTAAGGATGCCATCTTCTGCTCCAGGACTCTGTATTTTCAGCATTGTAATGTCGATAACCTAGTTTGAAGAAGTTTGGATGAAAAGTTCTTTGTCTGAATTGGAGCTCATTACATTTGGGGAATCAGGTTATAGTTTCCGCAGGAGTCTGACTGTGATATCTGACTGAGGAGAAGTGTAAGAGGAAGAAATTTCACTGCAGTGTTTATTTGGGTCGGAAAGTTTCTTCAGAAGTATTAAAACCTGATGCAACTCTCAGTCAATAGACATGACGGATCAGATGTTGAGTTAAAATATCATTCTCCAGAAAGCAGACATGTCTAACTGGCTCTTTTCAAGTTCAAAGCTTGAATTTTATGAACAAAAACACCAACCGAACCAAAACTAACTCTGCAAATTGTTAGCATTTTCCCCACAGAGGGCAGTCTTTTGCTTTCTTTGAATTGTTTTATACCCATTCCTGTTTGTTTAAAGGTTAAACCTGAGAATCTCTATATAAAGTTTAGAGTCGGTGACGGACAGTGACGCATTTTACCACCAGGAAGTTTGACCTTTGGTCGGTAAACAAATAGTTGCACATCATCTGCAAACAGACGAACCCTAAGGTTGGACTGGTCACTTCTATTACATCATATACAGCTAGGAAACTGCCAGTGTGGTTCATAGCAAATTTAATATTCTACTTACCCTGTTCTATATTACTATATGTTAATCTCTAGTGTGTAAGTAGTTTCAAGTGTGGACCAAACACCATGAGAGGAGTGGTTAAAGTATTAAAATAGTTCATTAAAAGCAATTTATAGGTAGATTTTTCTTTCACAATCAGTTAAAAACTGTTCTGGGTTCTTGTTTGTGAGAATCTGCTTCTTTTCTTGTCTTGTACTCAACAGTAACTTTAATATTTCAGGGGGTTTGGGGCTGTTGGTCCGACAAAACATTTAATATTAGATAACGGAAGAAACTGTCTGATTTATTAGAGGGTGAAGAGACAGAAGGTCAGGCAGGTGCAGAGCAACAAAGACACATGAATAACTCAGGCTGAGGGAGTTCCTCTCCATTAATGACAATAGAGTCTGTGCAGAATTAAAGATGGTGCACAAACATGTAGCATCTTTGCCTCGCTGCTCCCTCTGCTGGCCGGGGGAGGCGTTGCAGCCGAGTCGCAGCACAAAACGCTACAAAGACAAATCCAAGGACGATTGATTGACCGTGCAGGAAGATTAAAAAGTGGATTTAGTGTAAAACTAATTAATGAATATCCCTCATGTTAAAAACAAGGTGTTGGAGCAGCTGGACTCTCTCATCTTTGATGCAGGAGCAACATTTAGCTGAATCGGAAAGGTGATTGGCATGAAAATAATCAAACGGCAACATTTTTTAAAGCCAATCGGGGACTCGGGGTGATGAGTTCAAGGTCCTGGTGAATGTTGGAGGTTTTGAAATGGAAATGTGTCTGAGTGATCAACACCTCTGGAAGGATGTAGATGGGGGAAATGGCATGTGTGCGACTCCACGGGAGGCAGACATGGCATACTAAAGCTGCATCTCATTAACTCCAGAGTGAGTGTGTGTGTGTGTGTGTGTGTGGTAGAGAGAGAAGCTGCCAAACAGGAGGATGCTGATGCCAGCAACAGACAAACACACAGTCGCTGCAGGGTTATTTCTCAAGGACACAGACGTATGAGCCGCTGATCGCCGTATGCTTCTGGGCGAATGTCGGCAGGAGGCCGCACGGACCTCGTACACGCCACCCAACTGGCCCCGCCCCCCCTTCAGGATGTCACTGAAACTTGACGTTCACTTTTGTTTGTTTTTATTTCTTTGGCAGCTGCCAGAAATCTTGGAGGATGAATTCAGATTTTTATTTTTTTTAAGACAAAAACTGAGCTGCGTTCAGGAAGCAGCAGTCACAGCAGTGCAGCACTGATGAGTGATGGATGCATTAAGGTTGGAGCAGATTTATTTTTAGATGGAGATATAAAGACGTCTGGATTTAAAATAGATGAAACTTTATTGTCACCATGAAGGGTACGAGTATAAAGTCATTGTAACAAAGTAAGCAATAGAAACAGCAGTTTAAATCTAAACACAACAGTATAAGTGATGCTGTATGTGTTATTTTAAAGCAGAAGTAAGCGATATTTTTGTGTTAATATAAGTCTTAAATAGTTATATCTTCCAACAGCAATCACTTACATAGAGTGTTTGGACTGAAACACGGGTCTCTCAGTCACTCTGCTCCGAGGAGAAAACTTTTCTTGTATCCTACAAGTTTTATCCAATGAGGAGAGAGAACGGCATGAAGGGCTGTGTGTGCAGCCAAGAGATGCGCGTGAATGTGGTGACGTAGGGACGAGGACCAATAGATCCATGACGAGGGCGGGGGCTGCTAACTCCATCGGCTGACAAGACGTTATGGTGCGTTCAAGGCAGCCCGTAACTCGTGTTTTTCCGACCTGTGAAGTCGTACTAGTTCGATCTGGTACGAGTTCACGGGTCGGAAGTTACGAGTGGCCGTTATAGTGACTTTCACAGGTAAAACAGGTCGGAAAAACACGAGTGGGTTGCCTGGAACGCTACTAAGTTGTGACTTGAAGCTGTAATTTACGGTTTCAAAATTCTTAACTTTTTGGCAGTAGTGTATTTTTTTCATGCAAAATTTGACTAGTGCAGATAATCGAGTAGAAGTGCAGCGATGAGTGCAGCCATAGAGTTCAATATGTGACGTCTTGTTTGTTGAATTGTTTACCAGTAAATTTAGATTTTAGTTTGTTGGTTTGGAATCCAATCTGTGGATTCATCTGAGTCTTCAGGTCCCGTTGCTTTTTCTGTTTCTAAAAGTTCATATTTAATGGAAAAGTACGACTCCAGGAACACCAAACACTTGATTCTTTTTGTTTTTTTTGTCTTTTGAAGGGATTAAACTAACTCTCTGTCTGGACAGAATATTGTCTATATGCAGCACTATTACAGAAGATAATAAAGGAAAAAAAAAAATTGGGTCTCCACCTTCAGAAACTCATATCTTTCCATTCGCACTTTCGATTCATCTTTGCAGACACAGACTCTGATAGATCTCCAAACGCTTCATGCATTTCCATCAAATATTTGATGTGCACCCGACTGCTGTTTAATGCCCGGGCTTCGCGGCGAACAGATCAGAGCCGTCGCACTAGGGGAAGAGTACTGTCGTGAGAAAGGGAATTCATGACAAAAGTGAAAGAGACAGTTCAGAGAGGAAGCAGAGGAGGTCAGAGAGAGGAGTTTATGACGAGCAAAAGCTGGATTTTTGATCAATACGACGGCTTCATGACTGATGCTGACAGGTTTCAGAGTCTTGTTTCTTTTTTTTTGCTTGTTCAGAAATGTCTTTAAAGCATTTCTAAACACCTACAAGTGTCTTTGTCTAACACTGTTGACAAAGTGTCAAGAGTTTCATTCTCCTCCGCCTGCAGCAGCAGCAGCAGCAGCAGCAGCAGCAGCAGCAGCAGCAGCAGCGGGGATGTGGAGGGGGTGGGATGGGAAAACTTTGTCCCAATTTTCACCCTGAAACTTTGGCTCATTTCAGGTTGAAGTGGTCGTCCAGAAAAGTGGAGCAGCTATTAATGGTTTGGGTGAAATAATTGAACGCCACAGAAATGAGACACCACTTGGAAGCAGCAGTAGAAGCAAACAGAAAAAAAGAACATGAACCTGGTTTAAAAGACACGAAATTGAGGATTTGTTTGAGTCCAAACCACAGTCTGGTGGGTTGGTTAATCAATAGAAAATCAATTCAACGTTGTTACTCAATCAACAAGCCATATTTTACTGTGTTTATCCATAAGAAGATTTATTGTTTTAAGAAGAAAAAAAGTTTTCCTTCTCCTCCCTCAGCTTCTCTCTGGAGCTCTAGTAACAACAGGTCGGTGTCGGCCAATCAGAAGAGAGGAGGAGGCTCTGAGACTCTCTTCTGATTGGCTGACTGTTTTCTAAAGGTTTCAATAAAAAGTAGAGCAGATTTCAGAATAAAACACTCAGAGAAACCAAATCCTGCAAAGTTGTTGGATGGATATTTGGGTCCAAATGGTGGTGAGGGGGCGGGGCTTAGTTGTGACATCACAAAGTGACAGGAAGTCCTGACGGCTGGTTTTATAAGACTCAGTTTCTGAATACAGGCTGTGTGCATTTCTCTGTGGACTGAGGCTTTGATACTTTCACAGTATTAATATAGAACCTAGAGCTGCTTTATAATCACACTACACATGGACATCTACCTTTATACTGTATGGAGCTTTAACACAAACATCTACCTTTATACTGTATGGAGCTTTAATACAAACATCTACCTTTATACTGTATGGAGCTTTAATACAAACATCTACCTTTATTTTGAAGGAGCTTTAACACAAACATCTACCTTTATTTTGAAGGAGCTTTAACACAAACATCTACCTTTATTTTGAAGGAGCTTTAACACAAACATCTACCTTTATTTTGAAGGAGCTTTAACACAAACATCTACCTTTATTTTGAAGGAGCTTTAATACAAACATTTGCCTTTATTTTGAAGGGGCTTAAATACAATTATCTACCTTTTAGGATACTGTATGTGGGACCTTCAGTCAACTTGAACATTTTCACTTCATTTTTCACTGTTTGCTGAAGCTTTAAAGACCAAATGGTTTAATAATGATTTAAACAGTCGACAGATGAATCAGTAATAAAAATTAGTTACAGCCTTAATTTGGACTCGATGTGTCTTTGTGATTAACGGTGCTGTTGGTGAAGTCTGTTCAAATCGAAACCTGCTGGTTCGGAGTCGGACATCTCGCCAATAATCTGTGCAAAGTCGTGTGTTTGAGCTTTAGAGAGTGAATCCACATCCCACCTGTTGCTGCTGGTGGAAAACCCTCCAGACTTTGGGAGCGGCCGGTCAAACAGGCCTCTAACAGCAGCAGCAGATAAACTCCCTCTCCCTGATTTACTGCTGGATAACCATTTGACAAACCATCTGCATCTCGCTCTAAGTTGTTGTGCCAGCATTGTTCCCCTCCTTGTTTTCCAGGCGATGACAGATTTAAAGGCTGCTGATTCGCTGCCAGCAAAAGCCGTTCAGTTGCTCTTGGCCGGACGTTGTAGTAAAGTGTTTGTTTGACCCTCGTTGTGCTTTTTTTTTTCCTTTTTTTTTTTTTTTTTTCTCGCTGTGTGTCCAGCGCTGTTGGCACCACTTGACCCATATTGGCATCTGTTTGGCACATGAAGCCGGTCCAGGCCTCTCTGATTGTCCACTCAGCTCCATGGATCAGTTATTTCCTCCATTCAGACCTCAGCTGTTTTAACTTCCTCCTTATTTTTCACCTCCAGCTCTACTTTTTTTTCTCTTTTTTTCTCAGAGTTCACATCAGCGAACAAAACCGAACCGAACCAGTATTTTTCTGATATTTCATAGAGTAAATGACCAATAAATTACATAAACTGAGTCGTAATTAAAAGTCGACACAACTCTAGAACTACAGGTTTTTGTGGAGCTTTATTTTGTAAATTGAAAGACTATATATTTATGAGATCTGGGTTTTTTAGGGGGACGTGATTTCGCAGTAATGTCTCTTGTGAACAACTTGGCACAAAGACTCATCTGGATTTAGGGATGAAAGTAGAATTTGGTGAGTAAAAGACTGAAGTCAGAGTTGAAGATCATGGTGACCTCGATCTTCTCAGGTTCCTGATATAAACCAAAAGAGGAGAGAGTTTCAACCACACTATGAGATAATAACACAATGTTACCAGACAGAGTTGTTTTAGAGGTAAATTCATGCAAAACCGCTGATGTGCGTTGCCTTCAGGGACAGTTTTTCATCAAGCAGTCTCTGTATTTCCCTCTAAAACAACTCTGTCTGGTAACGTTGTGTTATTATCTCATAGTGTGGTGAATGTGCAGGTCACAACTTGTCCACCAGAGCGTTGTGGAGTTGTTGGATTGTGTATTTGATGAGTTTGATGAGGGAAACCAAGAAATCCCATAATGAGCCTCCGTAGCGTAGCTCTGAGCAGCTCACGGCTCTGCTCCGCCGTTCTAAAAATAGCTTGCACCGACAATTAAAGGTAATAAACCTACTGCTATGACTATAGGGATTATGGCAATGGGCCAATTTGCCAAAACGTTGAACTATCCCTTTTAATAGAGAATTTAATTAGGTGGTAATGAGTTTTCCTACATACGGTCTGCAGGTTTTTGACTGTTTTTCGCTGGTTGTTCAGATGAAAGAAGTTTCTGATGTCGGAGAAAAAGAGGAGATAGAAAAGTTGTTTTGTTTGAATCCAGCAGACGTCTTTGTGTGTCTGTGTGTGTGTGCGTGTGTGTGTGTGTGTCTGTGTGTGTGTGTGTGTGTGTGTGTCCAGTGATTTGTAGCTGTGGAGGCTTTGCTCTGTCACTTCCATTAAACATGCTGTCCTCATTTTTGTTCTCTCTTCACCTTTCTACCTCGCTTGCTCTCTCTCTCATGTTATTGTCCAGTGTCTCTCTCTCTCTCTCTCTCTCTCTCTCTCTCTCTCTCTCTCTGTCTCTCTCTCTCTCTTCACACCTTTTCTTTTCTCTTCCTCCAGCTCCGTCTCACTCCTTCTGTTTTTCTGTCTCTTCTTTTCCAGCGATGCTCATCTCTCGCTTGGCTGCTGGTGCTGAGGTTGAGAACTCGGACACACACTCGTTCTGCGTTTCTACCTTTGTGAGGACCCTCATTGACATAATGCGTCCACCGGCCTGTAACGGCTAATCTGACCTGAACCGGGTCTAACTCTTAAAGGGATAGTTCAACATTTTGGCAAATTGGCCCCATTGCCATAATCCCTATAGTCATAGCAGTAGGTTCATTACCTTTAGTTGTCGGTGCAAGCTATTTTTAGAATGGTGGAGCAGAGCCGTGAGCTGCTCAGAGCTACGCTACGGAGGCTCATGGGATTTCTTGGTTTCCCTCATCAAACTGATCAAATACACAATCCAACAACTCCACAACGCTCTGGTGGACAAGTTGTGACCTGCACATTCACCACACTATGAGATAATAACACAACGTTACCAGACAGAGTTGTTTTAGAGGGAAATTCATGCAAAACCACTGATGTGCGTTGCCTTCAGGGACAGTTTTTCATCAAGCAGTCTCTGTATTTCCCTCTAAAACAACTCTGTCTGGTAACGTTGTGTTATTATCTCATAGCGTGGTGAATGTGCAGGTCACAACTTGTCCATGAAAGCGTTGTGGACTTGTTGGATTGTGTATTTGATGAGTTTGATGAGGGAAACCAAGAAATCCCATTAGCCTCCATAGCAGCTTGCGGCTCTGCTCCGCCGTTGTAAAAACATGACTATATGACTATAGGGATTATGGCAATGGGCTAATTTGCCAAAATGTTGAACTATCCCTTTAAACCAGACCAAAAATGTCCCCACTTTCCAAAAATGTCCTCATTCTCAGTCTCTCACACTGGAGCAGGTCCTCACAAAGATAGATGTACAAGTTTATAGACACACACGCACACACACACACACACACACACACACACACACACACACACACACACACACACACACACACACACACACACACACCTCTCAGACAGAGCGCTCCGCTACACTGGTCAGGAAATTGGACCCTCAGCAGTCTGTATATTGGAAATGAATTCTTTTGAAAGGCCCAGACACCACACACACACACACACACACTCTCACACACACACATACACTCACACACACACACAGACACACACACACACACATACACACACACACACACTCACACACACCCGCTGAGTTTTGAAGACAGGTGTCTGTTGCTAGTTTTAACTATAGAGTCTTATCTACAGAACCACTATCTGTAGTTTAAAGATAGAACTGGTGGAGCTGAGTCACTCCTCCTCCTCTTCCTCCTCCTCCTCCTCCTCTTCCTCCTCCTCCTCCTCCAACCCTTACCTCACCCCCCCGCCCCTCCCCCTCCCCCTCCCCCCACCTCTCTCTCTCTCTCTCTCCTGCTTTTTGTCTTTCTGACAGTCACTGTCGCTCGTCCATGTGTGCACCTGACAGATAAGGCGTTGACGTTAATTACAACATGTAGCTGTCGCACACACGCACACACACACACACACACACACACACACACACACACACACACACACACACACACACACACACACACACACACACACACACACACACACACACACACACACACACACACACACACACACTGAGGATGAGCTGGGTTCAGATACCGGAGCTGAAGAGGCTCAGTGACACCACCAGCTACCGGAGGCGCCGGTCCGGTAAAGTTTGGTGCTGATCTGGTTCAAGAGCCCGAGGCGAAGACTTTTTTTTGTAACTTCCCTTAAGAGTCTGAGATTTGGACATTTTCTGTCACTCAGTACATTTACATGACGCTTGAAAAAACCGAATTATTGCCTTAATCCGACTATAACTGGACAACTGAGTGCATGTAAATTCTCCAACTCCAAGATAATGCGATTGGAGTTCGACTTTCTCCAGCATGTATACGCCGTAGTCTGAGTTTAAAGCAGAAGTAAGTGGAATATTTGTGTTAATATAAGTCTTAAATAGTTCTATCTTCCGACAGCAATCACTTACATAGAGTGTTTGGTCTGAAACACGGGTCTGTCAGTCACTCTGCTCTGCTGTGAGCCGAGGAGAAAACTTCTCGTATACTTCCTTGTATCCTACAACCTTTATCCAATGAGGAGAGAGAACGGCATGAAGGGCTGTGTGTGCAGCCAAGGGATGCGCGTGAATGTGGTGACGTAGGGACGAGGACCAATAGATCCATGACGAGGGCGGGGGCTGCTAACTCCATCGGCTGACAAGAAGTTAGCCAAAACGACCGGATCGCTTAATTCTGCTTTAACTTGCGTAAGACCCCGGAACAAAAACATCCAAGAAAGCCGGTCGCAGAGGCTATTGTTGTAGCTGTAATAGACAGCGTGCACCTTATCTACACAATAAGTAACGTGCACATTACGTACGAGATGAACAAAGCTGTAAGGATTAACCATCTCGCTGTTCGGATCGGAAAAGGTTCCATATTAACCCGCTGAAACGACGCATATCGCCACCTGGTGTTGAGGAGGAGGAAACGTTCCCGTCAGTTATTCGATTTTCTCAGTTGCATGTAAACTGGGACAAGGACAGAAGTCCGATTAGACGCCGAAATCTAATTTTGAGCATAGCTGGATTAAGCTGTGCATGTAAACGTACTGACTTTCTCAAGTCTTTTAGTGTGTTGGTTTCAGTTTGGTGAAGAGATCCAGATGATAACACAGATCTGACAGACATGTGTGGGAGTTTGGCCTTGGCACAATATGTGCTCAACTTCATCCCATTGTTTGTACTCTTGGCTGTGATATCCGTCACTTACAACGCTAATCAAGCTGCTGTTCAGATCTAGGAACATGACAAAAGTGCTACAAGGACAGTTGAGTCTCTCTCTGTGTGCACAATGACTCTCACTATGATTTGACTGTGTGTGTGTGTTCCTTTAAAAGTGAACTGGAGATGAGATGGTAGCGCGTCAGCTTCTCTTCAAACTTGGCCTCCATTTTTGTTTTCCATCTGGAGCTCGGTTGGTTCCCTTGTAGCGTAGCTGGTGTTTATGTGGATGTCTGCACAAGAGCCTGACATAACCACTGCAACATGTGTGTTTCTGTCCCAGCAGCATGTGCACACAACACCATGTGTAAAATCAATAACTAACCTTAACGCTTTAAAATGGGTTTGAGCCTGCAGGTTATAGGAACCATGAGTCTGGAGTTATTTTATATACATATCTATAACACACTTTCCTCATCTTTGCTTATAGTTTCCTTGTCTTAAAACATTTTAAATCTGCAGCAACAAACCTCTTAATACCCCCCCTTAACACCAGAGCGATACTGTACGAGCACGACAACGCCCAGTGTTATTTTGGATTTGTTCTGAGTCATTGATGAGGGCATGAAATCCTTCTGGAGCCTCTCATTCCTCAGAGTAGCTGCCTCGGTGAGCAACGAGTCGTAGTTTCACATCAGAACTAGAAAAAGATAAAGTATTAGAATCAATAGTGAAATAAAAACTGGGAGTGGAACCAGTGTCATTTGTGTGTATGATAATTGCTGTGTTGCACATGCTTCAATGTGTGTTTCAACAGTTTGGAGTTTAATTGAGGATGTCGACCTGTTTCCTGCACAAGCACACGGGGTAATTGTGGCTAAATCACAGTAAACATTCATTTAGTTAATTGCAGGTGGAAAAAAAAGCAAAAGAAAAGGTGTCTAGACCTTTTAAATATGGTCTGAAGTTGAACTAATGCTGCAGTTACATGACAGCTAAATATCAAGACCTGCAAATGACTAAACCTCTGCTCACTGGAGTGGTTTTATGACACGGTAAACACAAAAAAACATCCTGTTAATACTGAGCATATTAAAGCATCAAAAGTTGCTTTTTTTTTTCACAAACCTGTCACAGTAACGGTGAGTTGATGTTTATGTGTTTGTGTGTGTGTGTTGGTGTGTGTATGTGTGTCACTCACCTCTCTATCTGTGGTAGGATTCCCACAAGCCCACAGTTTGTGTGTCTGCTCTCGCACAAAGACGCAGTATGAGCCTCCACATCCGTCAGGCTGACAGTCTGAGTGGTGATGAGACGCTCTCCTGAGGAGCTTTTTACGTGCACGCTTGTGCATGCTTGAGTCGAAAAGTCACTCTGTGCATCTCTGTGTGTGTCTGTGTGTGTGTGTTCTGACATTTTCTCTTTGTGCGATGAGAGAAACTCGGTCCAGGGGGGCGCATTTGGCACCAATTAGTGGGTTTGTGTGTTTTTTAGATCTCTGTGTGTGCGTTTGAGTGTTTAGCAGAGTTTATAGGTGTAATTTCCCTCTCAAAGTATCTTTCTGCTGATCTGAAAACATTGAGGAAATTATCTAAATCAAATCCTTTAATTGGGTAAAACATGCTGTTTTCTCCACTGCAATAAAAAAAAAAGCAGAGGTAGTAGAGCAAACATATCCTCTCTGTTTTCTTAAGCATAGAGGATATCCCTGAACAGTCGCTGCTAAGTCTAAAATCTGTCATTAGTTATGTTCAATAAGAAGCAGGCTGATGGAGCAGCTTTGTTTTTCTTCGGCTCTGTTGTTAAATTGCTCTTAAAATTCATTCCCAGGTGATATTAAACAATCCGTGGTTCAGCGCCTTTAGAACTGTAATTTCCTCCATAACAAATTTCCCAATTTATCCTCTCAGCTATTCGCAGCCGTGAACTGGAATCCCCATTAACCTTGGAGCTGAGTCATTTTGGCAAATTCCCATTAACCTCCGGAGTGAGTTGTTTGGTGAATTCCCATTAACCTCCACCATTAGTCATTTATCAGACAACAAAGGAGCGTTTTGGGGGACGGTTCACGTCTCATTTCTGGCTCATTTAGAGATAATTTTCCCTCTCGTTTGGGACGAGTGCTGAGCAAAACATTAACAATCAGTCAGGTGTGTGTATATGTGTGTGTGTGTGTGTACTTCAAGGTGTAATCGCAGTTTTCAGCATCATTATGAAGTAGATCATCAAAAGCGGCTTTAAAACAGGTGACGGCCTCTGATTGTGAAGTTCCTTTGGTGGAATCGACCCGCTGCATATTCTCCATTAGTGCTCCAATTACTTGACGTATTACTGCCCCGATCACTGATCAATAAACTAATCTCAGTGAATAAAAATGCAGGAAGACACGAGTAGAAAAAAAAAGCTGTGCAGATCAAATAATCATCAATCAACAACAAAGACAAAGCGGATGCCATGACAACAGATCTGTTGGGTTTCCTACCTGGAGGCAACAGCGATAAACAGAGACACCTCAACTCTCTAACCTTCTCCAAAGGTCTAACTTTTACTACGTCCGTACTCTAGGAGTTCGCTGAAAGTTTGTCTAAAGACCTTAAAGGGATAGTTCAACATTTTGGCAAATTGGCCCATTGCCATAATCCCTATAGTCATAGCAGTAGGTTCGTTACCTTTAATTGTCGGTGCAAGCTGTTTTTAGAACAGCGGAGCAGAGCGGTGAGCTGCTCAGAGCTACGCTACGGAGGCTAATGGGATTTCTTGGTTTCCCTCATCATCAAACTCATCAAATACACAATCCAACAACTCCACAACGCTATGGTGGACAAGTTGTGACCTGCACATTCACCACGCTATGAGATAATAACACAACGTTACCACACAGAGTTGTTTTAGAGGGAAATACAGAGACTGCTTGATGAAGAACTGTCCCGACGGGAACACCCATCAGTGGTTTTGCATGTATTTCCCTCTACAACAACTCTGTGTGGTAACGTTGTGTTATTATCTCATAGCGTGGTGAATGTGCAGGTCACAACTTGTCCACCAGAGCGTTGTGGAGTTGTTGGATTGTGTATTTGATGAGTTTGATGAGGAAAACCAAGAAATCCCATTATCCTCCATATAGCGTAGCTCTGAGCAGCTCGCGGCTCTGCTACGCCGTTCTAAAAATAGCTTGCACCAACAATTAAAGGTAACGAACCTACTGCTGTGACTATAGGGATTATGGTATTACCATCCCTTTAACCAATCGGATTAATTCATTGGTGTCAATGTGGAGGAATGATGTTAAATTCCAAGTTGAACCTCAATCACAAGATGAAGGGGTGAAATCATTAAAAACTGTCGAGGTTGTGCCTTTAAACAAGTTTTGATGGATCACGAGTTGCCGTCCTGATTGGTTCTGACCCTGTAAAGGACGATGAAGGTGTAGATGATGGACAGACAGATGGATGGATGGATGGATGGATGGATGGATGGCCGTGCTCTGAAATCCGCTCTGGTTCGCCGCACTTCATTTATCTTCTTCATATTTACTCAACTTGCTCTCTTCACCTCGTCTGCACCGGACATTTTCCAGCTGCTTCTTTATTCATTCCAGCCTGTCCCGTTATGAATCTATGCTTCACTTTTTATCAATGCAGCCGTCGTCCCAGGTCGACTAATGGTCTTAACTCAGACTCATGTACACAAAGCACCTGTTTTAAACCTTCAGATCTTTTCTGACTGAAGTTTGGGACAAAGCTGCATCTTACAAAGACTGCACAAACTGCATTTAAAGATTATTTCCACTAACTAGACAATAAAAAAAGCACTTTTGTGTCGCGCAAACAAGGCGAGGTGATGAAAATAAAGACCTTTTGAAGTACCGGGGATCACCTGCTTGCTTGCAAAGCTGCAGCACGGCAAAGTCGATGAATAAATAAGTGATAACGGTCGGTCTGGGTCGGTTTTTTTTTACCCGTCCAGCTCTTTCTGCTCCTCTTGCAATAGTTTCTCCGTCTTGGCCTCTGTCCAGCCGAGTGCCATCATACCGCCGCCGTTCATAGCTTATTGAATAAACCAGAAGCCTCGGAGAGTCGGGAGAGATTAGGTTGCACTCAAGAGTTTGTGTGCCGGAGTGCGTATACTTTCTCTCCTGTGTCTCTTGCTCAGTGGTGTGTGTCCATCCACTCGCATTTTGTAGAGCTAATTTAAGCATGTCCACACACCCACACACACACACACACACACAGATAGAAGTATGCAAGAACCATACGCACATCTGAAGGGAAAGGGCTTTGGTTTACTCCAGGGTCAGCGAGCATGTGAACGGAAACGTGGAATCATCTTCATACAAACAGACGAGTGTCAGAACGGGGGAAGACGGAAAAATTGAGGCCGCTGATGTAAGAGGGAGGCAAATGGGATGTTGAACAGATTAAAAGATGGTAAAAAAAAAAAAAAACAGAACTGTGGATTAAAGGAGGAAAAATTATTATGAAAGCAAGGGGAAAGAACAGGAGAGACAACGTCAGGGAGTGTAAGTCGGGTATAGCAAACGCATGAGCTCCCTGAAGTCAGCCTCAGGTTGTTATACACTGAGTAAATATGAGTGAAAGAGGAGTGATGGCTCGAGATGCCGCCTGCAGCTCGGTACTTTCTTAATGTTGGATGTCATCTCGGTTAGTGAAGGCTTCCACACCGATTTCCCCGACATCCATGAAGCATTCAGCAGCCGCCACAGTTTGCTCTGAAGGAGGATAAATACAAAGCAACAGCCCATTCACACATATGGAATCTCTCATTAGCCTGCAGCTAAAAGGGAGTGTTTAGCGTTAAGCATGCAATTAACATACTCCACTCGGCTTTTTGTTGGCAGCGTGCAGGTGAATAGTGAAGTGGTATCGATTCAGGTTTGCTGTTCTCCCAGCGTCGTTTTTGTTGGAGCCACCCGGGGAATCTGTGTTTATTTCCTTTGATGCTTAAGCAGAGGTTGAGAAACAGGGACGTCTTTGACTGCACCAAACTGCCTTTCCCCACATTTTGTTTGAAGTGTTTTTATAAATTTGGGTTTGGGTAGAAAACAGCTGTGCTCTCGGTTTCCTCGCCCTCGCCCCCCCAAGGGGATAAAAACAAGCTTGATTGGTTGTCTGCTGCTTCTGTCAGAGGATATTTGCATAAAGTTGGGTCTTTTCAGCTCCCACAGGTTGTTGAGTCCCGGAAAGATTAAAATTAGTTTAGTGAACAGCTACTGGACAAACGGTATTTGATGTGGATGCTCATGGTCTCCAGAGGATGCTACTGTACCTCTCATTGCAGCCAAGACTTTTGCATGTTGAAGTCTCCAGACCTAAGGAGATGAAGGAAGGAACAGTTGTAAGTTAGTCAAGGGTTTTATACAAGAAGATGTTCATGCATCCTAGAGGAATAAACGTTTGTTCAATCAAAAGTTTAACATTGCAAACTTAAAAGACTTGAAAGATCCAGATTTCCAGACTTTTCTGCAGATATTCATTGTCCCCAGAGGATGAAATTCATGTTTTCCGAAGTCCATATGTCTGGTAGAGTTAAAGGGATACTTTCACCCAAAATCGATAATTCACCAATCGTCTACTCACCGTCATGCCAAGGAAGGTTTGGAGAACTTCCAGAGTCATCAAAACGCTTTAGCAACGGGTTTTCATATAATGGCGGTGGATAGAGTTCACTTTTGAATCGTCCAAAACACACACTATGAAACATCCAGATACCTCCATACTGCTCGTCTGTACTGACCCAAGTGTCCTGAAGCCGCCACATGGAAAAGTTGTTGGGAAAACATTAATGTGATCTCTGTTTTTATCCTTGTTGTAGCAGTAGCTCCCAGTGGCTGCGTGAGATTTGCTGCAATATGTTCGTTCGTCATTGTAAACCATTGGAAATTAGTTTTTTCCCAACAACTTTTCCATGTGGCGGCTTCAAGACACTTGGGTCAGTACAGACGAGCAGTATGGAGGAGGTATCTGGATGTTTCATAGTGTGTGTTTTGGACCATTCAAAAGTGAACTCTATCCGCTGCCATTATATGAAAACCTGTTGCCCTGGAACTCCTAAAGCGTTTTGATGACTCAGAAAGTTCTCCAAACCCTTCCTTGGCATGACGGTGAGTAGAAAATTGGTGAATTATTGATTTTGGGTGAAGTATCCCTTTAATGATTCTATTGTTTGCAAATTACTAAAGTCAATTGCTTAACTTTTTCAATGCTCCCAGTTGGATGAACCGGTCTGGTTTGATTAGTCAGACTGCTGTTACTTAAAACATTAATTATCATCATATAATTCAGTTTATTGTACCTTTCATTCAACCAGAGTTGCTTTCAATGTTGCAGACAATAATTATATTCATTATAATTTCATTTGTTAACATAAGTTGTTGAGGAAACTGAGCTGGAACCAGCAAATGTTTGTGATTTTTTATACTTGATCGTTTTGAAATATTTAATCAGAGTTTGGCAGGAAAACGTCTCTTTGGTGGAACTGATGTGAATCCACTGACATGTGAAATCAGACGAGGAGGTCGAATACACTGTTTTTTAGTGAGAGAGTGTGTTTAATTTTTGAACAATGTCTTCAACTTATAAGTTTATCATGTTTTTATGTGAAGAATTCATGTGTAGGACCCAGAGCTGTACAGATATGAAGCTGCATACAGAGGAAATGCTCTATTGAAGTACCTCAGACCTACTGTAGACCTCATTGTTTCTTGATTGTTGCAGTCTCACTCATGTCTTCAGTCTTTTCCTCTTGTTTTTAATATTTAAAAAAAAGAATAGTTACTTATTTAAACACTGAACTGCAGGTACAGGAAGTTTTCTTTCTAGAAACTTATCAGACAATCAGTTTGATGATTTATTGAACCGGTGCGGTGCGGTCGTCCCAGTTGGGTACAGTTATATTTTCTGACAGGATAGAGTGAGAGAGAGGAAATAATAATAGTTATCCAGTGATTGGTTCAGGAAACTATTAAAGCGAGAAAAAAAAAACCTTGTTATTGTTGAAGACCGCCGGCGTGTGAGGAAGACCTGCAGGCAGCCCTGAATGCTTGTAATTGTGATGATGAGATGTCATGTAAAAGGTATCGGCTTTCAGAAAAAGCCCAGCATCATCTCCTCAGGAGCGCGATGTTTGGTGATGTTTTGGGAAATGAAAGGAGGCAGTGTGGGTCTTTATCAGGCACATCCTGTTCTTTGGACGACTCACAGCTTGTGATCTCTGGAACCCATGAGAACAGGGGCTTAAGTGGGTTTGAAGCATCTTGACAGTGATTGATACCAGCGGGGAGTTGGTGAATACAGACCACACTGCCGCTCCTTATCACCGACACATCCGGCTTCGGCACAAGATGTCAGCTGTTTGTGAACGAATAAGGGGGGGAAAAAAAGAAAAGAAAGGAGAAAAAAAAAGATGTGGTCTGAGTGTATGAAAGTCGGCTCGATGGGGGGAAACGCATGAGACGAAGACGTGTTTTCAATCCTGAGACTTTTTCTTTTTTTTCAGAAAACACTGACAGGCTTTGTGGAGGAATCTCTGCTGAGAAAAAAAAAATCAGCGTTTGTTTTCTTTGATGCTTCAGAAAATTGCTGGAGGCAAAAGATTAAAACTTGGACACCTCCACTCACAGATGATTCATTGAATTATCCCACAAACCTCCAGAGCATTGAGTGGTAAACTGCAGAGAGAAGGATGAATAGTTAAAATAATTGTTTTCATTGTTCTGTTTTTAAGAAGGTATGCATCCGTTCTCTGCTTTTTTTTTTTTTTTCCTCCTGGCATAATGATTTTTTTAAACTACGGGGTTAGAGGCAGTTTGATTGAAAGCTGCACCAGGCGAGCTTCACTTTCTTCTCAGCTTAAACGCTGTAGATTTACTCTCTGGTGGTTAAGTGCAGCTTGAATGTAAATAAAAATAAACAGATTTAAATTGGTGTATATACATAAAGGAAGAAATGTAGATTTCTGGGTCACAACCAGAGATTGTAGAAAATGATGGATGTCACATGTAGATTTATGAAGAGCTGATTTGGAGCTCAGAGCTGGAGACTCACTACAGTACATGTCCTGTATCTCTAATCACTGACGCTAATCCAGATTAGAAGTTAAAACTGGGTTTATTACAAACTAACGCTGAGTTATACATAATTCTACTCTTTAAGACAAAGTAAATGAATGAGTTATAATAAAAGTTAAGGGAAATGGCTGTATAAGAAATGGCATTATAACATGAAAGTCAATGGGGATTGACTCAGCCACCCCCAAGTGGCCGTTTGAGGAACTGCAGTTTTTGGCACTTCAGTGTTGCTTTCATTTCATGACACGTCCTTTTAGTTTCAAACATTTTCCGACACTATAAGAACATTTAAGATGTGCTTTTTTAATATTCTATACAGCTTTAGGAAAAGAGAGCTGTTGAAATTCACATTTCATAAGACTCGCAATTCAGAGTAAGACCCTTGAACTCAAGGACAGAAAAGTCATGAATGAAATAATTCATGCACAACATGGATTCAGTACTTTTTATTGAAGTGTTCTTTGATCCTAGTCCTTCAGGGAGTTGGATGGATGGATGGATGGATGGATGGATGGAGTTCTTAGAAGCCAGGCCGTGTAACGCTGCCACACATCCTGGATATATTTGTCCGCCGGCTCTTACCCCACAACGCTCAACTTTTATCCACTGACTGCCCTAAAACCAAGCTGGATGTGCAGAGTCCAGCTCTTCTGTGACTAAAGGTGCCAAATAATTTATGACTTCTGGGAGTTTTCTCTTTAAGTCCACTGGGTTTTTGTTCCAAAGCCAGAAATCGCATCACGGAGACTGAGTAATGGTCAAGCCCCCGGTATTGATCAGACAACCCTATGAACCTCAACAGATATATTGTGGTAATTTTTCCTGCTGTGGAGGCCGGTAGAAATCTCTGTTATTGCCCCCTTAAAGATGACAGGCATTAATGAAATATGATGTCTCACCGTCTCCCTGTCTGTAAACTGCTCAGTCGTAAAATTAACATTTTGTACAAGGCAGAGCTCGACTCGGAGAAAGCCTCGGCAGAATCCCTCTGACTCAGCCCAAACCGAGTGAAAGGGATCGAGGCAAACTAAACTGCAAGAGGGCTGTTTTTTTCTTTTTTTGTTAAACCATAAAAGAGTTAACAGAGTAGGAAGAAAAAGGTTCCTATATTTTGACGAGCAGTTAATTCAAGTATGTCGTTAATTTCATGGAGAAAACCTTAAAAAAAAAGAGCATTCTGACATCCAGATGTACAACACCAATATGTCCAATATTCAACCGTACATTTAAAACAGGTAGGAGGCAATAAGAGATTTGTTTTTATTATATGTCAGTGTATATTTATTATGTAGGCTATATTTAAAAGACTTTTAAGCACTTAAGTGTTTAGTAAGGTAACAACATATTTTCCCATCAAACTTCTTCTTTTTTTTTTTTCCAGTTTCTAAAAGTTTCCTTCTTGATTTTGGAGCAACGCTTTCAACAGAATAAGAAATGTGGACTATTCTGATTAGAAAATAATTGATATTTATTCACTATTATGTAATTATTTGTACTTTTGCACAGTCAAATATTGTATATTTACATTGTATGTCTCAATATTTGGATTGGATTGTATTGAAATATTGGATATTAATTGGATTTTTGGATTGGATTGGATTTATTGTTGTAGATAAGCGTGAATTGATAGAGAAAATTATCAGTTGATCAGTGGACAATGACTGGTTCTCAGTAACATTAATCTCTCATTTGGTCCACAAGGAAAAGTTCACGTCCAGAAGATTTGTCTCTGACCTTATTTGGACCGGTTTTCGTTACTCCCCATCAGCATATTTTAATGATTAGTTCACATCGACAGCTGTTGGATGATAGATGAAGAATCTGCACCACCCATGTCAGACATGTGAATCCACTGGGTTAAAAATTAGATTGGGTGTTGGTGTGTGGATGAGTCAGAAGGAAAAATAATAATAATAGATCTCAGTTAGGATGGCCGTGGTGAAGGTCGGTTGAAGAAATCGTGGACGGGCAGCAGCAGCACTAGGGTTGCAAAATTCCAGGAATTTTCAAAGTTGGAAACTTTCCATGGGAATTAACGGGAATATATGGGAATTAATGGGAATATATGGGAATAAACGGGAATAAATCCGAAATTTACAAAATTGATTGGTGAGGGTGAGTAATATTTTACCCAACATTCATGTTTTTGTGGTTCAGTAAAATAATTGTTTGTTCACACAAGAATTAAAACTTGATAAAGTTCTACTCAGAAATAAATCTGTTGAAATGTCATGTTTTTTAATTATATTATTTTGCATGGATGTCTGCTTATGACAAAACAAAATATACACATTTATGTTTGGATATGATACAGTTTGTTTAAATTAATTACCCCCAATTTCCAGTTAATTCCCATAAATTCCCAATAATTCCCATACATTTCCATAATTCCCATGGAAAGTTTCCAATTTGGAATATTTCCAAAATTCCCCAGCTTAACTTCCCATGGAAAGTTTCTGGAAATTTTCCGGAAATTTACTGGACATTTTCCACCCCTTTGCCACCCTAAGCAGCACACACAAGAAAGACTCATAGATATTAATGTTGGTTTATAATTGTCTCCAAGTCGACTCGTAACTCATTAACACTTTCCTCAATACTCCCAATAGATCCAGATTGATTATTTGATATTAAGACCGTCCGGTGCCACACTGAGGGATGGACGGGTGGGAACAATAAGCACCGGGGGGGGGGGGGGGGGGGGGGAGGCGTATTGGCGGCCCGAGAGATGGATTAAATGGTGGGGGGATATTCTGCGTGAGCGTCTTCTTCCTGCAGCGTAATGAGTTTCTGAACGGCCGGAGGAAAGTGGAGGTCGTGGAGACGGAGAGGATTTAATAAGACCACCAGCAGAGAGACACAGGGAGATGAAGCCGGGGCGGATGGGACTTTGTTTCACCTCCTGAACCTCATTATGGAAATAGGCTACATTTCTGATTGCCTGTCTGTGTATGTGTTTGTCCCTGCATACAGGTGTGTGTGTGTGTGTGTGTCTCTCCAGAGATTCAGTTTTCCACCTGGAGCTGTGGTTTATACTGTCTCTGTGATGTAAACCTAATGCCAGGATTTTATATCTTAATGGAAACAAATCAGTCGTCCACAGTCGGGCGGAGCAGAAAGACGCCTTTTAAAATGTAATGAATCTCATTCTGCTGCGTGTCTCTGCTGCTCTGAATAAAAACACAGCAGGTTTATATCTGGTGTAAGGAGCTTAGATGCATTTAAGTTCAGTTAAAATCACATTTTAAAGGGACTACGAGGAGTTTCGGAAAGTGGAAGTGTTTTCACACTACATTTCCCATGAGCCTCTGCGGACATGGTGAAATTCTTGGACCAACGCAAGACGGACGAATGCAGAAACATTTGCCAAGAATGTTTTCATTGATCAAGAATGAAAGTCGGAGGTTGGAAGACGATCATAGACGATGCCAACTAGCGAAACTGAAACTAGGAAATGCTGGGCGAGTCGACCACAAAATAATAATATCAAAATAACTATAAAGTACAATATATTTATCAAAAATTGACCCATTAACAAGTGGTAACGTAGATTCATCCACATTAATATGAGACTCTTTTATAACCAACAGAAAACTCCTCAGGGTCTCTTTAAGGGAGTTTTTTAAGGCTTTTAAGAGTAAGTTTTTACTTTCTAGCCAACCACTTTGGAAACTAGATGGATAGAAACTGTATTCATCCATTGATAATAATAATTATAAATCAATCAATCATTGAGTCCAGTTCCTCAGCCACTACCTTCAGCTCAGATCTTTACTTTTCTTTACTTTACTACTGCGAAGTTTAGCATGAAATTATCTCCAGCAGCTTTTCGCTTTTGGTCCCAAAAGGAATGAATCCTATTGGCTCAGCTGCATCTGTTAATGTTCAGCTATAGGAGGGAGAAACGTTTGGATTTCTTTGAGCCAATCACAGTCGTCTTGGTGGCACTGGGCCGTTTATAGCAGCGATGGCGATCCTGCTACAAACGAACAAAGTCTTGGTCATAACTGCACTGCAAAAACTCAAAATCTTACCAAGAATATTTGTCTTATTTCTAGTCAAAATTTAATTTCTAGTCAAAACAAATCTCATTCTACTTAAAATAAGACTCATCACATTAAAAAGTAGCTTGTTTTTAGACACTTTTTACTTCTTTCAAGCAGATTTTCACTTGAAATAAGTAGAAAAATCTGACAGTGGAGCAAGTTTTACTATCTTATTACAAGCACAAAAAACTTGCTTTGACTGGCAGATTTTTCTACTTATTTCAAGTGAAAATTAGTTTGAAACAAATGGAAATTATCTAAAAACAAGTTCATTTTTAGGTGATGGTTCTTGTTTTGAGTGAAAAGAGATTAGTTTAGACTAGAAATTAGACATTTTGACAAGAAATAAGACAAATATTCTTGGAAAGATTTCGAGCTTTTGCAGTGTGGTCATTTTCAGCGTGTTGGCTGCAGCTCGGAGGGTCTTTGCTGCTGTTGTTGCTGTTGTTGTTTCCTGTGGTTTAGGGGGATTTTTTTTCAGGAAGCTGCTGAAATAAGCGTCCAGTGATGGCAGCCTCCGCCCGGTGAGTCAGAGCAGATTGACACTTGAGTCTGAACCAACAACTGGGATTAAATTTTAAAGTTATGACTCAGCGAACAAACACGAATATCAAGTATCGGCCTTTAAATATAGAGAAGACCACTCTCTCTCTCTGTCTCTCTCTCTCTCTCTGTCTCTCTGTCCAGGACACAGTCACAGTCTCCATTGCACTAGTTGCATGGTTCATTGTTAAGAGCTGGGGGTCGTGACCCAGACTGACCCCAACCCCGACCCCCCGACCCCCCCTCTCCTCCTCCTGACGACGTTTCACTGTGATAGCTTTGTCTCGCAGATAAAAGCTCAGACGTGTTCCCTTGTAAACACGTGTCTCTCTGTGTAAAGAGGTGAAGTCGGGGGGTTAAAGGACGAGGACGTGTGGACACTTCTCAGGTCTTTGTCCAACACAACAGAGGGACATTTACTGCGTTGTTGTTGCTTCTTGTTTGGACGTTACATAGGAGACACAAGGAGGTGAACGGCTTCCACATAGCATCAAGGGTAAACACTGTTTCCATGGTTGCTTAAAGGCTAAACGCAGATGTGTAAACTGTTTATGTTCTGCCTTCTGGTATGTCAACACCTGCATGTTGTGCATTGGAATTAATATTCATCGCACTGAGCTGGAGTTTAATGTAAAGTCAGTATAAACAACAGCACGGTGTCCTTTTATACGTGGCTGTGCTGTGTTGGCGGATGATGATGATAAGCTGCAATAATGTAAAACACATCGGCGGTGCAGGGTTAAGCTGTTGTATCAACATCTACATGTTTGTCAGGAAACCCAAACACAACCAATCGTTTATGTCAAGTTTATTTAGGTCACTGACTGTTGTGGCGCCTGCAGTTTGTCCGTCTCACTTTAACTTTTTCTGTCTTCATGTTGGGGTTTTTTTTTTTTTTTTTGGGTCCACTCCCCTAAAAACGGACCAGCCCCTGTGCAGAAGAACATGGGAAGGAGGGAAAGCCCCCGTGGTCTCTGAGGAACACACTGCATGGCTGTGGTATGACGTATGAGTCGAGTTAATTAAGACCAGACTCAACTTTTCTGCACGACTGCAGAGGACAAATGACCTCTGTAGGAACCTCTGTGCTTCTTTGTTTCTTAGACAGGCTTCTCTTCTCTTTTTTCTTTTTTTTTGTTATTAATTAATAATTCAACAACATAAACATCCACGAGGAAGAACAGAAATAACTCTTGTTACACAAATATTTTTTACAATGTTCCTCTTCTCCAGTGTTTTATTTTGAAGTGCCGATCGATAAGAAGATATTAAAAACCATCTCAGTGTAGTTTTCCTTCTACCTCTCTCAGCTTCTGTCTCTGGAGGTCTAGTAACAACAAGTTGGTGTCAGCCAATCAGAGGAGAAGAAGAGTCTCAGAGCCTCTCTTCTGATTGGCTGACTGTTTTCTGACCTATCCAATAAAAATAGAGCAGATTTCAGAATAAAACACCCAGAGAAACCAAATCCTGCAAAGTTGTTGGATGTTTGGGTCCAGGTAGTGAGGGGGCGGGGCTTTGTTGTGACATCACAAAGTGACAGGAAGTCCTGACGGCTGGTTTTAAGGCTCAGTTTCTGAATACAGGCTGTGTGCATTTCTCTGTGGACTGAAGCTTTGATACTTTCACAGTATTAATATACTAGAACCTAGAGCTGCTTTATAATCACACTACAGATGGACATCTACCTTTATACTGTATGGAGCTTTAATACAAACATCTACCTTTATACTGTATGGAGCTTTAATACAAACATCTACCTTTACACTGTATGGAGCTTTAATACAAACATCTACCTTTATTTTGAAGGAGCTTTAACACAAACATCTACCTTTATTTTGAAGGAGCTTTAACACAAACATCTACCTTTATACAGTGAATAAATATCGGCCCTTTAAAAACTTACCTGGCTTTTTTCCATGGGAGCTCTGTTCAGACAAAACAAGATATTAAGGATAAAAGAGATTAAAAATAGGCTTTTTTAAAACCTTAATATTTACCGTATTTTTTCAAGATAAATAGATGAGTCAGCATATTAATTTATGTCAGTTGCAGGCTGATTCATACCGCATTCACTCCTCATCAGATCTGTTGTTAGTCCATTGTTTATATTTGTCCCTGTGAGTTCCTGGCTTTGCATATTTTAGTCATCAGACAATAAATCCATGAAGCCTCTGTTGGCTGCAGGTTTATAGATAACCTACATAACTATCTAAACTGTCCTCTAGTGTAACAGGCTATATTTATTCATAAATTCATGTCTGTTTGTTGTTGGTTTTTGTTTTGATTATGAAATAATGATTAAATTTAGCTTAAAGGAGCGTTACCACATCTGACCCAGATCCAACAGCTGTGCCATTCTCCTGCTCTGGGGATCTGTGCAGGGTTATAAGGTAACAAATAAGAAACAAATGGAGAACAGATAATATTTCTCTCTCCTGACCTCTGCTGACTCATCCAAGCCTTTTTGTTCAGACTCTGACTTTGTTTATTGCCTTTTTTTTTCTCTGTCCGTGGATTATGGGATTCGCTTTTTCTCAGTGGACCTGGTTGATACACCACCACCACAGCAGCAAACGGCAGCATCACAGTCACACGCTTTAGACGAGCGCCATATGATGAAACGCATCGATGCGGTCACACGACATGTTTTGGATGCTTTATTCCTGCAGCAACACTTCTGCTTTCATGTATGAAAGAGAAGCGTGTTTGTTTTTAGAAAATCCTCATTTTCCCCCTCGGGATATGAATGAGTCCATTTCAATGTCGGCCTCCTTTTTTTTTTATGTTGCATGAAAGACAAAACGTCTTTGTTTTTCACATTGTCATGCAGCTGTTTGCCGCTGGCTAATACAGGAGAAGAGATGTTCATTGGCATGTTGATTTACTTTCTTTATCATCAAAGTTAAGAACTTCTCTCACAGGTTTAACATCGATCTGAGGAGGGTTACCAGTGATCTGCTCCGTGGAAGCTAATCACACTGGGCTTCTTATTGATTTTAAACTCTTTTGGTCTCTTTCTTAAAAGAACGCTGCACAACTTTTAATTAGACTTATGTGAAAGTTTGATTTTTATGTCTTCTGAAGATCCACAAGTTCTGTCTTTAAAATGTTCTGATATGACTTTGGAGAAGCAGCATGAACATTAAAGGAGCTATTTGAAAGTTTCTTTGTTGCTACACAGCTCATATTAGCATCAATATCTTTCTATTTGCCAGTCTTTCTAAGAACTTAAGCCATTGTTATGTTTACAGAACAAGACGTTATGACTCATCTTCTAAGCAGCCATGTTTTGGGGATAAAACTTCCCTGGAATGAAAATAGGCCGGGCTAGCTTGTTAGCATGCTAACCTCAATTGATGAAACAAGAGGGTTGCTTTACGTTTCTGGAGACAGCTCTTAGTAAGGGCAGGAATTTAATCTGATGCAAAACTTGTAACAGTTAATCTAGACAAATAACTACAACTGCTAATGTTATTTCTTATGCTAATAATGCTAATTATGCTGTTTCTTTTTCAGTTTCTGTCCTTTTAAAATGTAAGCATATTATAAAAATTGGTTTAACATAGAAATCAGTTTGTCCATCGCTTTGGTTCAGTTAAAAAAAAAAAAAACAGTTGGATAGCCTATTTAGTTTTTTTTGCTGGGTGTATCCGTTAGCATGCTAACGTAAGCATTTAGCCTTAATGGGTAGAACTTTTAATTTGTAATTTTAGCTTTAATGCTCAGCCTCTTATGCACAATACAGACAAACTTTTTGTTTATAGAGCTGCTACATTCTCCACCCTGAGTTATTTTAGTCGTAAATGCTAATGTATGATGAGTTCATACCTTTAATTGCAGTGGAAAACATCCTCAGATCAGGTGAGTCAGGTCATTTTAGGATAAGACTCAGGTTTCCAGAGCAAACGTTAAGGTTGTGTCTCTGCTTTGTCTTGCGATTATATCAGATTGTTTACTGACACCAGAAAACCCTGTAAAACTTCAGATGGGAGCACAACACGTATTAATGTCAAGGAGATTAAATGTTGAGAGAAGTCGCTAAAATCCCAGTTTATGAGTGGCTGTCAAAAACCAGATCAATACTCGCAAAAAATAAATCTGTTTTATAATCTGATCTTTCTGTCTGGTCTGACTCACCAGAGCTTTTTTCTTATTTTTTATAAAAGGCTCGATTTTTCTCTTTAAAGATTTAGTTTCGGGTTTGAGAGAAGTTATTTCGTCATGGTCACAGAGTAGTGTTCATCAGTAGGTTTTTATAAACTGTGGTTTTCTAGCTTGGCAGAAACTAAAGCAACAACATACCAGACATTATTTATCTGGTGTTATTTAGGAGTTAAATCAGTCATCCAAAGTTTAAAAAGGGCTATTTTTGCTTTTGAATGATGATTATTGCAGAAAAAAAGAAGAAACAAGATCGTGCTTCCTGATAGATTAGTCAACCAAAGGGCATAATTTATGAAGAGAACACAAACAGATCAGCATCTGTTTCTCCTGACAAGACAATTTGTTTGACTCAGTGCAGACGGTCAGCATTTAAAGCCTCAGTGGAGAGCAACACAGCTTTTATTAGTCACTCACAACTTCTTCTGTTGTGACTACGACTTAAAACCACAAACAAAACAGATCCTCTAAATCTGATTAAAGCGTCTGTCTGCGAGGAATCCGTCCAGGTGGGGGACGTATTAATAACCTCCAACTTAAATGAATGTAATCCATCAAACTGTGCGGCGTCCATCATATCGCAGGTAGTAAACACTCCTGACTGCAGCTTTGGCTGAAGTGATGAAGGCTTTGAATATTCCTCTCCGAAGCTCCGAGCGTAAACTTGTTAGACATTTTCACCACCATTGAAAATCAATAGGCACCTTGTGGAAAGTTCTCAGCTGAGGTAATTATATTTGTGTCCTGCCCATATACGCTCTTCTTTACTCCTCATGTGAACATGAGCCCTTCTGCCTGATAATAAGCCAATAAATTGTGTTAAGCTGTGAGGGCGTATTATATCCTCTAATTTCCTGCACTCTTAACGGGACAAAAAACACATCGTTTGGCTCCGGATGGTGAAAACGCAGGAAATTCACAGTTATATATGTGTTTCTGAACATAATCTAACATGAAAAGGCAAGTTGATGATTGATTATTGGGTTTATTTATTGAGTAATCACCCCTTAAAGTTTGGTTGGATGGTTTTTCCCATAGTAGATGTTCCACTTCCACAGCAGCATGGTACCAACTCGACCTGTGGACGATATGACGTCAAACATGATCATTTCAGACTGTTATCTTTAACGATTTACAAATGATTATTTACTGAAGTGATAAAATTTGACTTTATTTGACAACTTTTTGTTCTTAGTTGTTTTCATCAAAGCTGAAACGACTGGTACGACCTTTTTGCAGGACCAGCTGCTCAGGATGGGTCTTGTGTCGTCCATATTTTCAACTTTGCTTGAAAGAATTGGTATTTTTAAGGCTTAAAGCAGAAGAAAGCGGAATATTTGTGTTAATATAAGTCTTAAATAGTTATATCTTCCGACAGCAATCACTTATATAGTGTTTGGTCCAAAACACGGGTCTGTCAGTCACTCTGCTCTGCTGTAAGCCGAGAAAAGGAGAAAACTTTCCTTGTATCCTACAACCTTTATCCAATGAGGAGAGAGAACGGCATAAAGGGAAGTTAGCCAAAACCACCGGATCGCTTACTTCTGCTTTAATACTCAAATGTATTTGAGTATTAAACATGAGCATGATGAAGTTGTGTTTCCGATTGATTGCCCGACCTCAGCGACTGTGCTCCAGTCTGTACTCTTTGTACGGCAACCTCCAAGGCCAGTTGAGTTGAGGAGAAACACAAACTTTTTACTTGTTTGTTTGAACCTCCATTGTGTTGAAGGTGGCATCACAATAACTTTGTTACTGCAGCAGCTGCAGTGGAAACAGAAACGCTGAGTCGATATGAATCTGTACGACATTGAATCTTCACTAAAAACATCTGTTGATCTTCCTCTTGATTGATTACAGCTGGGACAGTTGGAGGCCAAACAAGTTGTTGGATGCATCACTACGAGCGACCGACCACTTTCACATGTGATGTTTGTGTTTGTATGAAAATATCTCTTTTCGTGTCGCTCTGCTCGGACTCAACCGCGTATCGATGTTTGGTGGCCTCCGGCGTCGACCGTGTGGTCACAATATCCTGCTCCTGATACCATCTTGTTAACGTGTTGCATGTGAAATCTCTGCTGGCTCCATATTCTCCTCCCTACTCCTCTCTGCTCCGCTCTGCTCCGCTCTGCTCCGCTCTGCTCTGCTCTGCTCTGAGAGATCGTAATAAAAACAAAAAGTCACAGTTTAACAGACGCATCATGTCGTTTCACTGTATTGTCGCGGTCGACTTGTTATTTTGAAGAGTTTTAGCGCGACTGTATCCACACAATGAAATCACAATGTTGCATTCTGGCACGGGGGAAACTGGTGTGTGTGCACTGTGCAACCATTTCAGCGTCAGTGTGTGTGTGTGTGTGTGTGTGTGCAGTCTGGTTTTGTGAAGCAGGTTGAGCCGCTGCACTCGGAGCTCTTCAAAGCGCTGCCATAAAACCTCGGGATCTTAATCGGATGCTGCTCAGACTACACACTGTAATTATGTCCCAACAAATTCCTGTCTACACACTCCTATAGAAGAAGGTGTGTGTGCATATGTGTGTGTGAGTGTGTGTGTGTGTCGGTGGGTGGAGGGTGGTCGTTGTTGTGTACAGTTGATGTCTCTTTGAGGGCTTTATAAGCTGCATGTTATATCACGTTAACATTGTGTTTAGGCTATTGATGTTTGTGTGCGATGCTGGTGTAATATTTACACAGATGTTTGTGCAAGTGTGTGTGTGTGTGCATATGTGTGTGTGTGTGTGCATGCATGTGCATATGTGTGTGTGTGTTTGCAGCTTATCTTTTCCATGCTCTTCTCACCAAGTTTCTTTGGTCTCAATTGGATGTGAAAGGAAATCCCATGTCTGCAAGGCTTCCACTGCAGGCACAGACCTGTGTGTGTGTGTGTCAGTGTGTTTCAGTGTGTGTGTGTGTGTGTGTGTGTGTGTGTGTGTAAAGCCTTTACCATGCCACAGTGGATTAACCACACAGTTTGAGCAGTAACACTGAGGCTGTGAAGGAGAGATTCAGAGTGAAAACAGAGCATGAACCAGATACGACGACGACGGAAGGAAGAGAAACTGGTTCAAGATTGATGGGAAAAGGTTTTTAATTCCAAAACACAACATATTTGGCTTAAAGCTACAAAAAAAAAAAAAAATTAACCAGCGCTGTTAATTAATCCCCAATTCCAAAACACTGATTATTCCAACCTCAGACTGTCTGTGTTTAGTGAGCTGCACTCTCACAGCGACTGTCACATTTCTGCATAATGTGTTGGAGATAAGGTGATCCCTTTGGAGACGTTGGCAAGAGGAAAACAAAAAGGCTTCTTCAGACTAATATTAATAGATTGTTGCTTTTTTTTTTCGTATTCCAACGCTGCCAATAGCTGATAATTTTTTTGTTTCAAGGATTATTGCACAGAGAATCTGTCTGTTACGAAACAGCTACAGGAAGTTCCTGCTGTGAAGAACCATGAGGAGCTCGAGTCAAGATCTGCATGGATATCACTGGATTTCTCCACCCAACGGTTTTGAAATCCAAAGATATCAAATGCAAAATGATCTTAAAAGCAAATTCTCACATTTGAGAAGCTGAAACAAGAGAATGATCGACTCATTTTCATGATATGTCTCCTTCATTATCAAAATTTAACAAAGAATCGAGCTACGTAGCTTGTAGGAGTCGCTGATGTTCGATACTCGAAAGACAAATGGATGCTTTTCTTTCCGAAAATGTGTTATAGATTTTATCTTCTAACATATATGAGTGATAGCAGAGTTACCAAGAGTCATAAATGAGCTCTGCAGAGCTAAAGGTTGATGTTATTTCTCCACCGAGAACAGGCATTGTTGTGGTCATCAGAGCTGAGCTTGAGAACAGATTTACTGAAGACTTCAACTTCCTGAGAAGCGAGCTGGAGGAGGACGAGTCGTCAGCTTGGGCGGACGAGGTCGTGGTGCTTCAGGCTGCAGAGGCTGAACTCAGAACAGAGGAGGCTGGAAGAAAGAAAGAAAGAAAGAAAGAAAGAAAGAAAGAAAGAAGGCATCACAGTCGGGATGCAGAGAGATGAAACATTCATATTGTCGGTGTTGCAGTAGGAATCTGGTTCAAGCTTCACTCACAACACTCCACCTGCGTTCACCCAGAGACCTCCCACTGAGATCCAAGCGTGTGCGGTTGCACCTGTGACGAAGCTTCTTATAGACGACGAGACACCTGAAAATACCAACAAGTCATGGAGAGACTGTTTATTTTACAAGTTCTGGGTTCATAGAACTAAGTTTTCAGAAAGTTTCCAAAAGAAAAATATACTTTTATTCTTAAAGCCCCAGTTTCTAACTTATTTGGCTTTTTATTAGCAAAAATCAAAATATTTATTTCATAAATCCGTATTTCACTGAAGGTGAATCACAGCTGCATACAAATGAAAGCTTTCTGGTTCCTTAGAATGAGTTGTTACAAGTCGTTACAAATACATAAGTGGGCGACGCACCGAACCGAGGCGGCCATGTTGCATCGTGACCGTAGGTAACCACGGAAACTGAGCGGAGCTGTGGGCTCGGCCTGTTAAAACTGTCACCACTGTGTAGTGTGAGGAAGGACGGAGGCACTGGTGTTGCATTCAGGTGCAGTCAGGCAGACGGCCGTCGGCAAACCAACCGGATGTCATTTTACTCCACAAGAGAAAGACGGTAAAACAATACCATCATCACCATGACAACATATTGTCAGGCCTGTATTGTTTTGCCTCGTGCTGGCGGACCACTTGTTTACATAGACGCTTGTTTATCCTGTTACATGCAGCGTCTGTTGTCTGTCTGACGTCTGCCCCATTTCACGTGAATGCAACATCAAGAATACGTTCAGATATGCAACCGCACCGCTAGATGGGGGGAATTCCTACACATTATACCTTTATCTTTTAAAATTTCTTGTATGTCTGTGACAGTAAAGTCAAAATTAAACACAAAAAACTCAATGTGCATGTGTCTGGACAGGACACAGTGAAAACACGCAAACTCCACCCAGAGAAGGCCCGACGCCCGGGGATCGAACCTTCTCCTTCTGAGGTGTCATCACTTACTGCATTACCTGGTATAGTTCATGTTTCCCAGTGTGTGTGTTGAGCCTGGAGACGATTTAACATCGTCCCCGACACTGACGCACTCACAACGTTTTTATTTTTGGAAACCGGTGGAACCAGCTCAGCAGCCGCTCAGGTAACTTTTTGATCTACGTTCAGACATTAGTTAAGCGCGCCGTGCGGTTTCACCGTGTTTCATCATTAATTGCACATTGTGAAGCTGTACTTACCTCGACCTGGCAGCTGCTCGCCCTCCTCCTCCCCGCTGCTTCGACGAGGCAGCGGCTCCGCGCGACTCATTAAAGGCAGAGAGAAGCTCGACTGCAGCCTTCAGCTCGCTGCACCGCCCTGCTCTCATGGCTGGCATTTCTCAGATAAGAACCAGCCAGCAAAACTGATTTACAAGGCTCCTCTCCTCCCTCTGTACCAGCCTCTGTGTGTGTGTGAATGAGTGTGTGTGTGTGTGTGTGTTTTCCTTGATTTAAAAGACTCAAAGTGTAATAAACCATCATGAAATACTCCAGCAGCAAAAACACATCAAGCTGCAAATCACATCACAGCATTCAACGCTCGTTCTCCATCTGTCATACAGCAGAGGTGTGTGTGTGTGTGTGTGTGTGTGCATCTATATGTGTGTGTGTTTACTGTATATGGAGGTTTCAGTTTGCACGGTGAAAAATATCTTTCTCTTCCACCCTTTTTTTTCCATCCAGGGTGTGTATTATGTTTCTTCTCTGGTGTTGCAGCAGCAGCTTATAGGCTGTGTACATTTACTTCACTCCCATTTCTCTTAACACCCTCCAATACCTCCTCCTCCTCCCGGTTTCTCTCGGTGTGGTCATTTGATACGAGCGTCAATATTCGGGGGAGGCGGGGAATTCCAAGAATTCCAGCATTAACTCCTTCTGTTATTGGATTTTCAGCCACCGGGGCCTTTTCTGCATCCCATCACCTACAGAGCAGCTCGACCCCGAGAGAGAAAGAGAAAGAGAAAGAGGGAGAGTGTTTATTCCACTCAGGTTGGAGGTTTTAAACTCTGGCCACGCCCCCAACGCAGTGATATCGCAACCACAACATACTGGCCACACCCAATCTGTTCCCTTCCTCCATCCTTCCTTCTTTCCTTCCTTTCTCCCTTCCTTCTTTCCACAATCCTTTTCCCCTTCCTTCCTTCCTTCCTTCCTTCCTTCCTTCCTTCCTTCCTTCCTTCCTTCCTTCCTTCCTTCCTTCCTTGACCTAATCTGTTCCTTCCCTCCATTTTTCTTTCCTTCCTTTTTCCCTTCCTTCCATCCTTCCTTCGTTCCCTTATCCTGACTTCTTCTTCCTTCCTCTTTTGATCTAATTGACCCATTCTGTTCCCTCCCTCCATATTTCTTTCCTTCCTTCTTTCCACAATCCCTTCCTTCCTTCCTTCCTTCCTTCCTTCCTTCCTTCCTTCCTTCCTTCCTTCCCTTCGTCCTTACTTCTTCCTTCCTTTTTGACCCAATTGACCCAATCTTTTCATCTATCTTACCCTTTCCCTTCCTTCTTTCCTCCCATCTCTCCCTTTGTCCTTCCTTCCCTGACCCAGGAGGACAACAGGTGTCGTTTGTCTCCACTGTCTTTTTAGCTCAGTTTTTGGGCTCCACCGCCTCCTGAGTGAAACATCTGGACCCAGCTGTGTCCGTCTGGGTTGTTTGAGCTTATTATTATTGGAGAAAACCAATAAAATTGTGTTTCGGTCATAATTCAACTGTATAATCTCGAACTCATCACTGATCAGTCCATGTTCAAATCCCTAATGAAAACTCCCTATTTCACAACGGATTTTAATAAGTAAAAATATTTTGTTCTGTAATAACTCATGCAAAGTGTCTATAGAAAAAAAATGTAGGATTTATTTATTTAACTTTTGAACATTGACCTTCTGTATTTGTGTCAAGTAGTACTTAAAGTATAAATGTGCAGCTCTTATTTAAATTTTCATTTCCATAAAGATAGATATTTCTTTTGAAGCTCCATACAGTATAGAGTGACTTTGTGATGTCACAACAAAGCACCCACCTGGACCCACCATCCAACACTTGCAGGATTTGGTGTTTTATTCTGAAATCTGCTCTGCTTTTTATTGGATCACAGAGAAAACAGTCAGCCAATCAGAAGAGAGGCTCAGAGCCTCCCTGGAAAATCTTAAGTTTCTGTCGGTCATTGTACAACAGCTTCTCCAGTTTCATCAGTATCCTTCTTGGGAATTCTTTGGTGGTTTCTGCACAAAGAAATTACTTATGCGTCTTGATGCTGATACTGAACTAATTATTAGTCCTGGTATTTTTTTAAACAAGTAAACCTAGAATTAAAAAGGAACTTCCTGTTTGTCTGACGCAGACCTGGCCACACCCAGCAGTCACTAAACACACACTGTTGAGTTTCTCTGTATGGAAATCTGAACTAAAATGTCTTTCTAAAATCCAAGGCCTATAAAATTAGTGGGAGGACGGGAGTTTTTGTTTTTGCTCATTATACAAGAGTTTAATCTTGTTTAAACATCTCTAACAGACACATAACTGCATGCATGAAGACTCCCTGATAATACAAGTGATTAACTGTCAGCTCAAGTCATCTTTTATTTACATAACGCCAAATCACATCAGCAATTCTCCCAAGGCTCGTTTCAGACAGAGCAGGGTCACATCATACTTTATAATATTGATTACAGAGACTCACAATTCCCACTATGAACAAACACCTGGCAACACTGTCAAAGAAAAACTTGATGACTTTAAAGAGGTAAACATATCTTTATTTATACAAGAATTGAGGGAATGTGTCATAAAGCTCTGGGTATCCAAATAAAATCTGAAAACTCTAGGTTTTATTTCAGAAACTAAAATGCTATTTAGCTGCTTTTTTGGACGCCATCATTTTCCTTTAGTGAGCTATTAAAAAGGTTTTAAAAAGTCCTGGAGTTAGTGGAGCTTTCAGTGCGTCGCTCTTTCTCTATTGTCTATTTAGGGAGGAAAAAAACCATCATTAAATCATTAAATCTGCAGTGAAAATCATCCCAAGCTGTTCTCAAAGCTTTGGTGCAATTCTGAACGAGTGTTGGAAAAAGTGTCGGAGACAAAGTTAATGGTGCGTTGCATAAAATAAAGACAGTAAATATCTGGAAGATGTAATCTTCCTGTCATCCTGTCCTCAGTTATAGAGTCTTTAATAAAGGAGAGAGAAATTACTGCCACAGTTATTATCTCTATGTGCCTGAACTGTTCTATCATTCACATCTAACTAGGAAACTCAAATCTTTCCCATAAGGCTCAGTGGGACTCCCCGGGGATGTGCATGAGAATGTATAAGTAGCATGGCTATAGAACACAAACACTTGTAGTAACTTTAGAAAGTGAAGATTTCAGACTAATGAGACGCAGGAACACGAACAGCCACTGCTCCTCCATCCTGGAGAGTTCACACAGAGTCCCAGAGATGTTGTGTGCTGCGATGCAGAAGGTTGTATTTACTACTGGGAAGACGCAGGATCAATCGGCAGATGGTTGGATGAATGCATAATATCCAGTTAATTAAAGAGCGAACATTGTGTAATCCGCCAAACTTTTTCTGTCTCTCTTTTCTCTTTGATAAATACATAACCTTGACTCAAGAAGGATGAGAATAGGAAATTTCGTCAATTGGACGACCAATGGAGTGGATGTCCAGTAGGGTGGAGGTCCAATGAGAAGGACATTCAGTAGGGTGGATGTCCAGTAGAATGGAGGTCCAATGAGAAGGACATTCAGTAGGGTAGATGTCCAGCAGATTGGATGATTAGTTGGGTGGAGGTCCAATGAGAAGGACATTCAGTAGGGTAGATGTCCAGCAGATTGGATGATTAGTTGGGTGGAGGGCCAATGAGAAGGACATTCAGTTGGGTAGATGTCCAATAGGGTGGAGGGCCAATGAGAAGGACATTCAGTTGGGTAGATGTCCAATAGGGTGGAGGTCCAATGAGAAGGACATTCAGTTGGGTAGATGTCCAATAGGGTGGAGGTCCAATGAGAAGGACATTCAGTTGGGCAGATGTCCAGCACATTGGATGATTAGTTGGGTGGAGGGCCAATGAGAAGGACATTCAGTTGGGCAGATGTCCAGCAGATTGGATGATTAGTTGGGTGGAGGGCCAATGAGAAGGACATTCAGTTGGGTAGATGTCCAGCAGATTGGATGATTAGTAGGGTGGAGGTCCAATGAGAAGGACATTCAGTAGGGTGGATGTCCAATAGGGTGGAGGTCCAATGAGAAGGACATTCAGTAGGGTGGATGTCCAATAGGGTGGACGTCCAATGAGAAGGACATTCAGTAGGGTGGATGTCCAGCAGTTTGGATGATTAGTATGGTGGAGGTCCAATGGAGTGGATGTTGAGTGGATGTCCAGTTGTTCCAGTTGGGTGGAGGTCCATGATGGGATCAATGGATCTGGAGAGGTTTCATTCCCCATGTTTCCTTGGTGTTGTGTTGGATAGGGAGCATCAGCGATTGTCTAATCAATAGGTCAATGGATTAATCATTAAACATTTCCTGGTTCCAACTCATCCAACGTCAGGATTTGAGACTTTTCTCTGTTTTATATCGATGCAAACTGAACATCTTTGGGTTTTTGGACCTAACAGTCAGTCATCAGATTGGAGTTGGTTAGGAGACTGATGCTTAGAAACTGTTGACTTCTTAAACGTTTATTTGCACAAAAACTTGATACTAAACTCCACATTTCACTGACTGAATGTTTGGTTCTAGTCTGACCATCAGCACCAAACACTTCTGTCTTTAATCAACAAAACCCAACACAAGGCCCATAAAGTGTTCAATGATCCTGATTCTGAATCTTTTCTTAAACTTCCTGCAGTAGATAGATGCTCAACAGAAGTCCTAAATATTTGACGTTAGGAGGAAACTTCCTGTGTCACCGTCACCTGATTTTCTCCAGTTGAACCTGATGATGACGACGACGTAATTATCCTCAGTGAACCGTCTCTTTTGGAGCTCGCAGTCTCTTTTAATAAACTTAACAGGTTTAAGGTGCTACGCTGCAGCCGCCTTGGCAGGAGTATCCATCAATTTCCCACCTTCATGTGTTTCATATTCACTGTAATAAAGCGGGTATAGCGGCGGTGCCAGGCCCCCATCTCCATCCTAAGCCAAAGTCTTTCCTGTCGAACTGGCGGCGTCGATCTCATTGTAGGGAGCTTGATGGATCAGGGCGCTGGGAAATCAGTTTAATCAACGGCAGCTGCAGAGTTACAGTCGAACCTACAATGGATCTGAGGTCGATCCTGCTGCCAGACTGTGGAGCTAAGTGTTATGACTCATGTATGATTGGTAGTGGAGGTGGTTGATTAGTTTGGTCCAGATTACATGGACCACTAACGTCTGATTAGACTTGAGTCATACAAGAAAGAGTCGGAGTGTCGCCTCCATTAAGCGCAATTAGCATCTGTGTGTGTGTGTGTGTGAGAGAGTGTATGTGAATGTGTGTGTCCTCATCACCATCATCATCATCATCATCATCACCCCCCACTGCCTCTTTGAACAGAGCCGTGTGTGGGAGTCGTCTCCTCTGAAGTTCACTTCCTATCTGCTCCGTTTGTCGCCGCCTCTTCGTGTAATTAAGCTTCTTTTCAAACGGCAGCTCAAAAACCTCACGGCTTCAATTTTCTTTTTTTTTTGTTAATTTACATGTTTCAGCTCTAATTGACGGCTCAGGATGACGAAACGCTCACAGAAAACCTCTGATTTCAGCTCAGCTCTGCTTCTTCAGTGTGTTTCTACTGTAAATAAAGTTTATTTAATACATGGTGAAGATACTGTACCATAGCACTGCTGTAGGAGGAGGTTTAAAGGAGAACGGATTTGTTTCATTGATGAAAACGAAGCCAAATAAAACCACACTAGGATTTAAAGTTATTTATATGATCATTTTTATTATTTTTAATGAGTGTGTCTTTTGTGTTTTGTGTAGGAGTGGAGACCGAGGCGGTTCATGTCATCAGAGTTCAACAGGTCTGAACACTGAACAGGTGAGGAGGCGTCATCTTGTTGTCTTGACTTCTTCAATCTGTGATTTTCTTTCATAAATCATATTTTTACATCTCATCATACACCAACACACCGACTGTCTGCAATTTAACAGGATGCAAAAACAATCTTATTGCCATTTCTTGTTACTTTTGTTCTATAGTTGTGTAGGCCATATTGTGATTTTAAGCATATTCTGTGTATAAAGCAGCAACTAAAGATTATTTCCAGTGTTGATTAATCTTTAGATCTTTTATTCTTATTACAACATCCTTTAACTGAGAAAAAACACAAAATAAATCACACGACACTGTGAAAAATAAATAAATAAAGTTGCTTTTTTTTAAAAGAGAGAAAGTTTGAAGGGTTAGTCAGACAGACCTACTTCCACTGTAACACCACTGGGAGTGTGTTGGAGATATTTTGGTTTTCCAGTAGAAAATAAAAGCATCAGTGCAGCTACCCCAGAATATTACAGCTGCTGGATCTGGTTCCTTCTGTTATTTAGTTGAATCTTGAATTGACTGATGATTGTTTTATTGTTTGGCCCAGATAACACTGTAGAAAATGTTGCGAATGAGCAAAACTTTGGTTTTTAGTTTGTCTGGTTTTGTCTGAACGGATGAAAAAACTCAGTTATGTCATGTAATCTAATGAGAAGCCGGAATCAGAGGATCTTTTGCTTTTGAAAAGTGAATTAGCTCCAGAGAAGCTGCACACAGAGAGGTCAAAGCTGCACCACGAAGAAGCACGTTATTGTCGTCAGTCGGGTCGATGTGTTGCAGCTCGTGGCCTTCATCATCAGAGTCATCGTCGTCTCATTTGTGACGGGCGAAGAGTCAAAACACAGGAAACTCATTTAAACAGCACGAACTGTTGAGGTTTTGACCTTTTCAGACTTTTTCCTTTTTTCTGTGCAACACGACTCCATTGAAACCTAATGACTGAATTTAGCATGCTAATTTAGCATGCACAGCTAACGGCTAACTTCTAAAATAGAGATGGTCCGATACCAATTTTTTCCCTTCCGATACCAATTCTGATACTTGTGTTTTTGGTATCGGCCGATATTGATACCGATACCAGTGTGTTATTGAATTTAAAAAATAGACATACTGTGTGTGCATACATAACTATTATGTCTATGGCCTGGTTGAGGTTAAACCCTTTGTAAAACATGAATGAATACAGCAAAAGAAAGCTATTTAACTTTTACTGTGTAGTTTGGCGCTCAGACACAACTGAAAAAGAAGAAATATAATCTAGGAATAAATAGCAATTCCTTTAAAAACTGCTCAAGTGTAGCCACACTGAGTTTTATTTTACACATACCGGTGCAGTACACAGTGATTGATACTGTTTAATTTTTCAGCTCGTACACCTGTTTTCACTCCGGTCCAAACGCCACACCACTGGCAGAGCGTCATGTTTACACGAGTCCAGATTTGTAAAAAGGAAACTCTGAGAAGTAACGCTAAACTTTAACAATGGAAACACAAGTACGCAGGTTATCTGTAGCTCTGCTCATTTGGTTTTATAAACGGACCACCACCGCACTAACGGAGCTATCTGGTAAACAGATGGTATCGGATTGGTATCGGACTTCACTACTCACCGATACCAATGGCGGCATTTTCATTAGAGGCATTTCTGATTCTGGTATCGGAACAACTCTACTCTAAAACCACAACAGTTAAACCTGCTCCACCTCCTCTTACAAACTAACTGTGAAGCTGTGAAACCTCCGGCTTCAGCTCACGAGAAGGTCAAGAGGTTGATAACAAGCTGATAACATTGAGTAGGCTAATGATTATCAGCTTTAGGTGATAAAGAGGATCCTGTAGTTGTGGGTGTGACCGACAGAAGCTGCAACAAATTAAACGTCACGACCGAGTTGATCCAGAATCCTTCGGTGTTTCAGTCTAGTCATGTTGTTTCCTCGTGGTCCAACCTCGACCTTTGACCTTTTCCATTCAGATAACAACGTTAGCTTTAGCTTTAGCTTTCCCCTGTTAGTTTCCTGTTGTGTAATTAGCGTCTCGGCCTGGTGTTGGTGTTGGTGTTGGTGTTGTTTTATTTAAATTCCTCCTCTCAGACAAAAGGCTGCAGCGTCTCCGTCCAGCGGCGACGACGTCACATAAAACTCTCATAAAGCCAAGTTCATTACACCGGAGCTGCTGTGTCGACACATCGCAGAGCTGTTCACCTCATTATCAGGACGTTTAACACACAACACACACATTATTCCTGCAGCCTCGCTCAGAGAGAGTGTGTGTGTGTGTGTGTGTGTGAGAGGAAGTGAGAGGCTGTCAGGGTGATGGAGAGCAACAGGAAGTCGTTCAGCTGTAATAATAAAGTGTTTACAGAGCAGCGCTGATGTTTGACTTCAGTCTGATCACAGGCTGATTGATTATTAGTATTAAACTATTTCATCATGTCTGTTATTTCTGTTTAACGAAGCAGCAGCAGCAGCAGCAGCAGCTCGTTAAAAAAAACGTCTGAGACCTTCATTGTTTTTACGTGCAGGTGTAAACGGCTGCAGGCGCCGTCGCTGTGAAGCCGCCGTAAATTCTCACATTAAATCCAGGATTCAAACATCGGCCCGGTAACGGCCCGACGCTAACGAAGGTGAACGAGTGAGAAAACGTTTCTACAGCACGAAGTTGTCAACAGAAATAAAGTTTTCATGCTGTAGTTAGTTCATGAGTCATCATTATAACACTTACTGTTTTTTTTTTCAATTTAAAAGCCCTCTAAAAGACCAAAAGATTGCAAGAAAATTCTTGCAATTTTTCTGGAGGAGACTAAATTTATACGTAAACATGGAGCAGGTTGGGGAAAGGTGGAAATATGTTGCTTAAAACACCTTAAATTTTCTTTTTAAGTATGAATCTCAAGGTTTAATTTCTCCTTAGCTGATGGATTTGCAAATGAATGTTGCACAGAATCTCTTAAGGTAAAATATTTACCTGAGTTAAGAAAAACAAAAGTTAAGACCATTGCAGCAGCGACAGTAAAGTGGAATCAGAGGTACCTGTAATATTTTTTTTCCCTAATTCTGGTAGTTAAGGTCTTTTTTGCTGCAGTTTCATTGACTTTAAGTGATTCCGTAAGTATAAAACTAAGATAAGGAGAAACCTGCAGATATACTTAAGTGAACATTTTAAGGAAATTTTAACTCAGGCTTTGATGAAATTCTCAATTTAAGGTGTTTTGTGTAGCGGTTTAAACAAATTGAAGTGACTCTTCTAAAACTAAGATAAAGAGAAATCCATCCATCCATCATCTGGTCATCCGGGGTCAGGTCACCATGGCAACAGACATCCCTGCTCCTCCTCCTCTTGGGGGGTCCTGAGGCGTTCCCAGGCCGGATGGGACACATGATCCCTACAGTGGGATCTGGTTCTGCCCCGAGGTCTCCTCCCCGTTGGACAAACCCAGAAGACCGCAGAACAAAACGGGAGGCATTGTTATCAGATACCCTCAAGTCAACTTAGGAAATGTATCTTAAATTCGTGTTTTGTGCAGGTTGTTTCTCTCTGCAGACACCGAGTTCAGATTGTTTTGTCAGATTTTAGCGTCTTTCTTTCGTCACAGAGGATCAGTGTTTGGATATTTGATTTGGCTTTGGATTCAGAGTCCAGACCGGACGTCCTTCCTGACACAGAAGGACGGATTTGGGGGGAAAACTGGGGGGGAATCGAACCTCCAACTCTGGGATCAGTGAATATAATCACTAGTTGCTGCTGAATGACACAATAAAACCTTTCTTCAGAGATAAAGCCGATGCAGAACCAATACAGTATCGATATACGTGAGGCAAAAACAAGCAAAACAGTCTCACTTCTGTTCTACTTAGTTTTTCTGATAAAAGTTTCAAACATGTGAAGACACACAGACACAGACACACACACACACACACACTGATACTCCCACTTTCCTCTGGGAGGTGTACACAGGAAAGCACTGGTTTGTTTTGCAGGAGGAAGTTCAGTGCGTTTGCATCTTTATTTCTGTGTGGGTGTTTGTGCGTCTCTGTGGGGAGCTGCAGCTGTGAAGGCTGGCTGGCTCCACACACTGTAAACTACTCACACGCTTGCAAAACACACAGACACACACACTATAGAGAAGACACGGACTGTCTTTATTACTGTCAACAAACGCAACAGTTTCTGCTCTAGAAAAGTCTCCGTCTCCGCGGCTGCACACTGCGAGTGTGTGTGTCGCTGTGTTCGAGGCTAAAAATAGAGGAGAAGTGTAAAACGTCTTCAGGAGCTCGACTGTCAATTAAATGTTTTACAGGATTCAACTCAAACAGCTTCTTTTCTTTTCTGTTGTTTCAATAAGAAGCCGATATAACAACAACAGACACTGTCACTGTCACTGTCACTGTCACTGTCACTGTCAGTGTCAGTGTTAGTGTTAGTGTTAGTGTGACTGTGACTGTGCTGAACCGGTGTCGACTGTCGAACACGTCTCTTGGTTTCATGTGAGTGACGGCGACTGAGCTCGGCTCCCACAGGTGGATTAACACCTGTACAGGTAGATTAAGACCCAACCGGTTCTATTAAAACAAGCCCAGATATAATAAAACTACCAGGGTCAATTAAGACCCACCCAGGAGGTTTAGTCAAACCTGCTCAGGTGGGTTAAGACCTGCCCAGTCATTAAGATTTAGTCAGGTCAATTAAGGCTTGCCCAGGTAGACTGAGACCTAACCAGGTAGATTAAGGCTTGTCCAAGTAGACTGAGACCTAACCAGGTAGATTAAAGTTTGTCTAAGTAGATTGAGGCTTGTTCGGGTGGATTAAAGATTGTTCAAGTGGATTAAGGCTTGTCCAATTAGACTGAGGCTTGTCCAGGTGGATTGAGACATAACCAGGTAGATTAAAGGTTGTCCAGGTATATTGAGGTTTGTCTAGGTTGATTAAGGCTAATCCAAGTGGATTAAGGCTTGTCCAGGTAGATTGAGACCTAACCAGGTAGATTAAAGCGTTTCCAGGTAGATTGAAACTTGTCCGGGTAGATTGAGGTTTGTCTACGTGGATTAAGGCTCATCCAAGTGGATTGAGACTTGTCCGGGTGGATTAAAGCTTGTCCAAGTAGACTGAGGCTTGTCCAGGTAGATTGAGACCTAACCAGGTAGATTAAATCTTGTCCAAGTGGATTAAGGTTTGTCCAGGTAGATTGAGACTTGTCCAAGTAGATTGAGACTTGTCCAGGTAGATTAAAGTTTGTCCAGGTGGATTGAGACTTGTCTAGGTGGATTAAAGCTTGTCCAGGTAGACTGAGACTTGTCCAGGTAAAATAAAACCCGTCTTGGTGGATTAAGACCTGACCAGATTGATAAAGTCCTAAAATGCATCATTAGCTGTTTACCTGACACCTACTGTATTGAGTGTTGGTAAACTGTAGCGTCCACTGACCCGTGAGGCGTTTAGGGGACATCTGTAGATTGTAATGGAGATTATTTTCAGTAGCTACCTGTTTAATAAACCACCACTTGTAAAATGAGTAGGAAACAAACTGAGCACTTCCTTTTTTCTTTTGGCCTTTAGAGCCAAGAACAAAAACTTAATTATAGAGTTGTTCTTATTGTAGTAGCAGTTTAAAGTATAAATAATTACATTATGATTCATTTAACTCAGTTTGAAGCGGAAATGATTAAAAAACCTTCTGTACTTTTTTGTTTGGGGAAATGTCTCCTCATATCTCTTTATTAGTGAAACACATTTTCATTTTCATGCCCTCGAAAGTTCTAATTTCCATTTTTCCACATGACACAGCGAAGTGCACAGAGAGTGAAGAGGCCTGAACACTGAGCTCTTTGACTATGTTGTAGAGTATTACTGACGGTTTAGACAAAAGGTTATTCCTTCTCTTCTGCCTCCATGTTAACACTGGTTTAATTTAATGAAAAATGCAGAGTTTTCTTCTCGTGCTGGCCTGCAGGAGAGAGCGGAGCAGTGATGTATGAAGAGTCTGAGCAACGGTCAAAGTGATGATGGATGCGAGAGATTGTTGTTGGTCAGTCGTTTGAATTCGACCGGTGTGACACACAAAGCTTCTCCTCTGAAGCCTCCGGGTGAAATGGGAAAATGGATTTTTACACCTCTTTTTAATCCTCGATGTCCTCGTTTAAATTCTTCATTCTTCTATTGATCCTTTTGCTAAATTCATGTCTTAAAAAACAGAAGTTATTTTTAGAACGGAATCGATTTGTTTGCTTTTCCTGTCAAATGGTTGATGACTCATCCTGAACTCAAGGGTTTTAAGTCCAATTAGTTTCTCAAATGTATAAGTTCCTCCTCCAAACTTTAAAGAGGAACTATGCAGGATTTGTAGTTTAACTCTGCTACATGTTCACCTTAGTTAAACAGCTTTGGGGTAATTGTGTTGGTTTAATAAATGGCTTAACTTGTTCCAGGGAGAATGGAGGCTCTCTGATCTTGCAAAGTTGGTTTCCAGCCAAGAGACGCTCGGTGGAAAGCAGAGCGTCCGACCCGGTGTCCCAGCTCTCGTCTCTGTGGCACTGCGACACAAACGTAACGCGGCCCGTAACCCGTAATCTCTTGTTTATGACAGATAAGACTACACAAATATACACGTTGTAACATCGTATATGATAGATAACGTTATCTATGGCTCTATTGATTGACTTCTTTTTTGTAAACAAATGCACATGGCCGTGAGGAGGGTTGGCAAAACAGCAGAAAAACGACAAGTAGATTTAGAAATGTCCAGGTAGATTGAGACCCACCAATGTAGATTAGTGCCTGTGCAGGTAGATTAAGACGTGTTGAAGTAGTTTAAGACCCACCAAGATAGATTGACACCCGTCCAGGTAGATTAAAACTGGCTTCACCTCCAAAAAAAGTCTCTGTGCCAAGTCCCATGTTTTTACTGGAAAAATGTGATCATGTAAAATTGAAAAACACTCCCACATCTTCCAAAAATGATGGCTGGAGCAGGAGAAACAAAATCACTGAGCGTCTTTGGTCTTGGACGTCAGGAAAGAAATGGACTTCCCAAAATCTGAAGACAAGAAAGAGTCGCCAAACTTTTAAAAGCATCAAACAAAAAATGATACTTAAAGGGAAATTGGCTCATTGCCATAATCCCTATAGTTTTAGGAGTAAGTTCGTTAGAGTTGTTTTATAGGTAAATTCATGCAAAACCGCTGATGCGCGTTACCTTCAGTCTCTGCATTTACCTCTAAAACAACTCTGTGTGGTAACGTTGTGTTATTATCTCATAGCGTGGTGAATGTGCAGGTCACAACTTGTCCACCAGAGCGTTGTGGAGTTGTTGGATTGTGTATTTGATGAGTTTGATGAGGGAAACCAAGAAATCCCATGAGCCTCCATAGCGTAGCTCTGAGCAGCTCACGGCTCTGCTCCGCCGTTCTAAAAACAGCTTGCACCGACAATTAAAGGTAACAAACCTACTACTACTATGACTATAGGGATTATGGCAATGGGCCAATTTGCCAAAATGTTGAACTATCCCTTTAAAGACGCCTCTGAGACGTTCAGTGTGGCTCCGTTAAGTGCTGAGTAATAAAAGTGAGAAGCTCTGCAGGGCGGTGCGTTCACCACCCTCTCGTTTGTCACAGTAAAACTGCCATACCTGAGAATCCTTCACAGTTTAATGCATAGTTCATAGTTGACAGGCCTCATCCTCATTACGCCTTAATATATTCCGGATATAGTTTGAATATTGTATCATGATATATATATAATTCAATGTTTCCTTGAATATTGCATGAAGCAGCTGTATTTGAATTCAGAGGCAGTAACAGTGGAGGTGACGGACGGCTGGAAACTTATGGGCAGAGAATAAATACATCAAGAATTAGACGCAACAAAGCAGGAAAATGGAAAAATACTGACGGATGAATGGAGGACGATATCGGAGGTATATTGGAAAAAGAGGGTACATGTAAGACATATACAAGGTCGGCTAATGATATGAATGCACCGGGCTCTTACAATGACAGGTTGATTATGTCGGCCGAACGTGTCCGTGTGAAAACTTGAGCTCGTCTGTAAATGTGCTGATGCTCTTCTCCAGCAGAGGTAGAGGTAGAGAGGTAGAGGAGAAAAACAGTGATCTCTCTCTCTTATCTCGCCTCCGTTATTATATCCCAGCATTCAGATGGGTACAGCATGAGATGAGAGAATCAGTTTGTATTGAACATGGTTGAATGCAGTGCTGATGAAAGCTCATGCTGATAATAGCTTTTTCATTATGTCCTTAGCCAGGCTTGGCATTTCATTTTCTGCTGCAGAGAGAGAGAGAGAAGTTCTGCTGCTGCTGCTGCTGCTGCTGCTGTTTCCACTGGGAGTTAGTTGTGTCTTTTCACTGCAGTTAGATTGTGTGTTATGTGGAATATTATGATTTTTTTTTATGTGGTACTTATGCTCGATTAAGCTCGGGGGGGTTTTGGGATGTAAGGGGTTTGTGTTTACCCCTGAAAATAGAGGAAGTTCTGTTGTTTTTTTAAGCCGACACCAGTTGCTCTTCTCTTCTTCCTGCTCCAGCTGGTTTGTAACTTTGTAAATGAAGGCAAGGCATCTTTATTTGTAATAATAATAATAATAATAATAATAAAGTTTATTTATATAGCACCTTACAATATCAGAAAGATGATCAAAGTGCTTTACAGAAAGAAAATACATGACAAGTGACAAATCGCATTGGATACCATATAAAAGCAAGAAAACACAGAAGTGATAAAATACATATCAAATGGCAAAAGTTACTGAATATTAAAAGCCTGTCAAAATAAATGAGTTTTAAGATGTAATATAGCGCATTTCATACCAAGGCAACTCAATGTGGTTTTTACATAAAGACAAAACTTTTCTTTCTTTTTTTTAAAAGAACAGCATAAAACAGCATACAAATAAAAAAAAACACAGAGTTAAAAGAAGGAGCAAAAGAAGTAGATAAAGTTTAAAGTTCTTAAAAAGAGCTCAGCTATAAGCACATGAAAAGAGAAATGTCGGACTGATCTGATGGATCGTCCAAACCGACGACGACCGTGGTGTCCAGCAGAGTAATTGGTTGGTCACCTTTTTATTTGAAAGTCAAGCTTCAAACTGTTTAATCCTGAACACTGTGTCATATTGGCTTGAAATTAAATATTTGCGCTGCCATGACTCATCTTCATAAAAGGAAGTTTTTTTCCTTGTCGCTGCTGCTGAATGCTTGTTCATGATGAGGACCGCCGGAGAGCTGAAGTTCAGTCTATTTGACAAGTGCCCTTGGGTAATTCCTGTTGTGCTTTAGCTCTATATACATAAAAACTGACATGTTTGAATTCAGTTTTTTTTTTTTTTTGTGAGTGCTTCAGAGCATTTGAAATTGTTTACCTTGAGCTCCAACGGATTGTGCTCTTCAGCTCGACCTGTTGTACGCGTCATTGGCAAACGAAACGATTAGATAACAGCAAATAGAAGGAGAAGAAGGCCAGATACAACGCTGGAGTATGTGAGAAACGGTTTGTGGAGGATAATGGTGTGAACTCAAAAACTCAACTTCCAACCCGATTGATGCAGCGATGGCGTCAGTAACGAGCTGAGTGTCGTTAACTTTGTGTTTGTGGAGGCAACTGGACTCTTTTTGTTGGTTTCTTGAAGATTTTTCACCTCTTAACTGAAAGACTTGTTCAGGTCTGACAACTGGTTGGGTTGAGTCTAACCCTAAAGACCCTTACACACCGGGGATGTGACGAATAGAAGACATGAAAGTGCGAAGTAAGTATTCAACGGCAAATATTTATTTATGCTGAGTTGTTTTCGAGGTAAATGCAGAGACTGCTGCTGAAAAACTGCCCCTGAAGGCAACGCGCATCAGCGGTTTTGCATGAATTTCCCTCTAAAACAACTCTGTCTGGTAACATTGTGTTATTATCTCATAGCGTGGTGAATGTGCAGGTCACAACTTGTCCACCAGAGCGTTGTGGAGTTGTTGGTAGGGCTGGGACGATATGCTTTTCTCCCGATTCGATTCTTCTACGATTTTTTGGATGGCGTTTCGTTTAAATTGCGATTCTGCGATATTGCAGATTCTCTCGATTTTTAGTCTGCATTTTTAACATTTATCTGCACACAAATGCTGTAGGAGACTATAAATTAACATACTCCATTATGCAGTGAACTTAAACCCTTTTCAAAACCTGTACTATCTGTATGTAAAAAAGGCGAACAAATGCACATTGCACAATATTTAAAAAATTAAAAAAAATTAAAAATTAAAAAAAATGTTTTTTCAAAAAAAAAAAAGTAAATCGATTTTTGAAAAAAAAATAGATTTAAAAATCGTCAAAAAAGATATCGTGATATTTATGTGAATGGATTTTTTCTCCCACCCCTAGTTGTTGGATTGTGTATTTGATGAGTTTGATGAGGGAAACCAAAGAAATCCCATTAGCCTCCGTAGCGTAGCTCTGAGCAGCTCACGGCTCTGCTCCGCCGTTCAAAAAATAGCTTGCACCGACAATTAAAGGTAACGAACCTACTGCTATGACTATAGGGATTATGGCAATGGGCCAATTTGCCCAAATGTTGAACTATCTCTTTAACCCTTTGGGAATGAACAAAAAAGTCCAGTTGCCTTCAATCCAGCATTTAAAGACCCTCGTTAACTTTGCGACCTTTGGCCACGCTCCTCCTCTCAACACAAGCTTGTTAAAAGTTTCTCTGTTTTATTTGTGAGGATGTGCAGTAGACCGTCAGCTTTGTGTGGTCGTCCAGTCAGTTAGTGACGTTGAAGAAGTCCAGTCTGAACATTACGTCCGTTATTTTGAAGGTTGATCAGACAGTGACCGCAGGGTTTTCCAACTCTATTAAAGTCCAGCCTCATTATGTCATTACATAGTGTTTCCTCATATTTAAAGAGCCAGTGTTGCGGTGGGTGACATCACGCTGACCCTGGGTGAACTGTGTTTTTGCGAGGCTGTTTTTTCTCCGTCTGAATCCTCCGCGTCGCCGACACCTCCACCTCAGAGCGATGAATTAGGAGGCTGCTGCACCCACAGATATTTTCCCAACTTATTTAACACATTGACAAACTACGGTAATAAACCAAGAGAGAACATTTTTATTCACTGAAGTCACCAAAGCCCTCTCTGACTGAGTAATGGGCTGCCAAGGAAAAGTCATAAATTTACATGAAGGCCGCGGTGTCAGCTCGGTTCCCACACCCTTTTGGTTGCACAGATTGGAAGTCGTGGGATTTTGTTTACACCTCGCACTGCTTGATCTGCAGAAGACGCCTGTCGGGGAGAGAGGATTTTCTGAGAGACTTGACGTTGGTGTAAAGAGTCGAGTTCATTACCATCCGGCCCGACTCCCTCTTCCCTGAGGAATGTCAGTCATGTTGAGCAGAACCAGATGTGTGTTTTGCCCCCACCTACCCGGACCGATCCGCCCCTGCTTTACAACAGCGGAGTGGATTTCTGTGAATTCTCTTAGAAACCGAAGACAGGAGAGCAACAGCAGCAGCTTTAGTTAAACTCATACTGTATTTTCATGATAAAATCTGACACTGCCAAAAACTAATAACCAACTATTTTTTGATATTTGAGTTGTTGCACTGCAAAAACTCAAAATCTTTCCAAGAATATTTGTCTTATTTCTTGTCAAAATGTCTCGTTTCTAGTCAAAACTAATCTCTTTTCATTTAAAATGAGACTTGTCACCTAAAAAATAACTTGTTTTTAGATCTTTTCACTTGTTTCAAACACATTTTTACTTGAAATAAGTAGAAAAATCTGCCAGTGAAAGCAGGTTTTTTGTGCTCGTAATAAGAAAGAAAAACTTGCCCCACTATCAGATTTTTCTACTTATTTCAAGTGAAAATATGCTTGAAAGAAGTAAAAAGTGTCTAAAAACAAGCTACTTTTTATGTGATGAGTCTTATTTTAAGTAGAATGAGATTGTTTTGACTAGAAATGAGACTAATATTCTTGGTAAAATTTTGAGTTTTTGCAGTGTGCTTATATTAAAGCTTCTGACAACAAAAGTCTGCAGTGGTAGAGGCTTGTTAACAAACCCAGGTGATAAATTAAGCGTTGGTTTCTCTGGGTGCTCTGGCTTCCTCCCACAATCCACTACATGTTTGGTTAATCTGCAGCTTTAAATTGAGCGTGAATATGAGCCTGTGGTGGACCGGTCCCATCTGTCCAGAAGGGACCAGCAGGACTGACGCCAGAATCCAAAACAGTCCAAAAGGATGAGGTTTATGGATCATGGACAAAGAGCCTGAGGGTAAACCGACCGGTTTTCGTTTGATAATGAAATCGATGTTCGTCCAGATGTGAGTTTTGCATCCAGACATCTGTTGCATCCAGTTTGATGCTGTTTGTTCTCCTCTGTAAGAGATTGTGATTGATCAGACCTGATCAAGAAGCGTCATATCCAGAGTAAAACGACCCTAGAGGTGCAGCTCTAAAGGGATAGTTCAACATTTTGGCAAATTGGCCCATTGCCATAACCCCTATAGTCATAGCAGTAGGTTCGTTACCTTTAATTGTCGGTGCAAGCTGTTTTTAGAACGGCGGAGCAGAGCCGTGAGCTGCTCAGAGCTACGCTACGGAGGCTCATGGGATTTCTTGGTTTCTCTCATCAAACTCATCAAATACACAATCCAACAACTCCACAACGCTCTGGTGGACAAGTTGTGACCTGCACATTCACCACGCTATGAGATAATAACACAACGTTACCACACAGAGTTGTTTTAGAGGGAAATTCATGCAAAACAGCTGACGTGCGTTCCTGTCGGGGGCAGTTTTTCAGCAGCAGTCTCTGCATTTACCTCCAAAACAACTCAGTATAAATAAAATAGCTTGCACCGACAATTAAAGGTAACGAACCTACTGCTATGACTATAGGGATTATGGCAATGGGCCAATGTGCCAAAATGTTGAACTATCCCTTTAACAAAAAATCTCCATTTAATGGTCTTAAAATCTCAAATCACACCAACGATGTTTTGGACGTGACCTCATGTTGAAGGTTGGAACCGCAGCTCTCTGAGCTTTATTCTTACTCTTCTCTTTTGACCTTTTATTTTGCAGGATTTTTCATCATTTCATTCAATAAAAAGTTACTGAAGTAAGAAAAAAAAAATCCACTTCTTATTTCATGACCTTCAAAAATAAATAAATGCATTTGCAGCAGATGCTCGGGCTCTTCTGTGCTTTAAAGCTACTTCAGAAGAAGCCAAAACACAATGCTAATTGTTATTAATCCAGTGTCAAGTGAGGACGGTCCTTGTCCTGAGTGGACGACAAGACCGAGGCTGTATTTGTCGTCATGACTGTCTGGTATTAAGTGAATGTGAAGCAGGTGGGGGGGGTAAAGGAGTGTAAATGTATTGTTGTGAGATAATGTTGGTTTTTAAATCCTCAGAAATGAGTTTTCACAGAGAGAAGCGGAGGCAGAAGGACGGGAGGCAGCGAGGGACAAAAGGGGAAGTAAAGAGCAGGAACATGAGATAGAAAGATCCAAACAAAACGCTTCTGAGACTTTATGGAAGTTTTTTCTTTTTTCTTTTTTCTTCCATCGCTGCTTCACATATTGGATTTTCATTCGGTCTATCTTTTAGATTCGTCCGCCTTGCCTTGTCTTTTTCTCATTTCCTCCTCTTTACCTCTCTCCAAACATATCTCTGTAAACAAAGAAAGAAATTCCTCCACCGGCCGTGGATCCATTTAGTCTCTCCGCTTCGTTTTCTGAAAAAAACGCTGCACGCGGGCAGGCCTCGATCGGAGCGTACCGATGCGTCCAGATTCAACATTTCCTGTCGGACCGTTGAACAAACAGCTGCAACTCTCTGCGTTTTTATCTCTCCTCGCCGTCGTTCCCCTGCTTCCTCACCACCTCCTCCTCCTCCTCCTCGTTTTTCCCTCCCGGCACCTTTTCTTTTCATCTCAGGCCTTTTTTTAAAGAGCTGCTTCTTCTTTTTTTACTTCTTTGACGAATTATTTCCAACACCGTGCAGCTTTTAAGGCACATTAGTGACATTTCCACCACGGATTCGAGTGCTGCGTGAGTTCTTTAATAAATGGACGCTGGTTAATTAAGTGGAAGCCAAAGTCACATAGTGGAGTCGTCGGCCTCGTGAACCCGGCGACAGAGACAGTTACAGTAGAGTTTACAGAGGGATTCTGCCCTGCATGCCTTTGGCCTCATAAACAAACTGATTAACTCTGTGTGTGTGTGTGTGTGTGTGTGTGTGTGTGTGTGTGTGTGTGTGTGTGTGTGTGTGTGTGTGTGTGTGTGTGTGTGTGTGTGTGTGTGTGAGATCTGGTGACACAAAGCAGAAGTGGCTTTGCTCCCAGCAGATGAGGAGAGAGAGATAGAGGGATGGTGGGGGAGGGATGAAAAAAGAAAAGAGAGGTGGTGTGTTGTGTTTGGGAAATGGGTCAAGAGGAAGTTGAGATTGTGCTTTTCAAGTGTGTAAATGTGTGTGTATGTGTGTGTGTGTGTGTTTCACAGCTGAGACCGTGTTGTCGGTCCGAATGGGAATTTGCTGTGTGCATATGTGTGTGTGTGTGTGTGTGTGTTGACGGTGCATAACTTAATTCCACAGGGAAGACAAAAGCAACAGCCTCTGTTTCCTGTCCTAATTGCTTAAAATCCTACACAAATAAGCCTACACACACACACCAACACACACACACACACACACCAACACACACACAGACACACAAACACACAGTCATTTACACATCCTATGTTTAAAAGGGACTTATGCAGATAAGTTTAGCATTTGCATAGTTTTAACATTCATTATCTATTTTGACAGAATAGCTAATACGTCTTTTTCACAGTTCTTGCACACACACACACACACACACACACACACACACACACACACACACATTTTCTCTTCTTCTTCTTCTTCCTCTTTTTCTTCTATCCCTTAATGTTTTTTTTCCGCCCCCGCTCTTCTTCTCTTCCTGACACCTTGCCGTTTGGAGAGGCTCATGCATTACCCAGCAGTCCTCCTGCTACTTGCACATGCAGCGGACAGAGCGCAGCATTAGCATTCATTAGCAGCCGCCGCTACCTGATGAGTGTGAAGTTGTTTTGGCGGCTTCAGCCTCGTTTAGCAGCGTGTTGTTGTTGTTGTTGTATTAGTCGACTGACTCGTCATGTTTCCAGTCCGACGGCAGCATGGTAAAGTTTCCACTGACCAGAACATCGTCAAGCCGTCTCATGACTATACGTTCCTCACACCTTGTGTAGCTAATGATTTGGCCACGGCAGCTTGTGTTTGTTGTTAGATGCTGTGAGAGAGAGAAATCCAGCGTGGAGTTTTATTTTCCTGCTGTTTCTCTTCTGAAATGAGTCAGCAGCTCTGTGAGAAAGGAATCTGTGGGAAAAAATCTGATTTCAAACTGTGATGGAGCTGCTGACCCGACGTTAGGCTACCTGACGGCTCCTCACACACATCAATGAACAGAACGACATCGTCGGCGAACAGGAGTAGACGTCGCCTTATTGTTAAAGCAGAAGTAAGCGATATTTTTGTGTTAATATAAGTCTTAAATAGTTCTATCTTCCGACAGCAATCACTTACATAGAGTGTTTGGAGCGAAACACGGGTCTGTCAGTCACTCTGCTCTGCTCTGAGCCGAGGAGAAAACTTTTCTTGTATCCTACAACCTTTATCCAATGAGGAGAGAGAACGGCATGAAGGGCTGTGTGTGCAGCCAAGGGATGCGCGTGAATGTGGTGACGTAGGGACGAGGACCAATAGATCCATGACGAGGGCGGGGGCTGCTAACTCCATTGGCTGACAAGACGTTATGGTGCGTTCAAGGCAACTCGTAACTCGTGTTTTTCCGACCTGTGAAGTCGTACCAGTTCGATCTGGTACGACTTCACGGGTCAGAAGTTACGAGTGGCAGTTATAGTGACTTTCACAGGTAAAACAGGTTGGAAAAACACGAGTGGGTTGCCTGGAACGCTACTAAGTAGTAAGTTGTGATTTGAAGCTGTAATTTACGGTTTCAAAAGCCTGCCTGGAACGCAGCATTAGCCAAAACGACCGGATCGCTTACTTCTGCTTTAATTAATGAAGCAGCTGCAGCTTTAAAGTCCTGGTAATTAAAACCACCAGAGAGAGTTTGGTAGAGTGGGTGGTCCTTTTAGAGGATGTCGATGAAGTGGGTGTGTTCTTAAGAGGAGGTAGATTAAATGGACGGTCCTTTAGATTAACTTTTTTTACATCAAGGACCCCTTAATTGACACCAATTAGACCACGGACCGCCCCCTTCATTGAACAAAAATTTGAAACGAACACCAGAAATACACAAATATTTGTTCCGAGACTAAATAACGTTACTTTTTTAGTCAATGTATGGTCAAATTAGGGCCAATGGTATGAATTTTTGGGAAAATTTTGAGAGATTTCTGGAGAAAAAAAAAAGTTATATTTCTGGAAAAATTTGGTAAAAATGTCGCTGAACCCCCTTGAAACCCCTCTCAAGGGTTCCCCGCTTTGAGAACCACTGCTTTAGATGGCATCATTAGAGTGGGCGGTCCTTCAAAGGATGTGATGAAGTAGGCTGTCTTTAAAGGGATAGTTCAAAATTTTGGTAAATCCTCCTCTCACAATATAGTCATAGCAGTAGGTTCATTACCTTTAATTATCGGTGCATGCTGTTTTGAGATCAGCGGGGCAGAGACGTGAGCTGCTCAGTGAACACGATGGAGGTGAACGGTACAGCTCCCCTGTCCCTCATCAAACTCATCAAATACACAATCCAACAACTCCACAACGCTCTGGTGGACAAGTTGTGACCTGCACATTCACCACGCTATGAGATAATAACACAACGTTACCACACAGAGTTGTTTTAGAGGGAAATTCATGCAAAACCGCTGATGCACGTTTCCATCGGGGGCAGTTTTTCATCAAGCAGTCTCTGTATTTCCCTCTAAAACAACTCTGTCTGGTAACGTTGTGTTATTATCTCATAGCGTGGTGAATGTGCAGGTCACAACTTGTCCACCAGAGCGTTGTGGAGTTGTTGGATTGTGTATTTGATGACGTCAGTGGAGTGTGCGGTCGGTCCTTCAGTGTGTTCAGGACGTATTAGCGTTCACTCTTCTGAAGCAGCGTGGACACACACACGTGGTCCAGATTCACCTCCGACTGCGTTCTCTGTCTGAGTGATCAGATCTCCAACGTGCCCTGAATGCGTCGTGTGTAGCTACGTTCACACCTGAGCTCAGAGCCGATGCACCTGAGGCAGAACAGGGTCACACACACACACACACACACTGAAATCTGGCTCCTCAGACATGTGCTCTTTAAATTCTGTAAGACGACGTCCCTGTATGTGTGTGTGTGTGTGTGTCTGTGTGTGTGTGTGTGTATTTTCATATTCAACTGCACAAAAATGAAGCGTGTGTGTGTATCTGTGTTGGTAGGAGAAAGTGTGTTTGGGGTCTTTGTGTGTGGACGTGGCTGCCATTGTTCGACTGTCTCTCTTGGCACATCATGACACATGACCCGTGGTGTGTGTCTGTGTGTGTGTGTGTGAGTGAGTGACAGACCGAGGACAGTGTGTGTGTATTTTCCTGGCATAGAGGTCAGACTGTCTACAATCTGGACCTGCTGAGTGCGTCCATCCTCCGTCTGCCGCCGTTTTTTTTTGCTGTTTGTGTTATTTTATCACAAGTCGAACCAAAAAAATATTGATTCTAATAAAATCCACATTTCACTATCTACAGGGTTCCTACGCAAGTATGGAAAGTATGGAAAAGTATGGAATTTGATTTTATACATTTCCAGGTCTGGAAAAGTATGGAAAATGGAAACTATTATATGGAAATATATTTTTCTTAATACTTCTCTGGGTTTGGTCTTATCTGAAGTTATTTGGGTTAATTATTTTGTATGCGCTATTATACCTAGCTACAATCTCCAGGAAATTATTTGGTTACATAATGGCATACACATTCAGAATAATGAAAACAAATGATTAATTGCATGCTTTTTTTTATATTATGCACATCTATTTACTCAAATATCACAAATAATATGAATATTTTAACGAGAAGTCTGGAAATTAGGGTCTGGAAAAAGTATGGAATTTGGAAATTTCAAATGTGTAGGAACCCTGTATCTATCTCTCATCTAAAAAAAAAAAAAAAAAATCAGAAGCAAACTTTATTCACTTTAAATCAGAATAATATACATCAGTGGCCTCCCGCCTTTTTTCCTGCCGTTTGCTGCTGATTCACAGCCGCAGCAGTTATTGAATCATATTGAAGAGGAGATTGGAAATGAGCGAGGCAGAGGGAGAGGGAGAGGTCAGCGCCGGGTGAGCCGCCGAGAAGAATGCACAATGGCTGCTGAAAATTTAATAAAAGCCAATGGAAATGTTTCGGATGCGTTCGGATGCTTTCAGGGGCCCTCAGACAGAAGGAGGAAGAGAAACGACTGCGGCGACTTTATTATGATTTAGAGATCTTTTGTAATTACCACGGATGGAAACTTTTTTTGCCTTTTGGTGATGATGGGAGCGTCGGTCGGCCGGTTCGATCAGTCAGTCCGGGACTTGGTGGTTCTCCGAGCCTCTTCATCATTTCTCCCTGCAAATGATGTTTTGCAGCCCTGAGGTTGAGTTTTTACTTCCTGCAAGACACGAACCTGGACCCATTAATACTTTATGTAACGTTTCTATAAGAATCCGCGGAAGGAAAAGAAACAAAAAAGTGACAAGAACAACAGTGGAGGAAAGTTACAAAGTGAAACTAATCTGTGAAGGCAGAAAAATCTGTGAAGCTGCTTTTACAGCTGCAGCATAAATAACATTGTATTATTAATCATGTGCGCGTTCAGCTGTGTTCACGTGGAAAAAGTTTGATCGATCGTTATTCTGTCCCCAAAATCTCCAGGTGCACACGAACGACACACAGGCTGCACATCGTCGTCAATAATCATCATCAATCATCGATGATCATCAATCATCACGTGTGTTTGTGCGTCCGTGGGTGAACAGCTTCTTACAGTGTGCGACAGACGTTGTACGATGATGTATGCGTTGTATGTAGATGACAAAATTTACTTGATGGTCCCTGAACGCCTCGCTTGCTAGAGCGTGTAGTCTAGAAATATTCCTGATTAACGCCTCAAATAGAGATTGTGTTAGACAATGTTCCCTCAACGCCTCACATTCAGACTTTTCTAAAGGTTCCCTGAACGCCTCGTACGTAAAGAGTAAAGTTTACATGTGTTCCTTGAATCCATGCCGCATTAGACCGGTGTTCCCTGAATGCCTCATGTTAGAAAAATCGGTACTGTTAAACAATGTTCCCTGAACGCCTCACATCAGGCTATATCAGTGGTACAATTTTCTGAATGTTCCCTGAACACCTCATATGTAGGCTGTCTTTAAGAGTGGGCCTAGTTAACCAGTGTTGCTTAAATCCAGGCCACATATGACAGGTTTTCCCTGAACGCCTCATGTTAGACAATAGGTACTGTTCCCTGAATGCCTCACATGGCACAATTTTCTGAAACAGTCCTTAAATACCTCATATATGCAGGCCACATCAGACATTGGTATTTATTACCAGTGTTCCCTGAACGCCTCATGTTAGACAATAGGTACTGTTGAACAATGTTCCCTGAACGCCTCATTCTATTCAGGCTATATCAATGGTCCAATTTTCTTAATATTCCTTAAACACCCCATACATGCAGGCCGTATCAGACATTGGTGGTGTTTACCAGTGTTCCCTGAATGCCTCATGTGCAAACTTTGTAAGTCCATGTAATGTACAAATATTTGGGTGTTTTGGGGGTCACAGTGAACTGTATATCGCCTTAATGGGAGGTCAGAGGGCGTTTACAGTCATTTCACACTGTGCCAACATGAGGGGACTCTGGGGGCCCCTCGTTCCCCCCCGAGGGCCCCGGACATCTGCCCGATTGTTGTGTTGAAGTGGATTCAGAGATCTTCTTCATGTTCTTCACTGAGGACGTAAATCCAGCTGGTAATCTCACATCTAATCCGCTGCTTTGGGTTATTTAGACGCCGGCGTGTGTTTCTTTTATTCCTTTTCTTTATAGATATTTATATTTCTATAAATCATGATGAGATAAGTGCTGCTGCTGCTGCTGCTGCTGCTGCTGCTGCTGCTGCTGCTGAGTCGGTCGCTCCTTAAACGCAACTTAATGAATATTTATTGTCTTTACGGTTTTCAAGCTACTTCCTGATGATGGAAGGAAACATTGTGTCGACTGATGCTTCGCCATCTGGATGTTTAGATGTTGGATGTTAGATGCTAGAACATATGGACACACTCATGCAAACAAATGAACACACACACACACACAGTAACAAACACACACTAACACACACACACACACAACTACACGAGGCGGCTCTACTATCCAGAAGCATATGGTTCTTTGAGATAGAGTGGAGACAGACTGGGCCATTCTGTTGGAGAGCACCGAGGGCCTCAACATTGTTAGAAGTGCTGCCAAACAAACTTCACCCCACACACACACACACATTCAACACACACACTCTAGTCGTGCATCACTTGCTGCTTTGCTGCTCGTCTCAATGCGAAGTGAAAAGCAGCTTCGCTCTCGTTTCCGGGTGTGAAATGAAATCGCAGACAGATACCTGCGAGCTGAGTTAACGCTCCTTGTCGTCGTCGTCGCTGCTGCTGCTACTTCGCCTCTTTTTGTCCGTTTGCTTGTCTCATTATGAAGATTACCCTCCAAATTGATTTTTCCTTTATCTCCTCAGTTAAAAAGTGCCTTTATTTTCCCGCAGCCCGCTGTGCCCATAAGTGTTAATGTTATCGTTATGAGAGGAGAAAGCGCGGCTCTCTTCTTGTATTATCACAAATTAAAATGCCTTTAGTTTAATTCAGGGCCTGATGAAGGGCTCTATTTAAACTCAGGCACAGCTCCAGCTTTTTGTTATTATTCCCTGCAGTAATATGCTTTTCTCTCTGATAGATAATACCAGATTTCTGGCACTTTCTGTGAATTAATTATGTTTAATTAACAATGCCATCAGTGTGCTGTGAGTATAAACCAGTCGCCCCCCCCCCCCCCCCCCCCCAGCCCCCCCGGTTCTCCCACTTTGATCCGCCGGCTTTTCCACAGTCGTCTCTGTTGCAGACGTCCAGATGGATTTGTTAAGTTTACACTGATATTCACAGGATCAGGATTCACAGTGCATTGTGGGGGTTGGAGTTGTTTTGAAAGCTCCTCCTTGACAGTCTTCCAATTCCCCCTCGTGTTACATAACAAACGAGTCAGCTGAGTGTAATCCTTCCAGGTATTAGACTGATTCACAAACATAAATATAATGTGAATTTACTTTTTAGATATGATTTTTTTCCCCCCACAAACTTTAAAGGAGACATATTATGCCCGTTTTCCATGAATTAAAATAGTTCCCAGGTGTCTTAAAGACATACCTGTGACATGCTTTGGTCAAAATACCCCAAGGATCAAACATCACAGCTCTTTTCATCCTCTCAAAACAGCCCTGTTCAGAACGGCTGGTTTCAGTGCCTGTCCCTTTAAATGCAAATGAGCCACTGCTTGCCCCGCCCCCTTCTACTGGTCCCAGGTAGGGGTGGGGTTATGCAAATTTGAATCCTAGTTACATCACTGGAAGACAACTGAGGAAACAGCTCGTAAAACCATGTGGATTTCAACCTAGGGAGCCTGGAAATTAGAGATTTATTCGTCAATTCTCACATTTTGGGTGAGGGAAGGCAAGACAAACACCCAAATATATGTTAAAGAGCCTTCAAAAAGTGATATTTCCATAATATGTCCCCTTTAACCTAGAAGAAAGAACCATAAAACAGTTTTAATATCTCCACAAATGATATTGTGAAGTTGAATAATTGTAATACTTTTTTGTTTTATACTAATTTTTCATGTCTTAATGATGCTGATATTGTGATAAATCAATATTATCAAATATCGCGATATTCAATATTATTGAAAATAATGATATTATTCTAAATTGTGATGTTTGATGTTATTGAATATTGGCCAAAGACAGTCGTTCGGTATCATCAGTGTATTTAGACCTTTTGGATTCCTGGACTTAGATGGTGTGAAAAAGATGCCAATGTGGATGAATCAGAAATAATCAATAATCGATCAATCAATAGTAAAGCTAAATGTTATTTGCAGTATTATTTGGAGTATGAGTCCTTTATGTGTTGTCAGTTTTGATGCATTCATGGACACCCTCATTAAACAGGTTTGTTTATTATGCAGTTGAATGGTTTTATACTAATGGTGCATTCATGACACGTCAGAAAGTTGGAAATTCCATCATCAAGGCCCGACTTGATTTAATGTGTTTTAATTTGGTTTCACTGCCTTTTAATTTGCAGCTAAACACTTTTAAACACGTTCATACAGTATTTTTATTATTTAAATTGGCCTGTTGTATTTTAAAGCCCCGCCCACCCACACACCCACACACACAAACGAACACACACACTGTCCCTCCACCACCGCAGCTTCATCAGTTATTTTTAAGTCTGTGGTGACACTGTTAAACAGCAGCGTCAAATTAAACTGTGGTTACAGCAGCAGAGTTTCATTAGGAGGAAAAAGTTTCTCTCCAGCTCCTCGAGGGGTTTGGGTTTGGGTTTGGGTGGGGGTTAGGGGGGGGTCGACATCGACATCGGAAACCTGCAGCAGCAGCTCAGTGTCGGGGGCCGATCAGTAACTAATATGGCACCTGGTGTCGACCTGTAATGTGAGCGCGGGCCCTCGGGGGCCGCTCATCGATCACTTGGAGTTTCACCAAAATTCTCGCTGGATGTCGAGATCGAATGACAAACGAGTCGAGTTACAAATCACTCGTTTAGTTTTTCTCACCTTTTTTTTTTCTTGTGTGTGTGTTTCAGGAGAGTGAGGCGGTTCATGTCATCGCTGATCAACAGGCCTGAACACTGAGCAGGTAAGAAACTTTTATTTTGAAATCCAGTCTTTTTCTATTACTGTTTTTTTTTTCACCAAATATTCGTTTTTTTCTTCCTTTCTCTTCTTCATTTCCTCCACTCGCTAATTATTCCTCCTCTTCTCCGACATCGGAAACACTCGTGGGTTCCCATGAACGCCATTGGCTGTTTGTTTTGGTGGCCGCAGCTGCCTGGTGTTGTGTATTGGTGTGTATTGGTGTGTGTGATGATGGGGGCAGTGGGTGAGTGAAAGGGTTAATTGGAGGCTGCAGGCTGTTTTTTTTTCTTTTTTTCTTTTTTAAAGAAATGAATTCTTGCTGAGAAACAGTCTCCTCACATATCAGCCAATTACAGACTCACACACACACACACACACACTCTCTCTCGCTGTATTACATTGAGTTTCTGCTGCTACCTCGACTCTGTGATGCTGCTGCAGTAAAAAACATTATCTCAAAGCTTTTTACAGGATGAGGTCACAACCTTTCACTTCTTACAGAGAGGGGAGGACGGTACGGTGAAGGAATAGTGACACTGGCCCTCATTTATTAAACTTGCGTACACCAAAAAAATGGGTGTACACCAAATTCACCGCAAGGATCGGCATTTATTAATCTGAGCGTGAGCGTACGGTACGCACAAATCTCACGCTAGCTCTGACCAGGTGTACGCACATTTGGAACCAGCGTAGAACATGCAGGAAGGAGTGCTGCTGTGTCAGAACGATTATTAAACCATAGTCTAATAACGCAGCGATGTGGACCACATGTTGTTGTTGTTTATATTGATAAAAATATAAAAAGTAGCCAAAAAAAAAAGAAACGATAAAACCAAGTCCGTGTTGAAAATATAACTCGAGTTTTATTTTGGGCAACTGAGATGAATTAAAAACCACGACGTGACAGATGCTCGTTAATCAGCTGTGTAAACAGAAACAGTCAATGACAGACAGACCTGTTATTGTAGATCACACACACAAACTTCCAACATCTGCAGCACCAGAGCATGACCGGACGGCTCCTCAGTCTCTCTCTCTGCCGGACACCGGAGCCCGGAGGGGGGGGGGCTCCGCTACTTGTCCAGGTGCAGCTGATGTCCGCGGAGTGTTTTTCTTTTCTTTTTTTTCCCGTCACCGGGACCTGTCAGCGGGACATCGAGCCGGTGTTTCACATCCCTCCATCAGCCGAACCATGCCAGCGGTGCTGATGGTTATAAAGTCGCGTTCGCAGCAGTAATGCCTATGATTTCTCCTCAGTCACTTGTGTTTAGTAAACTGCAGGAGCATTTCATGAGGTCGCTGGTTTTCCTGACGTGGTCGGTGACACATGCGTCTGCAGCCTCCATCCACCGGGATGACGCTTATCAATCACAAAATCTATCAATCTATCAATGTCCAGATATTTTATGTTGCCGCCCTCTCCCTGTTCAACGCGGTAATGTCGGTAAAGTCCCTCTTCTTTGCCGTCTTCCGTGTCTCCATGTCGTAAAAGGGGCAGGGCGACGCCTCTAAAGCAGGAATATATCGGGGCGTGACATTTAAATTACGCTCGTTTTCAGCCGCCGGATTTATCACCACCACGCCGGTTCTACGCCGAAATCAGCAGCGTACACACTTTTAGTAAATCACACGTGACACTTGCCGTACACTGATATTTACACCAGAATCTACACCAGATCCTGCGCAAGTTTGATAAATGAGGGCCACTGTGTGTGTGTGTGCTGTTTTGTAATGAGTAGAAAAATGTCTTTACTGCAACAGACTTTAATGTAAGAGAAACAGATAGTAGTTTAAATCAAAGGGACTTTGAGCTTCAAGCCAATTATTATTTCATATTTCTACTTAAACCCTTAAACAAACGTTGTGTCATGAATTAAAAGCGTCTTAATTCCAGTGTTTATAACCTACACGGAGACGGTTCTGCTGCAGCGTGAAGCCGGTGGGACGTTAATCAGCTCGGTTCAGGAGTTTGGGAGCTTTAAGTTGCGTAGACGTTGTCGACTTGAAGTGGATCAGATTTAAAACCTTCTGCACAGATCCAGCCCTCGGGTCGGACTCACATTGTCTCGTCTTTCTCTGACTGACTCTGACTGACTCTGGGTGGCGTTCGGCATCGCTCTGCATCTCAAACTCACAACTTTAAAACCAGTTTGACAACAGCAACATGTTTCTGCATCATACTTGACAACTTGTCTCAGTTTGAAAAGTAGAAAATCCTGCAAAACAGAAGCAGAAAAATCTAAAACTGGCAAAACCAAGGCAGCAGTAGCAGCAGCAGCAGCAGCAGCAGCAGCAGCAGCAGCAGCAGCAGCAGCAGCAGCAGCAGCAGCAGCAGCAGCTCAAATCTGATGGAAATATTCTTGTTGCTTTGTGCATAATTTTACACTCATTTCCCCCAATTTCAGCCGGAGATGTTTTATATCTTTGGAAACTTCAGGTTTTCCACTAGAATTTAAATCGAAGACCTCTTTCTTTTTTTCTTTTTGCATTTGAAATTTGATTTGAATAAGGTTCAAGTCGACCGCTGCGGTAGGAGTTCGTACACACTGACCCACGGGCGACTTGGTCCGGTTTAATGGTGTTGCTTTCTGACCGGGAGGCAGTGGAGTTGAATTTCTCTCAGCTCGGCTGCACAGACAGAGGCTGCAGCAGTCGCACTGTTTCCTGCACATCAAGTTGTTGTAGTTAATCCTAGAGAGGTGCTGCTTCTTCCTCTTCTTTTTCCTCTTCCTCCTCTCCTCCTTTTCAGGGATTTTTATTTATTTATTTTGCATCCAGATGTTTTATATGCCCGACAAGCCGAAGCCTGGGAGAAGTCATTTGCCAGGCTTTTGCATCTTTATATTATTTTGTGCTCTTAATGTGGAGACACTTTGGTTTGTGTGTGTGTTTGTGTGTATTTCCGGGGCTTGTGCACACCTCCACCACCTCACACATGGGAAGATGAAGTACGTGCACACACAGATTACCCGCCACAGTAATGGCTGTAATACCTCGTCTGTGTTACCGCCTGCAGACTGGCTCCAGGGTTGTTTTGGCCATTTAAGGCTTTTTCTGTCTCGGTTCGTAACCTCAGATGAGTAAACATTGTATATTGTTTCAGAGGCTTTTTTTTTTCTTTCTTCTTTCAATTTGGTTCTTCAGAAGGAGAAAAACGCTGAATATTTGATTTATAGGCAGTTTTGTTATTGGTTTAACACGAAACTCCCAGTGTGACCGACCGGTTGGTTTGACTGGTCTGATCTCATCTGTGTGTGTGTGTGTGTGTCTGCCAACTCCCATTAAAGTGTGTCCCAGTCACTGTGTGTGTGTGTGTGTTGTTGTGCGTCTCCCTTCTGTCTTCCATCCATCACTATTTCCCTCTTGCCTCCATGTTCTCAATCTCTCACTCCCCTCTGTTATGCTTTTTCTCTTTTTTTCAAATGGGTCTTGTTCCCATAAACTGCTTCATTTTCTCTGCCTCCGTGGGAGCTTGTAGCTTGTCACTCTCTCAAAATCTTATGAAAGCAAATACAACCATCTCTCTGTGTGTGTGTGTGTATGTGTGAGTGTGTGGGAGTGGGTTTTTATGATATCTTCCTCTCAGGGTCAAATCATTCATCCCTCTCAGATATTTGAGGTGTACGACACACAGCCGACGAGCCCTGTTCACTTTTATTGTTTTTCCCTCGCTGGCTTTTATTTTGATGGTGGGGATCTGTTTCATAGATTTTCCTCCTGCAAAATATCGTGCAAAAGCTTCATCACACGAGCTGAAATATAATATAATGTTCCTCCTATAACTTCAGCTGTGATGTGAACTCACGACTAGGAATGTGACTATAAAACTACACCTACTAGATATAAACTAACAGGACTCTAGAGTCCGAGTCTGACTTTGGCTCATTAAACAGCTGATCTGGGATGGGACTTGAGACTTTCTGGACAAGACTTGGACCAACTTGAGAGATGTTTTGATGAAGTTTGACATTTCGTACACGTTTGACTCAAATAACTTGAGGCTTGACTTGTCTCAGTTGATCTGGAACTTGTCTGTTTGAAAGTAGGCTATTTGATGTTTAATTGGACTTGTCTTGATGAACGTGAGACTTGTTTTGACAAATTTGGAGATGACTTGGAGACTTTAGACTTACCTTGTGTTACCTTGTGTTGGAACACATCTTCCTTTGATATTTGGCTTGAATTGGTCTCAAGATTTGCTTTTAAAGACTTGAAGTTGAGACTTTTACTTGCGTTGGATTTGAACTTGTCTCAAGTGACATCGAAGTCGGCTTCAAAACTTTTAGCAAGTCTTAAGGCCTCTACTGGTCTTACAGGACTTGAGATTATATATGAACTTGAACTTGAATGATGTTTGACTTGTTTTGACAAGATTTGACGACTCTGATTTGTCTGGACTGACTAGAGACTTGGAGCTAGGTGTGATGAGACACAGCTCGACCCAAGTTGAGACTTTTACTTGAACTTGTCCCCAAGAGACTTGCTTTTAAAGACTTGGGTTTGAGTCTTTAGACTGTAGACGAGACTTGAAACGACTTAGATTTGTCCAGACTGACTTGAGGCTTTGACTTTACAAGTCTTTAGTCTTCTCTTGGACGACTCAGACTTGTCTGAACCGACGAGAGACTTGAGGCTTCCAAGGCTAGTTGTGAGGAGATATGACTCGACCAAAGTTGAGACTTTTATTTGCGTTGGATTTGAACTTGTCTCAAGTGACATGGGAGTCGGCTTCAAAACTAAACTTTAAGCAAGTCTTAAGGCCTCTACTGGTCTTACAGGACTTGAGATTATATATGAACTTGAACTTGAATGATGTTTGACTTGTTTTGACAAGACTTGACGACTCTGACTTGTCTGGACTGACTAGAGACTTGGAGCTAGGTGTGATGAGACACGACTCGACCCAAGGTGAGACTTTTACTTGAACTTGTCCCAAGAGACTTGCTTTTAAAGACTTGTCCTGACTTGAAGCTTTGACTTGACAAGTCTTTAGTCTTCTCTTGAACTTGTCTTTGATATGAACATGTCACGACTGACTTTAAGACCTGTTTGGACAAGACTTGAGACTTGAGACTTGAGGCTTCCCAAGTCTAGTTGTGAGGAGACATGACTCGACCAAAGTTGAGACTTTTACAGGTACTTGCGTTGGATTTGAACTTGTCTCAAGTGACATGGGAGTCGGCTTCAAAACTTTTAGCAAGTCTGAGACACAACTCGACCCAACTTGAGACTTTTACTTGAACTTGTGCCAAGTGACATGAGTTGGTTTTAAAACTTTGAACAAGTCTTAAGGCCTCTACTGGTATTACAGGACTTGAGATTTGAGATATGAACTTGAACTTGAATGATGTTTGACTCAAAGTTTTTATCGGACTTGGACTCCAGTAACTTTAAACTTGTTTCATTCGAGGCCTCAGTCTTTAACTTTTAAAACTGCACACATGGTTAGATTTCGCAAACAGACGCTCACTTTTGAGCAACAGCTAAAAAAAAAAGGGAAAAAAAACAACAACTCTTTTCTCATCAACCCCCCGCTGTGTTGTGTTTCCTGGGGCCGGTTGCTACAGAAGAAGCCCAGCAGATGGTTCCAGCAGAGGGGGTTGCAAGGCTAGACGAGGCCTCCTCTCAGGCTGAAGCCTCCGGGGGCCTTGGGGTGGATCACAGGGGCCCCGTGTGCAGCCGCTCACTAAAAGCAACACATGCATAATAAGGAAATTAAACGTATACCTCCTCTGAGGAAAGCTGTGATATGTTACAGCAGAAGAAAAGCGGGATGTAATTATTATGTAAAGGCACGTTAACAGGTTCAACATGTCAGATGGTGTCTGTGAATGCAACGTGAAATGGTTTACAGTATTAGTATGAGTAGCCTATGCAGCAACATCAGTGGCATTTATGAAGACAAAGAAAGAAGCAATCTGGTGCAGACAGACAGCAGTGAAAACAAAAGGTTTTCGTTATGCAACTGAAGAGGAATCTGACATGTAAACTTATCATACAAGACGAGCGTGCAATGAAAGCTGAAGAACAACCTTTCTGAGTCATTGTTGTTGTCATTTTTAAAGCTTTTCAGTTTGAGTTGTCAGTCAGACGCTTGAGTGCCTGGATAATGTCTGAATTCTTCATGATTTTCAAATAATTGAAGTGGTTTTCTTCACTGTCGGAAGGAAAAGAAGAAAAAAAAAGAAATCTCAGGATGATAGCTAGTTGACATGTGTTTTGTTCTTGACCTGAATGTGGATGGGTTTCAGTGGAATATTTATGAGGAGAGACATTTTGATCTGTGAGCAGTTTCAGTGCTAAAACACTGGTATCAGCTCTTCTAAAGACAGGTTAACGTGCAGTTTTAAGGGTGAAGGCAGCAGCACTGAATTCCTCTAGATGATGAATATTCTCCAATTTATGAGATAAAAATAACTGGCATTTGCTAAACTTGTAATAAAACAAAAGATAATAGCCTACAGTTAAAACAAATTCACCTGGTTAAAAGCTCTTCAACGTGAAGCTGCAGCAGGAAATGTTCAGCTAGCATTAGAGATACCTTTAGCTTTATAAGAGCAGTAAAGGTTGATGAATTTGTTGGTTGCAAATTCACAGTTTCCTGCTACTTTTCACAATAAGAGCCATACATCATGTTGCCATTTTAATGCTTTTAATTTGAAGCTGCAGCAGGCTAGCATTTTTGGCTAGCGTAGCTTTAGTGTTCCCAAAATGAACTTTAAACAAAAGTCAAATATGTTCATGTTTTAAAAGAGTGGTCAGCACTAACTTTAAAATGTTTCCTGTGACTCTTTCACAATAAAAGCCATGGCTTTCTCCCGTTGAATGCTCTTAACAATAATTAGCATTGAAAACATGATGATTTAATGAAAAGGTTTGATACTTATCAGCTGAGATATGAAAAATAAATGAAAATCAGCCAATAACCTATCAATATATTCATGCAAAAGCTCTGTACACGCCCAAATATGGTCGTAAACATCCTGCTCATTGGTTTGCAGCAGCCTCAAACAGAGGGATGTTGTTGTCCAGGTTTCCCTCCGGTCTTCCTTTGTTTTTTACTTTCAGGTTGCGATCGATGAATAAATGTGAGAAAAACAGAGTTTTTGTTTTCATGTGTTTGGTCCCACAAGAACTTAACAACTTGTTTAAATAAAAATGGCCGCGTACACACTGTTGTTAAAATATTGAACGTCGGTACAAAACATGAGCTCTCAGCAGATTCAGTCCAGAAAATATCAATACTGACCTTCTCAAAGCCACATCAGTCAAACTGTGGTGAATGATTAATATCAGCACAGGTTCAGTTCACACACACACACACACACGTTTTCTATATGTGTGTGTGGAACTACAGTGCGAGATGTATGGATGTGGGAGGGAGCGTTCATCAAGTCGTCTCTTCTTCACTTCTCTATTAATCTTCTTCAACACTTCAACATGTCTGCTGCTGCGACGACTGTGTGTGTGTGTGTGTGTAGTGTGTAGCGTGTGTAGTTGGCTGTTGTGCTTGGGCTCAGTCCCAGAATTGTATCACGGCGTGAAATTTGAGGTGTGTGGCTCTGACTGGACTCCATTTTTGTCTTTAAATGTGGACACACATACACACACACACACGCACGCACACACACACACACACACACACACACACACACACACACACACACACACACACACACACACACACACACACACACACACACACACACACACAGATGGCAAATATCGCCTCAGTGCTGCCAAAACTCAGTGTGTGTCCATCTTTTTCATTATATCCCCTTAATCAGCTCATTAATTTATAGTCGCAATGATATAGAAAGAAGGGAGGGAGGGAGGGAGGTGAAGGAAGGAAGAAAGGAAAGAGGGAGGAAAGGAAAGGAAAGGAAAGGAAAGGAAAGGAAGGAGGAAAGAAGGGAGGGATGAAGATATGGAAAGAAGGGAAGACAGATGGAGGAAAGGAAGGGAGGAACAATGGAAAGAGAGAGGGAGGGAGGACGAAAGAATGACGGGAGGGACAGAGAGATGGAAGGATGGGAGGGAGGAAGAGAGTGAAGGCAGGCAGGGAGGGAAGGAAGGGAGGAAAAAGAGTGCAGTGAGGGAAAAAGGGAAGGAAAAAAGATGGGACCTAAAGGACGGTTGGAAGGAGTGAGTGGAAGAAAGGAGAGAAGGAAGGGTCAAGAAGGAAGGAAGGAAGGAAGGAAGGAAGGAAGGAAAGGAAGGAGGAAAGAAGGGATGGAAGGAAAGGAGGAAAGGAAGGGAGGAACAATGGAAAGAGAGAGGGAGGGAGGAAGGAAGGAAGAATGACGGGAGGGACAGAGATGGAAGGAAGGGAGGAAGAGAGTGAAGGCAGGGAGGGAGGGAAGGAAGGGAGGAAAAAGAGTGCAGTGAGGGAAAAAGGGAAGGAAAAAAGATGGGACCTAAAGGACGGTTGGAAGGAGTGAGTGGAAGAAAGGAGAGAAGGAAGGGTCAAGAAGGAAGGAAGGAAGGAAGGAAGGAAGGAAGGAAGGAAGGAAGGAAGGAAGGAAGGAAGGAAGGAAGGAAAGGAAGGAGGAAAGAAGGGATGGAAGGAAAGGAGGAAAGGAAGGGAGGAACAATGGAAAGAGAGAGGGAGGGAGGAAGGAAGGAAGAATGACGGGAGGGACAGAGATGGAAGGAAGGGAGGAAGAGAGTGAAGGCAGGGAGGGAAGGAAGGAAGGAAAAAGGGAGGGAGAAAGGGAAGGAAAAGAGAAGGGACCCAAAGGATGGTTGTAGAAAGAGAGGGAGGGGAAGAAAGGAAGGAGTGAGTGGAAGAAAGGAGGGAAGGAAGGAAGGGTCAAGAAGGACAGAAAAGAAAGGAAGGAAGAAAGGAAGGAATGAAGGAGTGAGTGAGTGAGCGTTGAACTGCAGAATAATGATGAATGGATTGTGGAGGAAAAATGTGAAAACGGTGGAAAAACCTGGAGAGAAGAGAAAAAGAAAAAAAAAGTAAATGGATGGAAGAAAGCCAAGAGGGATGAAAGCTGGAAAACAAAAGGGAAGGAAAAACAGAGAAGAAAAGAGAGCGAAAGAAGGGAAGGGAAAGAAAAGAAAAGAAAAGTGGAGTCAGTGAGCGAATAGGAAAGAGAGAGAGAGAGACTTTAGAAGGCAAAGTTGATGATTCGGAGCGACTTTTATCAGCTGCCAACTGGTTCTGTGGTGTTTGTGTGTCTGTGTGTGTGTGTGTGTGGAGAGATTGAATAGTTTCAGGATCATTGCCTGTACTTTAGAGTGTGTGTGTGTGTGTAAATGTGTGTGTGTCCGTGTGTGTGTGTCCGTGTGTGTGTGTGTGTGTGTGTGAGTGGATGCTCGTGTGTGGTTTCCAGTATTTTCTTTTCTGTGTTCGCCAGCGGAGTGTGGCCTCTGTCTCGTCACCGCGCTGGAAAAGCTTCATGCTTCTTTTTCTTTGAGCTGCTCCAAGTCGCACCGCGTTGGCTCAGAGGAGGAGAAGAGAAGAAGGAGAAAGAGGAGGAGAAAGAGGAGAAAAGGAGGAGGAGGAGAAGAAAGGTCGCCCTGCTGTTTGACTCGGTTTTGCAGTGAACGTCCATACAAGCGTTTTATTTCTTGAATTTACTTCAGTAGAGTCGTTTGTTGACTCAGCTGCTGCTTGTTGAGCCTGATCGCTCTTCTCCATATTTGTAGTTTCACCCAGTTTCCACTTAATTTGATCCAAATGAGAAAGAAAAATCCACTGATGTTTAATGTTTAAAGGGATAGTTCAACATTTTTGGCAAATTGGCCCATTGCCATAATCCCTATAGTCATAGCAGTAGGTTTGTTACCTTTTAATTGTCGGTGTAAGCTGTTTTTAGAACGGCAGAGCAGAGCCGTGAGCTGCTCAGAGCTACGCTACGGAGGCTCATGGGATTTCTTGGTTTCAACAACTCCACAACGCTCTGGTGGACAAGTTGTGACCTGCACATTCACCACACTATGAGATAATAACACAACGTTACCAGACAGAGTTGTTTTAGAGGGAAATTCATGCAAAACCGCTGATGCGCGTTTCCATCGGGGGCAGTTTTTCATCATCAGTCTCTGCATTTCCCTCTAAAACAACTCTGTCTGGTAACGTTGTGTTATTATCTCATAGCGTGGTGAATGTGCAGGTCACAACTTGTCCACCAGAGCGTTGTGGAGTTGTTGGATTGTGTATTTGATGAGTTTGATGAGGGAAACCAAGAAATCCCATGAGCCTCCGTAGCGTAGCTCTGAGCAGCTCACGGCTCTTCTCCGCCGTTCTAAAAATAGCTTGCACCGACAATTAAAAGTAATGAACCTACTGCTATGACTATAGGGATTATGGCAATGGGCCAATTTGCCAAAATGTTGAACTATCCCTTTAAAATATATATTGATGATCTTTTCTGTTATCTGTTTGACCTTTCCCATCCCCCTTCTCTTCATCATCATCATCATCTACATCCTCATCATCCTTCTTCTCGTCCCGCCGAGTTGTCTCATTCATGTAGTAATTGAAGATGTTGCGTTCACTGTGGCTCGTATTTTTTAAAACAACAACAAAAAAAGCCCATTTCCCCTCCTGGTTCCACTCGGCTGCGGCCCCGTCCGTCTTTAAACCGGATTTTCTGGGGTTAAAAGTGAAAAGAGAGAGGATGACGGGGCCGGATTTGAACCTGTGACACTGCGATAAGGACTCGAGTCTAGGGCTTTAATGGTCCGTGCTCCAGCAGGTGAGCTATCGACGGCTACAGATTCATTTCCAGCTCAAAGCCATTACTCTCGTCTTCCCCGCCAGAAAAAAAAAAACCAGACAAACCTCTAAAGCAGCTCAGATATTGATGCTTTCAAAATAAGAGGCCGGACGAGCTGCTGAATAAACATGGCTCCCAGCAGCTCGTTAGTCTGGCGTAAACAAACCTGTCCTAACCTCGTTTTCTGACAGGAAGAGTCCTCAAACTGGGCAGCGGGGGCTTTTATTCTGGAAGTAAAAAAAACTCTGAGGTCTGTTAATTATCCTGTGGATTCAGTTTTTCTCCTCCGTCACTGCAGCTGTCTTCCTCTTCTTCCTCTTCTTCTTTTCCTTCTGTAACACAACAGTGGTTGCTTCCTGTTTGCCCGAGGACGTTTCTGTCTCTCTCAGCTTCTTTCATGCTGCGACTGAGCTGCTGTGAGATCTGGATACTGTAGTCGTGCTGCGTTCACTGTCAATCAGACAATTCTCCATGACCAGAGGTGTTTTTAATTGCTCCTGTGCTAATTTAAAGGGATACGCCAACATTTTTATATTTCCATGTCTTGCCTCACTCCCGAGTCCATGACCAGCAGATAGACACCATCCTTTCGACTGTGCGTGCAGTAACAAGGGAGATAGAGCCGTATCGCCCGTAATTAGCTTAGCTCAAATGCTGGAAGTGTATAGGTAGTGTTAGCCTGCCTCCTACCCGAGCCGAAATCAGCAGTCAGAAGCTGATTTCATTTTAGCTCTAAACTCTGTAAATATATCACTTTATCGACATTTCAAACACTTTTAGGCGAGAAAGTAGCCGTTTAGATCAGCAGTGTGTCGTTAATTTGTCTAAATACCAGCTGGTTACAATTTTGTTCGGACGAATTCGGCACTACTCAAGCTAGCCGTTGTTCCGGTTACTTTCACAAAATAAAACACCCGTTGCCCACAGAAAACCATGACGATAGAATTTGTGCTTTTACTTTGAAATAGGAAGCTAACCTACCCTCGATGTAGCTAGCTTGAACCAAAATAAACCGTCTTTGCTTGAACCCTCCGTTTTGACCGATCTCGTCCCGTTACCGGCATTTGACCGCTCAAGATGCCTTACCGGAGAGTTTTGTCAGCTCTGAGACGAAGATCGGCCCGCCGGTTTCCGTTTAGAGTTGCTGAAGAGTTTCTCTGATGACTTTAGGTGGAGGCAGGCTAACACTACCTATTCACTTCCAGTGTTTGAGCTAAGCTAATTATGGGCGATACGGCTCTATCTCCCTTGTTACTGCACGCACAGTCGAAAGGATGGTGTCTATCTGCTTGTCAGGGACTCGGGAGTGAGGCAAGAAAAATGTTGGCATATCCCTTTAAGAGCAATAAAGTCAAGTGTTGTTGAGCTTTTTATCTACTGTATTGTCTTCTTCTATTTCTTCTCCTTGTGTTAATCTCTGGTTTGTGGTCGGCACCCTGAGGTGTCGGGTTTTTTTTTTTTTTTTTTATATCATTGAATATATTTACTGCCGACTTGTGCACTCGCGCTCCGACGGCTTCACTTTGTTGTTGCCCAGCAAGAGTCGACTGTTTCGTTCCTTTGATTCCTCTCAGATCACAGAAGGAGCTGAATCAGGGATACCTGCAGCTCGTTTTTTTATTATACATGAACTTTGAAACGCTGCGGACCAGGGAGAGAGAAAAAAGAGAAGAGGAAGAAGGAGGAGAAGAAGTGAGAAGTGAAAAGGAGGGAGGGAGGGAAAGTACTGAAGCAGACTCTGTAAGCTGTCTGCTACATTTAAGCTTTTATGGACAACAGCAGGGACCCTCCCTGCCTCTGATGGCTTTAACAGCTTACTTCACCGCTCTCCACAGCCTCTTTCTCTATTATTCTCTTCGTTTCTTACTTCCAAAATTGACTCTATGTGTGTGTGCATGTGTATATGTGTGTGTCTGCTGCATAGCAACAGGTTCAGGTTTAATGTCTTCCACATATGGCTCTCTCTCTCTCTCTCTGAGATCTCCCTGCAGCGTCACTGACTCACAACAGTAAAGAACAAGTGTTGTATTACACACACATGTTTTTGTGTGTGTTACATGTCGTATCATGTCATGACAGTGTGTTAAAACATAATTCAATGTGTTACTTCCTGGTTTTTATTTGTTTGTTTCTGTGTGTGTTGGTTTGGACTGTTTCCAAATATGGACAGCTTCCTCCTCCCCGGGTGTCGCCCTTTGATGTTTTTGATTGGCAGCTCATTAATGAGCTCGTTAGACTTCAGAGACGGGCTGACCTTTGTGTATTGGACGGTAGCTGGTGAGTGAGTGAGTGTTTCAGTCGTCGGTCTGTTGTGTTTCACTGATGTGACGAACATAAAAGTGAAGATTTGAGGACGAGATGACCTCATTTGTTTTGATTTTTACTTTTTTTTTTCTTCTTTTTTTTTTTTTAAAACACAGGTGTGAAGTGTTCCTGTGGCATCATGGCAGCTTGTTGTTGACAGATTGTAGTCATTAATCAATTAGCCTAATCGGTTTTTGTTCTGTTGTATGTTGCTCTGTTCAAAATTGTGGAACTTGAACGCATCACCTCTCTCATTGTACTAAATTTGCATAAATTAGGTAAAAAGTCAAGATTTTCCAATATTTTGAATGTGTTTATAATCAGATACCTGCAGATCTAAAATGACGTCCCCATCGTCCATGCTAGGTAGCTAATGTTAGCATGCTAGCACACTAAACGGCTGTGTCTCAAATTGTTCTGCTAGCTACGTAGCCAAGATGGCGTCTGTTAAGTGTAGGAAGTGTCCATTGTTTTACACGTATAGCCTATACAGTGTCAAATACATGAAACGTGTGACACAAATGAAAACAGTGAATGTTAAACTTGTTAAACATTAGCACGTTAGCATGCTCACATTAACGTTTAGCATGTCGGCTCTTGTTTAGTCGCTGATTTGCACAGGAATTGAAACATTTTCTCTCGTCAGCTTTTCAGATTTGATGATTTTCTCTGTTTTGTTTCATTGTAAATTTAGTTTTTATGTCGTCTAAATGCGTATAATTAAACATTTAGACGACACAAACAAAGTAAAGACGTCATGCACATTTTGTCTTGAGGAACGTGTGTTTACGGGCTGATTAGCGAAGGACTGACGGATTAATTCATGATGAAAATGATCATTAGTTTGAGCCCTCAGTGACTCTTTAATGTTTGTGTATGATGTGCAGTGTTGGTCACAGTCGCCACACACACACACACACACACACACACACACACACACACACACACACACAGAGACACACACACACACATATAACCACTCTGGGAGATGAGTGCTGGGTTTGATCTGCATGGAAACATGTTGGGCCACACGGGAGCTGTGAGGAGTTTAAAGTTTATACAGCACCGTCAAAATTAATGAACTAGGATGTCACAGCACAGAGATAGTGTAGAAGTAGCTACACACATATACACATACACACATCATACACACTCACACTTGTATTTTGCACGTACACACACACAGGCTGGGGTAATGAAAGAGCATCGACACATCAAGTGCAGTTACATTAAAAGCATCAAGATAATTACGAAGACACACATCTGTCCGTCCACACACACTAACATCCATCCTTTCCTGCAGTGTATGTGTGTGTCTGTGTGTGTGTGACGATGTTGTGGCCCGTGACAAACGAGCGTTTCGTTCTTCATCAGGAAGCGTGAACGCCGACGACAGTGTGTGGTGCATACGTTTCATTCCCCCCTCCTCGTTCAGACGTTTCTTCGGAAGCATCTGGGAGGATTTAATAGGAGAATAAAATTATTCTCTAAAGATTATCTTCCCTTAGAGCTACATCTGTGTGTGTGTTAGTGTGTGTGTGAGTGTGTGAGTGTGAACACGAGTGCATGTGCTTCCTCTGTTCAACTATTCAAACAGTTTCCAAAAGCTTCAGGAAGGATTGAATAAGATAATGAAAATACTTTCTAAAGATTTTTTTTTTTTTTTTTTTTTTTGCCGTTGCTCCTATCTCGCCTTCTCACCCTCATATTTGCTTCAGGCTGAATTTTTAATCTCCTGGATCATTTTGATCTCCTGAATCATTCACTGTCATCGTTTTGAATTAAACCAATTCCTCTGTCTCCTGCTTTCCTGTCAGAGTTTGCTTTTTTTTTTTTGTTCCCTCTTGTTTCTCGTATATTTTCTTGTATTGTGCAACAAGAGTCAATTGTTTCCAACCACACGGCTCCTCCTTATGTGTGTTTTTGTCATTAAGGGTTGTTTCTCCGTCCTAGTAAAAGAAAAAAGCTCCTTGGTTAAATTAGAGCATTTTAGGTTGTAAAAATTATCGTAAAGGATGCAGTTTTCTCTCTGAAAAATCTTGTTCCCTCGAACTTTTAAAGCGACTTAGCCCTTAAAAGTCCCATGAAATACGGTCATTAGCTCCTGATGTGGAGTAATTCCTGCTGAAACAGGCTTTTGAGGTGAGATATTAGACGGTGACGAATCAATGTGGAGCGTAAACCGGAGTGAAAATCAGTAAAAGGAGGAAAAAAGGCCAGTGGGGTTTTTTTTGGTGTGGTTCTCATTGATGTCCACCCTCCTCCTCCTCCTCCTCCTCCTCTTCGTCTTCTTTTTCTTCTTCTTCCTCACTGCCTCCCCTCCGCTGCCCTGCGGCTGTGGAGGCGACTGAACCAATCAGAGCTTTTGAAAGGTGGAGATCCAGAATGAGGACAACAGGCGGTCGGGTCGTTTAAAGTTTGATTCAAAGAAATAACAAACTGAACTGGTGCAGTCGCAGATTTCTAAACCGAAGGCCTCGGTTCAACAAGAAAACAGGAAGTTAAGTCAATTTCCTGCCGGACTTCAGATTCATAACAACGACCCTTAATCCGGGATTCTGGATTCCTGACTTCAGATTTTGGACATGAGAATTTTGATCCTTGATTCTTGACTTTCAACACTAAAGTCCTCTAAATCAGAACTCTAGACTCTGGACTCTAGATTTACAATCCTGGATTCTTGACTTTGGACTTTGGAGTCTGGATTCTGGTCTCGTCTCTGAAGTCTAAACTCTTGATTCTGGATTTTAGACTCCAGAGTTCAGATTTCAGAGACTAGATTCCAGAGGCTTCTGGATTATTGACTCTGACTTGACTCGGAAATTTGTAACTCTGGGTTCGGGGATCTGATCTTAAGTCGACAGACTCTAGTCTCTGGATTCTGGAGCTGGATTCTGGATCACCGACTCTTGTATTCTGGATTCTGGTCTCTTTGATTTTTTGGTTAGTTTACTCTGTGTTCTGGATTCTGGACTGGACTCTGGAGCTGGATTGCTAACTCTGGATTCTGGACTCTGTAGCTTCCCGATTCTTGACTCTTGACTTGGAGTTCTGGTTTCTGGACTGAAGTCTTTGGATCCTTTATACTGTGAACAAAGAGTCGGGTCAAAAGGCCATGATCTTAAATCTACAGACTCAAGTCTCTGGACTCTGGATCACTGGATTCTAGATTATCTGGACTGTAATCCCTGGAGCTGGATTTCCGACTCTGGATTCTGGACTCCAGTCCCTGAACACATCGTGGCCTTTTCACCTGAGTCCTTGTCCAGAGTCAAGGATCCAGAGACTTCAGTCCAGAATCTATAGGGATTATCCACTTTTACGTCAAAAACGTAGCCTGTTTTGCCGGTTTTGCTCTTCCGGTGGAATTTTATGTTTACGTTTCCATGGTTTCGGTAGTCGCAGTAAATGCATGGATTTTTTTTTTTTCAATGAAAATCTGTAAAACGCATGGATCATCACACCAGCTTTTAACAATGGATATCACACAAATTGACATCCGTGTTAAGAGCCAGCGTTAATAGATCCATGCATTTACCGCAACTATGACAACGACTGAAAACCATGGAAACGTAACATACAATTCCACCAAAACCGGCAAAACCGGCTTCTGGTTTTGACCATAGATCACGTTCGGAAACTTGTGGATAGTCCAGAGACTAGAGTCCAGAAGAGTCCAGTCTAGAATCCGTCCTGAGCCAGATTGCTCTGTACAAAGAATCAGGTCAAAAGGCCATGATGCGTTCAGGGTCAAAGATGAAAATAGGATTTGTTTTTGGATGAACTCCAGATCTGATCTTGAGTGAGATTTTTTATTTCTCCATATTATTCAACTATTAACTGAGATAACCTCATCTCTCCCTCCTTCTCTCCTCCTGCTTCACTTTTAATTACTTCCTCCTTTTTATTTCCTCTAATTTTAACAACACGTCGACAGCCAGAGGTGAAATCCGCTCCTCTTCAGCAGGAGGAAATTCACTCTCGGTGCGAGATGTCAGTCTTTAAAATCACAGTTTTGCGGCGGCGGTGCCCGGAGGTGAGCGCTCAGCCGTGTAGAAAACACACACACACACACACACCAACCAACCAACCAACCAACCAAACGACAGACAGCGATGGTGGCGGTGGCGAAATCAGGAGAAAATGTGATGTAAACAGTTCCAGTCGCCTGAGACGCTTTGCTGCCTTTAAATCACGTTGTGATTGGATTGAGAGAAGGAGCCGCTAACAGACTGTTATTATCAGCCGACGAGTAGACTACTGTGTGTGTGTGTGTGTGTGTGTGTGTGTGTGTGTCCTGCAGCCCCCTGATAGCTATGCTCTGATGGGTTCTTGTCTGCCACCAAATACTCGTCCACTTTCACCCCCCGAAATGAATTGCAGAGTAAAAAAAAAAAAAGCAGGTGGACTTTGATTCGTCGACGTCGAGTCTCTGATGTAAACCAAGAGCTCGCGGTGAGGAAGAGGAGAGAGGAGCCTTTGTTCTTCGTCCCTCCGAGTCACAGCTCATCAGCCGTTTCATCTGTCTTGGTAGAAACCTCCATTAAAGACCTGTGTGTGTGTGTGTGTGTGTGTGTGTGTGTTTATGTGTGTGTGTGTGTCGTTGCCACCACCTGATGGAAGCGGTTTCTTCTCCTGCCTACAGGTGGTCGTGAGTCCGACTGCTTTGATCCAACTTGTTGATTTATCTCGCTGTCTCCACTAAAAGCTTCATTAAGGCCTTGTTGTTTAGTTCTGTTCACACCGGGGTTAAAGGGATAGTTCAACATTTCAACATGGCAAATTGGCTCTGAGCAGCGGCGCAGGATTTCTTGGTTTCCCTCATCAAACTCATCAAATACACAATCCAACAACTCCAAAACGCTCTGGTGGACAAGTTGTGACCTGCACATTCACCACGCTATGAGATAATAACACAACGTTACCACACAGAGTTGTTTTAGAGGGAAATTCAGAGTCTGCTTGATGAAAAACTGTCCCTGAAGGCAACGCGCATCAGCGGTTTTGCATGAATTTCCCTCTAAAACAACTCTGTCTGGTAACGTTGTGTTATTATCTCATAGTGTGGTGAATGTGCAGGTCACAACTTGTCCACCAGAGCGTTGTGGAGTTGTTGGATTGTGTATTTGATGAGTTTGATGAGGGAAACCAAGAAATCCCATAATGAGCCTCCGTAGCGTAGCTCTGAGCAGCTCGCGGCTCTGCTCCACCGTTCTAAAAACAGCTTGCACCGACAATTAAAGGCAACGAACCTACTGCTATGACTATAGGGATTATGGCAATGGGCCAATTTGGCAAAATGTTGAACTATCCCTTTAAAAATGTGCACAACGTGTCCTGAACGCATCTTAGAGCAGAAAACAAAGTGATGAGTGAAACAATCAGAGACTCTGTTTGTGTTTCTGATTATTTGTGTCGACTCAGCTGCTGCTGCTGTGATTTCAACGGCCTCTCTTTTCTTTTCTTCTCCTCTCCTCTTCTCTCTTCTTCTCTTTTCTTCTACTCTTCTCTTCTCTCCTCTTCTCTTTTCTTCTCTTCTCCTCTTCTATTTTCTTTTCTTTTCTTTTATTCTTTTCTCTCCTCTCCTCTTCTCCTCTCTCCTCTTCTCTTCTTTTCTTTTCTTCTCCTCTTCTCTTCTCTTTTCTTTTCTTCTCTTCTCTTTTCTAATATTCTACTCTCCTCTTCTCTTTTCTTCTCTTCTCTTCTATTCCCCTCTTCTCTTTTCTCCTCTTCTCCCCTCTCCTCTTCTCTTTTCTTTTCTTCTCTTCTCCTCTTTTCTTTTCTTCTCTTCTCTTCTCCTCTTCTCTTTTCTTCTCTTCTCTCCTCTTTTCTTCTCTTCTCCTCTTCTCCTCTCCTCTTTTCTTTTCTTTTTGTTTTCTTCTCTCCTCTCCTCTCCTCTCCTCTCCTCTCCTCTCCTCTCCTCTCCTCTCCTCTCCTCTCCTCTCCTCTCCTCTCCTCTCCTCTCCCCTCCCCTCCCCTCCTCTCCTCTCTTCTCTTCTCCTCTCTTCTCTTCTCTTCTCCTCTCTTTTCTTTTCTTCTCTTCTCTTGCACCGAAAAGTAATGAAACCCGACAGATTAGCAGAATTTGTAAACGATGAATAAAACAAGAGGCACAAATACTAAATACCATCCGTTTGTGTTTCAGTCCACTCCTCCTCCTCCTTCCCCCATCCCTCCCTCCCTCCCTCCCTCTTTCTTTCCTCTTTCTTCTCCATTCCTCTCTCTCTTCTCTCTTCCCTCTTCAGCCTCTCTCTCTCTTCGCCCGTGTCTCCGCCCGTCCCCTCTGGACTGGCCGGGATCAGGAGGATTACAAGGGTTTTGTGTTTCAGCGGGGAGAAAGATGAGGAGGAAGACGAGGAGATAAAGAGGGCAGTTGAAAAAGACGGTGGGAGGAGGAGGAGGAGGAGGAGAAGGAGGGAAGGAGGGAGGGAGAGTGTTTGCACAGACAAGAGAGGAGGAATAAAAGGAGAGAAAAAGGAGGAAGGAGGAGGTGAAACTCCAGGGATTCTTGTTCTTCATTCAGCGCTCGGGAGTTTCTCTTACTTTTATCTTTTTTCCCCTTCACTCTTTCTTTCTTTATTTCTTTTCACCCCCTCCTTTTGTACCCATAATGCTCTGGATTCAGCCTGTTTACACACACACACACACACACACACACACTGAGAGTAGCTCATTACGGCAGTCAAGTGTGTTCTCGGACTCACTATTCAAACCACAGATTGGAAATACAACACCAGACACACCCCTCACTGTGAGAGTCAACACACACACACACACACACACACACACACACACACACACACACACACACACACACACAGTCTTCCCAGGTGAATTAGCATTCCCTCTTCCCTCCACACTGAGCTGTATATTTATGTCGCCAGTTCCCTTTTTCATAAACTATCAGTCTGAGGGAAACGATGAGATGATGGAGGTGAGAGCTGATCTGAAACCAGCAGCTGCTCCGACTCCGACACACAGTTAGTGACAGAGGAGGAAAACACAACACAAGAGAAATAGGAGGATTTACAGTTTCTATAAAAGCGCCTTCAAAATAAAGGTTGATGTTTGTGTTAAAGCTCCATACAGTATAAAGGTAGATGTTTGTATTAAAGATCCATACAGTATAAAGGTAGATGTTTGTATTAAAGCTCCATACAGTATAAAGGTAGATGTTTGTATTAAAGCTCCATACAGTATAAAGGTAGATGTTTGTATTAAAGCACCATACAGTATAAAGGTAGATGTTTGTATTAAAGCACCATACAGTATAAAGGTAGATGTTTGTGTTAAAGCTCCATACAGTATAAAGGTAGATGTTTGTGTTAAAGCTCCATACAGTATAAAGGTAGATGTTTGTGTTAAAGCTCCATACAGTATAAAGGTAGATGTTTGTGTTAAAGCTCCATACAGTATAAAGGTAGATGTTTGTGTTAAAGCTCCATACAGTATAAAGGTAGATGTTTGTGTTAAAGCTCCATACAGTATAAAGGTAGATGTCCATGTGTAGTGTGATTATAAAGCAGCTCTAGGTTCTATATTAATACTGTGAAAGTATCAAAGCCTCAGTCCACAGAGAAATGCACACAGCCTGTATTCAGAAACTGAGCCTTAAAACCAGCCGTCATGGACTTCCTGTCACTTTGTGATGTCACAACTAAAGCCCCGCCCCCTCACTACCTGGACTCAAACATCCAACTAAAACTTGCAGGATTTGGTTTCTTTGAGTGTTTTATTCTGAAATCTGCTTTATTTTTTATTGGATCACTCAGAAAAGCCAAGAGCCAAGAGAGGAGATGTAAATAAATATATCAAAACTTTATTGATCCCAAATGAAATTCAGCAGATTTCATTGAAGTGATTTCATTGGTGTTTCCGCCATCAGCTCGTCCTCTATAAGTGACATCACAAACCGTGTTTATAAGTGTTGAACCACACTCTGTACGAGAGGTTGTTGATGCAGCAGATAAATTGTTCTACAGTGCAAAAGCGATTGTGCAATGACAGTAAATAAAGTGAGTTGAAGCGCGTAATAAGCAGCGGCCGGTGAAATACAACAGCAGCGGTCTGGTTCTCCTCCTCCTCCTCCTCCTCCTCCTCCTCCTGATGGGAGGAGCTGAAGAGCCCTAATGGCTCCAGAGGACATTGGATCTCCTCAGTGTGTGTGTGTGTGTAACAGTGACCTAACACACACACACACACACACACACACACACACACACACACACACACAGGGCTTCATTATGCCGGTCGGTGTGACTGTCACTGTCTCCGCCAGACGGTTCGTTTGCTCTGAGGACGTCCAGCTCCAGACCAGAGTCCAGCTGCTGTCACCGGTTCATTAACACAGAGGAGAGAGGTCGTTAGTCCAACACACACACACACACACACACACACACACAACCAGGGCCGTTGCTAGGAATTCTGGGCCCCCTTAAAGAATACTAAAGTGGGCCCCTCCCTCTAA